>NC_141555.1:29083642-29423642 GCF_021556685.1 Rattus norvegicus | reverse complement strand
TAAAAGACCTTTTCTACCCATTCCAAGCCCTTGACTAACTTTTTCTGTTCAGAGCATGTAATCTCATATAAAGCAAAGTGAAATCTATAGTTTTACAGAGATGGAGGATATAAAGGTTTCCACTGTGTCACAGGAGACATATCAGGAAAGGACACCCTCAAATATGGTCAATGTAAGGAAAGCTGTTCAGCAGGTAGGCCATGGAAGTTCTCAGTGATATCATCATTAGGCCTTGCCTGAAAAATCTCTTGTAACCTGGAGAGATTTTTCTTCTGTGATGTCACAATTGTTGTCATGACTTCATCTGCATCTCAGGTATTCCTTCAGTACCTCTAGGGTTCAGTAATAGGCATCTAATTCAGAATAAACATCCATTTGGGAGTAAGAACAAAGAGGATGAAAAGATCAGAAATGGGTAGAAGGAAACTGCCATTCTGTCTTTGTCTAAAAAAGGGAAGTAATATGTGTGCTTGGGAAAACTCAGTGCCTCCTTGGTAGGGGTTGACTGGTATTGCTGAACAGATAGCCTTGATCTGAGCCTTCCACATATGCAAATCAGGAGCTGGGACCCTCTCAGAAGCATCTGGACTTCTCTGTTCTTATGGTTCCTGTAAATCAGAGAGTTTATATAATCAATTTCTTCATTCCAAAACTAGTTGTTGGGAAGGGCACAGTTGTTCTCCTCAGAGCTCATGGCTTTTACTCTTTCTGCCCTGAAGAAAAAGGTCCAAAGAAACAAAGAAAAGACAAGTATTGTGTCCTCAACTCAGTGTAAATGCCTCCAAGCTTTGTATACCTGTAGTGCAATTTGTGTCTGACACTGATATCTGGAAGGGATCTAGTTGAGACTTCATCATCTCAGTCTTTCCATTAGTATTACACTGAATACCATTTCCAGACAGTGACTGTTTAGATTTCATTGTCAATAGGTTTGATTATCTGGCAGGTTTCTTTTCTTTCTTTCATTTTTTTTATTTTTTAATACAATTTTATTGCTTTTTTTATTTGGATATTTCTACATTTGCATTTCAAACGTTATTTCCTTTCCCAGTTTCTTTTCCACAATTGCCCTATCTAAATCCGCTAACCTTCTTATATAACCCACCTTACTGCCCGCTGACTTTGCCTTGAACTTGGAGTCAAACCCAGGCAGTACCAAGGACTTCTCCTTCCATTGGACTTCTCCTTCCATTGGTGACCAACAACGCTATCCTTTGCCACAGATGCCGTTTGGAGCCATAGTTCTATCCATGTATAGTCTTTGAATATTGGTTTAGTACCAGAAATCTCTGGTTCATTATCATTGTTGTTCTTATAGGGTTGAAAGCACCTTTAGCTCTTTTAATCCTTTCTCAAACTCTACCAAAAAGATGTCCGTTTTCAGTTCACTGGCAGCATAGACTACTTAGCTTCATCAATCTTATCTACATTTGGTTGCTGAGTGTGTGTGTGTGTGTCTGTGTGTGTGTGTGTGTGTGTGTGTGTGTGTGTGTGTAGAGCTGAACAATGAATTCTCAACTGAGGAATATCAACATCCTTAGCCATTAGGTAAATGGAAATAAAAAAAAAATCCTGAGGTTCCACAGCACACCAATCAGAATGGCTAAGATTTATTTGGTGCCTCATACAGCTAGGGTGTTTTGTTGATTTTTAACAAGGATTCTGTGAAACTAGGTCAAGAATTTAGAATCCACAAATGACTAAGCCAAAGAGACTCCATCCTATTCTTATGAACCTATTGAAGTAGAAGATTCACTGGACCTCAAGCCCCTCATCCCTCAGCCCATGACATGAACCTTATGTTTGGACTTCAGAAAGAATCATGGTAAAACATCCAAAACCCTCAAGTCTGGCCCTTGAAACACAGGAAGATAGATATTAGAGAACTGCTATCTAATGCGACTACAGAAATGTATCATATAGTCTATGCTGTCCTTTGTTTTACTAATATCTGGTAATTTTTGGATAAAATAAGGATTTGGGAGTTTATCATTTAAGTAAATACAAGATATTTAGAACTATAGAGCTGGGCCCCCTTTGTTTCAAAATCATAGCAAAAAAATGGAATAGGATAATAGAACATTTGAGTACACATTCAGCAATATATATATGTGTATATATATATATATATATATATATATATATATATATTCCACTATCAAGAAATGTACAAAAAAATTTAATAAAATATTCACTAAACAAAAGGTCTGTAGGGAAAATACTGGCCTTTAGAAAAGAGAGATATCTGAGGAAATTGTACTATAAGCCAGAGGAATGGAACTAGGGATAAAATTATTATCCAATAGAATCTCCTGCACTCCATATTCTTAGATCTTTGGGACACATGCCAAGGCCCTGACTAACTTTCTCCATAAGAGCATGTAACCACGAGTGATGCAGAGAGAATTCTGTAGCTTTAGAGAGATGGAGTACGTAAAGGTTTCCACTGTGCCAAAGGAGACGGACCTAGAAAGGACACCCTCGAATCTGGTCAATGTAAGGAAAGCTGTTCAGTAGGTAGGCCCTGCCAGTTATCAGTGACATAATAAATAGGCACCACCTGAAAAATCTGTTGTAACTGGAGAGCCCTAGCTTCTTCTGTGATGTAACAAGTATTGTCCTGACAGGAACTGCCTCTCAGATATTCCTTCAGTACCTCTCCAGTTTACTAATAGGCCACTTATTCAGAGTAAACAGCCATTTGGGAGGGAGTACAAACAGGATGAAGAGATCAGAGAAGAAGAGAAGGAAGCTTGCCTTCTGTCTTAGTATTAAAAAAAGTGAAGATATAAGTGGTACTGGAAAGTTCAGAGAGCCCTTGGTAGGGGTTGAGTGGTATCACTGAAGAGATAGACTTGATCTGAGCCTTACTCATATGGGAATCAAGATCTGGAAGCTTCAGTGAAGCATCTGGACTTCCCTGTTCTAATGATTCCTGGATGTCAGAGGATTTATATCATTCATTTCTTTATTGCAAAGCCAAGAGTTTGAGATGGCACAGTTGTTTCTCTGAGAGCTATGGCCTTTATTATTTTTGTCCTAAGAAAAAGGTCCTAAAGAAGAAGGATGGACAAGTATTATGTCCACAGCTCAGAGCAAACTCCTCCAAGATTTGGATACCTATAGTGCAGTTTGTGTCTGACATTGATATCTGGGAGAGAGAAGTTCTTCTAATTGAGACTTCCATCATCTTTGTCTTTCCACTAGTGTTACTCTGAATACCACTATAGATTTCTGAGTGAATAACTGTGATTAGTTGGCAGTTTTCTTTATTTTTATATCTTTCTTTCTTATTTTTTATAAAATTTTAGTGTTTTTAAAGTGGATGAGTCTATATTTACATTTAAAATATTATTTCCTTTCTTAGTTTCCTGCCCATAAGATCACTACCTGTTCACAATCCTTTCTTCTCTAACCATACTTCTACCCCTTGACATTTCCTTGAACTGGGTGACAAACCACCATAAGACCAAGGACTTCTCCTTCCATTGGTGCCAGCAACGCCATCCTCTGCCAAATATACATTTGGAGCCATAGGTCTGTCCGTGTTCATTCTTTGAATATTGGTCTATTACCAGAAAGCTCTGTTTCATTGACATTGTTTTTCTTTTGGGGTTAACAGCACCTTCAACTCTTGTAATCCTTTCTCAAAACCTACCAACAAGAGGTCTGTTTTCAGTTCACTGGTTTGCCACTAACATTCACTCCTGTATTTGATATGCTCCAGCTCTCTCTCAGGCAAGACCTATATCCAGTTCCTGGTAGAATGCACTTAGCTTCCTAAATCTTATCTAGTTTTGGTGGCTGATATATATATATATATATATATATATATATATATATATATATATATATATATACACATATATATTACTTTTGGTGGCTCCTACTGTATGAAGTTAGGGGGAATTTTATCATGGATTCAGTGCAACTGGGTCAAGAATGTAGAATCCACAAATAGAATTGGCAAATAGATTCCCTCCTGTTCTTATGAAACTATTGAAGTTGAGGTTTCCCTGGTCCTGAAGCCATTCTTATCACTTCCCATACTTCTCTATCTTATGTTTGGCCTCAAGAAAGAATCATGGTAAAATATCCAAAAACCTCAAATCTAACCCTGAGACACTGGAAAAGAGATATTGAGGAACCGAGATCAAAAGGGACCTGAGAACCAAATTCTATACTCCATGTGGTCCTATGGTTTATTGATATCTGGAAATTTTTGGATGAAATAGGAATTTGGAGATTGCCATTTGAAGTAGGTACACCCTATTTACACTGTTATAATCACTCTATAGCTGGGCGCCTTTGTTGCTAAAATCATTGCAGAAAATGGAAGTGGAAAAGCAAATTTTTGAGTACAAATTCAGGAATATATATAAAGTCACCTATCAAGGAATATTCAATAAAAATTGAAATACACATGCATTCAATTAAAGGTCCGTAGGGAAAATACTGGCCTTTGGGAACAGAGAAAATGAAGAAAATTGAACTGTGTGTCACAGGAATGAACCTGGGAAAGAAAATATTATCTAGAAGAATCTCCTAAACTCAAATTCCTAAATCTTATCGACTCATGCCAAGACCCTGACTAACTTTGTCCATTCAGAGCATGTAACCACTAATGAAGCAAAGAGAAGTCACTAGCTTTAGAGAGACGGAGTACGTAAACATTTCCACTGTGTAATAGGAGATATATGTGGAAAGGCACCCTCAAATCTGGTCAATTTAAGGAAAGCTCTTTAGCAGATAGGCCATGGCAGGTCTTAGAGACATCATAGTTAGTTCATTCATGAAAAATCTCTTCTATCCTGGAGAGCATTAGCTTCTTCTGTGATACCACATGAGTTGTCGTGACTGCAACTGTCTCTCAGATATTCCTTCAGTAACTCTAGGTTTTACTAATTGGTCTCTAAATTCAGAGCAAATTGGGGAGTGATAACAAAGAGGATGAAGAGATCAGAAATAGGGAGAAAGAAGCTGGTCCTCTGTCTTGGTACAAAATACAAGGAACAAATATATGGTCCTACGGAAAGCTCAGTGAGACATATATAGGGGTTGAGTGCTATGGGTGAAGAGATAGCCTTGATCTGAGCCTCCCACATGAGGGAATCAGGAGCTGGGAGACCCTCAGAAGAATCTGGACTTCCCTGTTCTTATGGTTCCTGGAGAGTTTATATCCTTCATTTCTTACTTCCAAAAGCCAAGTGTTGTGAAGGGCACAGTTGTTTTCCTAAGAGCTCATGGCCTTTACTCAATTTGTCGAGAAGAGAAGGTCATAAGGAAGAAGTGAAAACAAGTATTGTGTCCCTAGGTCTGAGTAAACTCCTCCATGCTTTGGATATCTATAGTACAGTTTCTGTCTGACACTGATATTTGGAAGAAAGAAGTGCTACTAGTTGAGATTTCATCATCCCAGACTTTCCACGAGTACTACTCTGACTACTTCACTATTTAATTACTTCACTATTTTACTTTACTATTACACTTCGGATTTCTGAGTTAATATGTGTGATTACTCGGCAGGTTTCTTTTCCTTTATATCATTCTTTTTTTTATTTTTTAGAGAAATTTATTGATTTCTTAATTGGAATTCTCTATATTTACATTTAAAATATTCTTTCCTATCCCAGTTTTCTGCCCATAAAATTCCTAACCATTCCATTTCTTTCTTCTCTAACCAGCCTTTCTGCTGCATGACATTCCCTTAAACTGGGAGACAAGCGAGGGAAGACAAGTGCTTCCTTTCCAGTGTTGCTCAAAATCTCATCTTCTGCCACATATGCATTTGGAGCCATAGGTTCAATGTACGTTCTTTGTATATTGGTCTAGTATGAGAAAGTGGTGGTTCATTGGCATTGTTGTTCCTATGGGGTTGAAAGCACCTTCAGCTCTTCTAATATTTTTTTTCAAAAATTACTAACAAGTGGTCCGTTTTCAGTTCACTAGTTTGCTACTAGCATTCACTTCTGTACTTGACTTGCTGTATCTCTGTCTCTCAGGAAATATCTATATCCAGTTCATGGAAGAACGCACTTCTTACCTTCATCAATCTTATCTAGTTTTGTTGGCTGATGTAAACATATATACTTTTGGTGGATCCTACACCTATGTAGTTAAGAGGAATGTTAACATGGATTCTGCACAACTATTTCAAGAATGGAGAATTCACAAATGACAATTTTTAAAAGAATCCCTCCTGTTTTTATAATCTATTGAAGTAGACCTTTAACAGGTCCTCAAACCATTCTTCTCCCTGCACATCATCTGGTATCTTACTTTTGGCCTTCACAACACAGGAAGCTAGAGAGTGTAGTACTGATATCAAATGGGACAAGAAACTTAATAGTCCATGTTGTCCTTTGCTTTCCTGATGTCTGGTAATTTTTCAAGAAAATAAAAATTTGGGAGTTTACCATTTGAAGTAGGTACACAGTATTTACACTTTTATATTCACCCTTTAGTTGGGCCCCCTTTGTGACCAAAATCATTGCAGAAAATGGAATTGGAAAACAGAATTTTTGAGTACACATTGAGGAATATTTACAAAGTCCCCTATCAACGAATTTTCATTAAAAAATTGAAATACAATATTCATTCAATTAAACGTCTGTAGGGAAAATACTGGCCTTTGGGAAACAGAGAATACCTAGAATATTGAAGTGAGTCACAGGAATGAACCTGGGAATATAAGTACTATCTAGAAGAATCTCCGACACTCCATGTTCCTAAATCTTTTCTACCCATGCCAAGACCCTGACTAACTTTCTCCACACAGAACATGTAACCTCTATTGAAGTAGACAGAAATCTCTAGCTTTAGAGAGATGGTGTACGTAAAGGTTTCCTCCGCATCAATGGACCTGGAAAGGGCACCCTCGATCCTGTCAATGTAAGGAAAGTTGTTCAGGATGTAGGCTATGGCAGTTCTCAGTGACATCACCATTAGGCCTTCCCTTAAAACACTCTTGTAACCTGGAGAGTCATACCTTCTTCTCTGATTTCACAACTGTTCTCATAACTGCAACTGCTTCTCAGATATCCTTCAGGAACTCTAGGGTTTAATAATTGGCCCCTAATTCAGAGAAAATTGGAGAGTGATAACAAAGTGGATGATGAGATTGGAAATAGGGGAAAGGAAACTGGCCTTCTGTCTTGGTATAAAAACAAGGTCGTTTGGAAAGCTCAGTGAGTTCTGGGTTGTGGTTGAGTGGTATCGCTGAAGAGATAGCCTTGATCTGAGCCTTCCACATAAGGAAATCAAGAGCTGGGAGACTCTCAGAAACATCTTGACTTCCCTGTTTTTATGGTTCGTGGATGACAGAGGGATTATATCATTCATTTTTTTATTCCAAAACCAAGTTTTATGAAGTGCACAGTAGATTTCCTGAGAGCTCATGACCTTTACTATTTTTGTCAAGAAGAAAAGGACCTACGGAAGAAGAAAAAACAAGTATTGTGTCCCTAACTCAAGTTAAACTCCTCAATGCTTTGGAAACTTATAGTGCACCTTGTGTCTGACACTGATATATGGGAGAGAGAAGTGCTTCTAGTTGAGACCTCATCATCTCAGTCTTTATACTAGTATTAACCTGACTTCCACTTCTGAGTCAATATGTTAGAATATTTGGCAGCTTTCTTCTCTTTTATATCATTCATGTTTTTTTTTTATTTTTTAGCAATTTTTTTCTATTTTACTAGATTTTTTATATATACATTTAAAATATTATTTCCTTTCCCAGTTTCCTGACCATAAGTTCCCTACCAGTTCCATTTCCTTCTTTTCTAACCAGCCTTTCTGCTGCATGACATTCCCTTGAACTGGGAGACAAACTAGGGAAGACAAGGGCTTCTCTTTCCAATGTTGCCCAAAAAGGCTATCCTCAGCAACATATGCATTTGGAGCCATAGGTCAGTCCATGTACTTTCGTTTTATATTGGTCTAGTATAAAAAGTCTCTGGTTCATTGGCAACGTTGTTCTTATGGGTTTGTTAGCACCTACAGCTCTTCTAATTCTTTTTTTCAAAATTTACCAACAAGAGGTCCATTTTAAGTTCACTGGTTTGTTACCAGCACTCACTTCTGTATTAGACATGCTATATCTGTGTCTCTCAGTAAATATTTATATCTGGTTCCTGGCAGAATGCACCTCTTACCTTCATCAATTTTATCTAGTTTTTTTGACAGATGTATACATATATACATTTGGTGTCTCCTACACCTAAGTGGTTAAGTGGAATGTTATCATGGATTCTGCCTAAATATGTCAATAATGTAGAATTCACAAATGACTATTTCAAATAGACTCTCCTGTTTTTATGAACCTATTGAAGTAGATGTTTAACTGGTCCTCAAGACCTTTTTTGCCCTACCGATCATCGGGTATTTTATGTTTGGCCTTAAGAATAATCATGGTAAATTATCCTATACTCAAGTCTGGGCATGCAAACACTGGATGTTAGATAGAGTGTATTGTTATCAAATGGGACTAGTGAACTTAATTCAATAGTCCGTGTTGTTTTTTGCTTTCCTGATGTCTCATAATTTTTTGTTAAATAAGGATTTGGGAGTTTATCATTTGAAGTAGGATTACAGTATTTACACTGTTATACTCACTCTGCAGCTGGGCACGGTTTGTGACCAAAATCATTGCAGAAAATGGAATTGGAAAACCGAATTATTGAGTACACATTGAGGAATATTTACAAAATCCGCTATCAAGGAATTTACAGTAAGAAATTGAAATACAGTATTCATTCAATTAAATGTGTGTAGTGAAAATACTGGTCTTTGGGAAACATAGAAAACCTAAAAAATTGAACTGTATGTCACAGGAATGACCTGTCAATAAAAATATTATCTAGAAGTATCCCCTACACTCCATGCTCATAAATATTTTCCACCCATGCCAATACCCTGACTAACTTTCTCCATTCAGAGCATGTAACCACTAGTCAAGCAGAGAGAAGTCTCGAGCTTCAGAGAGATGGAGTACCTAAAGGATACCACTGTGTTACAGGAGATGGACCTGGAAAGGGCACCCTCGAATTTGGTCAGTGTAAGGAAAATTGTTTAGCAGGTAGGCCATGGCATTTCTCACTAACATCACCTTAGGCCCTCCCTGAAAATTCTCTTGTAACCTGGAGAGCCATAACTTCTTCTGTGATGTCACAACTGTTGTCCTGACTGCAACTGCCTCTCAGAAATACTTCAGTATTTCTAGGGTTTACTAATTGGCCTCTAATTTAGAGCAAATAGGGGAGTGAAAACAAAGAGGATGAAGAGATTGGAAATGGAGAGAAGGAAGCTGGTCTTCTGTCTTGGTATAAAAAACAAGGAAGAAATATGTGGTTTTTAGGAAAGCTCAGTGAGTCTTTGGTAGGTGTTGAGTGATATCACTGAAGAGATAGCCTTATCTGAGCCTTTCAGATATGGGAATCAGAAGCTGGGAGCCTGTCAGATACATCTGTGCTTCCCTGTTCTTATGGTTTCTGGAAATCAGTAGGATTATATCATTCATTTCTCTCTTCCAAAAGGCAAGTGTTGTGAAGGGCATATTTGTTTTCCTGAGAGGTTATGACCTTTACTCTTTTTGTCAGAAGAAAAGGTCCTAAGGAAGTAGTGAAAAACAAGTATTGAGTACTGAGTTCCGAGTAAACTCCTCCATGTTTTGCATATCTATACTGCAGTTTGTGTCTGACACTGATATCTCGGAGAGAGAAGTACTTGTAGTTGAGACTTCATCATCTCAGTCTCTCCAATAATATTACTCTGAATACCACTTCAGATTTCTGAGTCAATATGTGCGATTACTTGGCAACTTTCTTCTCTTTTATATGTTTCTCATTTTAGCAAATTTTATTGCTTTTAATAACTGGATGTTTCTATATTTACATTTAAAATATAATTTTCTTTCCAAGTTTCTTGCCCTTCAGATCCCACTTGTTCTCTTTTCCTACTTCTCTAACCAGTCTTTCTGTTTGTTGACATTCCCTTGAACTGGGAGACAAACTAGGGAGGACCAAGGGATTCATGTCCATTGTTGCCCAAAAAGGCCGTCCTCAGCAACGTATGCATTTGGAACCATAGGTCAGTCCATGTACTTTCTTTGTATATTGGTCTTGTAAGCAAAAGCTCTGGTTCACTGGCTTAGTTGTTACTATGGGGTTGAAAGCACCCTCAGATCTTCTAATCCTTTTTCTAAATTTACCAAAAAGAGGTACGTTTTCAGTTCAATGGTTTGCTACCAGCATTCACTTCTGTATTCGACATGCTGTATCTGTGTCTCTCACTAAATATCTCTATCCAATTACTGGCAGGATGTATTTCTTACCTTCATCAATTTTATCGAGTTTTGTTGGCTGATGTATACATATATACGTTTGGTGGCTCCTACACCTAAATGGTTCAATGGAAAGTTAACATGGATTCTGCCCAACTATGTCAAGAATGTAGAATTCACAAATGCCAATGCAAATAGACTCCTTCCTGTTTTTATGAACCTATTGAAGAAGATGTTTTATTGGTCCTCAAGACATTCTTCTCCCCGCCCATCATCTGGTAGATTACATTTGTCCTTAAGAAAGAATTATGGTAAAAAGTCCTGAACAATCAAGTCTGGCCATGGGAACACTGGAAGGTACAAAGGGTTGTACTGATATCAAATGGGACTAGAAGACTGAATTCAAACTTCATATTGTCCTTTGCTTTCCTGATGACTGGTAATTTTTTGATAAAATAAGGATTTGGGAATTCATCATTTGAAGTAGGTACACAGTATTCACACTCTTATACTCACTCTATAGCTGGGCCCCCTCTCTGACCAAAATCATTTCAGAAAATGTAATTGGCAAATGGAATTTTTGATTCCACATTGAGGAACATTTACAAAATCCCCTATCAAGGAATTACAGTAAGAAATTGAAATACAATATTCATTCAATTAAAGGTTTTAGAGAAAATATGGCCTTTGGGAAAGAGAGAAAACCCAGAAAATTGAACTGTATGTCACAGGAATTACCTGTCAATAAAACTAATATCTGCAAGAATCTCCTACACTCCATGTTCCTAAACCGTTTTTACCCATGCTATGCCCCTTAATAACTTTCTGCATTATGAGCATGTAACCACTGGTGAAGCATAGAGAAGTCTCTACTTTAGAGTGATGTAGTACATACAGGTGTCCTGTGCCACATGAGACATACCTGGTAATGGCACTCTCGAATCTGGTCAATGTAAGGAAAAGTGTTCAGCAAGTAGACCAAGGTAGTTCTCAGTGACAGCATCATTAGGACCTCCATGAAAACTCTCTTATAACCTGGTGAGCCCTACCTCCTTCTGTTGTCATGACTGCAACTGCCTCTCAGATTTTCCTTCAATAACTCTAGTGTTTACTAATTGGCCTCTAATTCAGAGACAATTTGGGAGTTAGAACAAAGAGGATGAAGAGATATGATATGGGGAGAAGGAAGCTGGACTTATGTCTTGGTATAAAAAACAAGGAAGAAATATGAGGTGCTTGGGAAAGCTTAGTGTGTCCTTGTTAGGGGTTGAGTGGGATCACTGAAGAGATAGCCTTTTTCTGTGCCTTCCACATAAGGGAAACAGGAACTGGGAGACTCTCAGATGCATCTGCACTTCCCTGATCTTTTGCTTCCTGGTAGTCAGAGACTTTATATCATTCATTTCTATATTCCAAAAGTCATGTGTTGTAAAGGACACAGTTGTATTCCTGACAGATCATGGACTTTATACATTTTGTCAAAAAGAGAAAGTTACTAAGGAAGATGGGATGGACAAGTATTGTGTCCTCAGCTCAGAGTAAACTCTACAGTGCTTTGGATACCTATTGTCCAGTTTCTCTCTGTCTGAGACTTCTATCTTGGAGAGAGAAGTGCTCTATTTCAGACTTCATCATCTCAGTCTTTCCACTAGTATTACTCTGTCTATCATTTTAGATTTCCAAGTCAATACTTATGATTAGTTGGCAGGTTTTTTTTTCTTTTATATCTCTCAATTTTTAGCAAATTTTATTGTTTTTTTTAACTGGATGTTCCTTTATTTACATTTAAATTGTTATGTCCTTTCCCATTTTCTGGCCCATAACATCCCTATCTGGTCCCCCTGCCCGTCTTCTATAACCCTTCTTACTACCACTTAACATTCCCTGGAACTTGGAGTTAAACCTAGGGAGGACCAAGGACTTCTCCTTCCATTAGTACTCACCAAGTCCATCCTCTTCCA
Source organism: Rattus norvegicus (assembly GCF_021556685.1). Taxonomy (NCBI): domain Eukaryota; kingdom Metazoa; phylum Chordata; class Mammalia; order Rodentia; family Muridae; genus Rattus; species Rattus norvegicus. The sequence goes on along the minus strand of NC_141555.1, from coordinate 29,411,399 downwards.
CATATGCAGTTGGAGCCATAACTCTGTCCATGTACATTCTTGAACATAGGTCTAGTATCAGAAAGCTCTGGTTCATTAGCATTGTCGTTCTTATGGTGTTAAAGCCCCTTCAGCTCTTGTAATCTTTCCTGAAAATCTACAAACAAGAAGTCCATTTTCAGTTCACTGGTTTGCCACTAGCATTCACTTCTGTATTTGGCATAATCTAGTTGTGTCTCTCAGGAAATATCTATATCTGATTCCTGGAAGAATGCACTTACCTTCATCAATCTTGTCTAGTTTTGGTGGCTGATGTATATGTATGTACTTTTGGTGGCTCCTACAGCTCTGAGTTTAGCTGGAATTTTGACATGGGTTCTGCATATCTAGGTCAAGACTGTAGAATCCACAAATGGCAACACCAAATAGACTCCATCCTGTTTTTTGAAACTTCTGAAATTGAGGCGTCACTGGTCCTCAAGTCATTCCTCTAGATGCCCAGCCTCCTATATCTTATGTTTGGCCTTAATAACTTATCATGGTAAAATACTCAAAACCCTCAAGTATGGGAATGAAACTCAGGAAGGTAGATATTGCAGAACTGATATCAAATGGGACTAGAGAACCGAATTCAATAGTCCATGTTGTGCTTTGCTTTTCTGATATCTGGTAATTTTTTGTTAAAATAAGGATTTGGGAATTTATAATTTGAATTAGGTATACAGTATTTACAGTGTTATGCTTACTCTATAGTTGGGCCTCCTTTGTTGCCAAAACCTTTGCAGAAAATGGAATTGGAAAACAGAATTTTTGAGTACACATTGAGGAATATTTTCAAAGTCCCCTATCAACGAATTTTCAATAAGAAATTGAAATACAATATTAATTCAATTAAACGTCTGTAGGGAAAATACTGGCCTTTGGGAAACAGAATACTTAGAATGTTGAACTGAGTCACAGGTATGAACCTGGGGATATAAGTATTATCTAGAAGATCTCCTATATTCCATGTTCCTAAATGTTTTCTACCCATGCCAAGACCCTGACTAACTTTCTCCATTCAGAGCTTTTAACTACTAGTGAAGCAGAGAGAAGTCTCTAGGTTTAGAGAGATGGAGTATGTAAAGGTTTCAACTGTGCAATAGGAGACTCTCCTGGAAAGGACACCCTCGAATCTGGTCAATGAAAGGAACGCTGCTCAGCAGCTAAGGACATGGCAGTTCTCAGTGACATCATCATTAGGCCTCCCTGAAAAATCTTTTGTATCCTGGAGATCCCTAGCTTCTTCTGTGATGTAACAAGTATTGTCCTGACAGGAACTGCCTCTCCGATATTTCTTCAGTACCTCTCTGGTTTACTAATTGGCCACTAATTCAGAGTAAACAGCCATGTGGGAGTGAGAACAAACAGGATGAAGAGATCAGAAATGGGCAGAAGTAAGCTGGCCTTCTGTCTTAGTATTAAAAAAAAGAAAAAAATAAGTGGTATTTGGAAAAGCTCAGAGAGCCCTTGGTAGGGGTTGAGTGGTATTGATGAAGAAATAGACTTGATCTGAGCCTTCCACATATGGGAATCAAGAGCTGGAGCATCTGGACTTCCCTGTTCTTCTGGTTCCTGGATGTCACAGGGTTTATATCATTTATTTCTTTATTCCAATACCAAGGGTTATGAACGGCACAGTTGATTTCCTGAGAGCTCATGACCTTTACTCTTTTTGTCAAGAAGAAAAGGTCCTAAGGAAGAAGGGAAAAACAAGTATTGTGTCCCTAACTCAAGTTAAACTCCTCAAGGCTTTGAATCCCTATAGTGCAGTTTGTGTCTGACACTGATATCTAGGAGAGAGAAGTGCTTCTAGTTGAGACTTCATCATCTCAGTCTTTATACTAATATTAACCTGACTACCACTTCAGATTTCTGAGTCAATATGTTAGATTACTTGGCAGCTTTCTTCTCTTTTATATCATATTTTTTTTTATTTTTTAGCAATTTGTTTTCTTTTCAAACTACATGTTTCTATATATACATTGAAAATATGATTTCCTTTCCCAGTTTCCTGCCCATAAGATCCCTACCAGTTTCATTTCCTTCTTCTCTAACCAGCCTTTCTGCTGCATGACATTCCCTTGAACTGAGAGACAAACTGTGGAGGACAAGGCCTCTCTTTCCAATGTTGCCTAAAAAAGGCCATCCTCTGCCACATATGCATTTGGAGCCATAGGTCTGTCCTTGTACTATTTTGTATGTTGGTATAGTATGAGAAAGTTCTGGTTCATTGGCATTATTGTTTGTATGGGTTTGAAAACACCCTCAGCTCCTCTATCCTTTTTCAAAATTTACAAACAATAGGTCCGTTTTCAGTTCAATGGTTTACTACTAGCATTCACTTCTGTATTTGACATGCTGTATCTGAGTATCTCAGGTAATATTGATATCCGGTTCCTGGCAAAATGCATTTCTTACCTTCATCAATCTTATATAGTTTTGTTGGCTGATGTATACATATATACTTTTGGTGGCTCCTACACTTATGTGGTGAAGTGGAATGATAACATGGATTTTACCCAACTATGTCAAGAATGTAGAACTCACAAATGACCATTTCAAAAATACTCCTTCCTATTTTTATAAACCTAATGAAGTAGATGTTTAACTGGTCCTCAAGCCATTCTTCTCCTTTCCCATCATCCAGTATCTTATGTTTGGCCTTAAGATAGAATCACGTTAAAACATCCTAAAACCTCAAGTCTGGCCATTGGAATACTGGAAGCTCAATAGTGTAGTTCTGATATCAAATTGTACAAGAAACCGAAATCAATAGTCCATGTTGTCCTTTGCTTTCCTGATGTCTGGTAATTTTTCAATAAAATAAGAATTTGGGAATTTATCACTTGAAGTAGGTACACAGTTTTACACTTTTTATACTCTCTCTATACCTGGGCCCACTTTGTGACCAAAATCATTGCAGAGAATGGAATTGGAAAACAAAATTTTTGAGTACACATTGAGGAATATTTACCAAGTCCCTTGTCATGCCCAACCTCGACCAGCAAAAAAGATATGACCAATGAAGATCTTCTTCAAGCAGTTTTACTCAGGAACCTTGAAACAATCTTCTGACCCCGGGGAACCCCCGGAGAACACATAAATAGCTAGTGCTGGCTAATCCCAGCAAGCTATCTGGGTCATGCAGACAGGCTATCACTATGCGGAAGCTAGCAAGCCAGGCAGGTATAGCCAAATAAGGACTTGCTTACTACAAGGAGCGCACACTGTTCGGAGGGTGGAAAGTGGAACCAGCACGATCTTTGACGCCTGTCACGTCACAGCCGCCTATAGTTCCACCTTTTTGTTTAATTAACCAAGCAGGCAAAGGCACCAGTGAGTGTGGTGACCCCCACTGTCTTAGGATCATCCCTTCATTAAACCAGTCTTATGACACCTCTTTGCCCACCAAGTTCCTTAGCTAGAAGAGAGGTTGCCCATAACTGGGGAGGGTCACTCACACATACTCATGCCTGAGGTACAACAAGGTCTTCTGAATAACCTTAAGCCAGGCTTGAGGGGACTGTCCTGCTTCAATTGCTGCAAATACCTGTACCACCATAACAGCGTGCCGCCTCTGAACAAACCTCATTCTACAGAGACAACACAGGCACACTAGGCAGACCAGCAGCAAGAATCCAACTAGGGTTCCCATACCCTCCCACTCCCTCAGATGATTCATAGCAGCCTCAATCCAAAATGACAATCCCGTAGCCAGTCTAGCATATGCACGTGTGGAGTTCACCGTCACGATGGCTGCACATAGCTGAACCATTAAGAAATCGAATTCTCCTGTCCAATTTCCTAGAAGATAACTTGACAACTTTTTAGAAAAATTAGATGAGTGGATTTAAAAGTCATGACGTATCGGCATGAGTCTCCGGAACACCAATAGTATCCCCCACAGGGGTTCCATTTGGACCACCATTTGGGTCACACCAAGAAGTGTCAGCAGCAGCAGGATCTTCATTCTTGTTGTACCTCCTGGTCAATCTTTCAGCGACCCACAACGGATCTTGCCGGTCCTGAGGAAACACACAAAGAGACCCTCTTGCCCATGACAACACGGGATCTGGCCAATGTCATAAGCCAGTGATCACGTCTTTCCATTTCACGTAACCTTTCAACATGCCCACCCGACACTGATGTCTGTCAGTGGCAGATAGGCCATCATAATCCAATATTAAAAAATTAAGAGTAAAAGGGGCTAAGGATATCTGTTCCCTGGTGGTTCTACCATGGCCTATTCCCCCTATTTGTTTAATCACGCATTCCTTCAAGGTACGATATGCTTGCTCAACAATACCTTGACATTGGAGATTATAAGGCAGGCCATGGGTCAACTGCATATCCATCTGTTTACAAAAGGATTTGAAAGATATAGCAGTTTAAGCTGGGTCATTATCAGTTTTTAAGTGTTAAGGCTTTTTCCAAACAGCCCAGGCTTATAGGAAGTGTCCAATAACATTGTGTGGCTTTTCTCTACTCATAGGGGTAGCATGAATGACACCTGAACAAGTATCCACAGAAACATGAATGCATTTTAGAGTCCCAAATCCAGATATGTGAGTTACATCCATTTGCCAAATCTTTAGGGGCAAAAGGCCTCTAGGATTAACCCCTACACCTGGGGAATCGTGAAAAGTGATACACTGTTGACATCCTAAAACTATCTGTCGAGCATCTGCTCAAGACAGATGAAACTTCTGTTCTAAGGTCTTAGTAGGCACATGAAATTGTTGATGAAACTGTCCAGCTTGATCCAATGATGAGCATAAGAAGATGAACTCCATTTGGGTCCATCTATCCACAAGATCATTTCATTGTTAGACAAAAATCTTGACCTCTTTTCAGATCAATTCCTGAAGTTCCCTCAGCAGCTGGCATACCGTGCTGCTAATTTTAATAGGGCTAACCACTTCTAAAATCTTAACTGCATTAACAAATATGATGAATCAGAGAGCAAATTAAAGGCAAAGGAACAATTTTTATACACTTCCTGCACAATCTTGAGTTCAATTATTTGTGGAGAGCTGGGATGATATTGACACAAAATTGGCTCTTGATGGTTAATCATATAAGCTCCACAGCCATTTTTGGATCCATCTGTAAAAATGTTTGGCGCCCCCTGTATAGAAGTACTGGAAGTAACCTTAGAAAGAATATGGGATGTTCTTTAAAGAAGGATAGCAAAGAATGTTTTGGATAATGATTATCTATCTCTCCATGGAATCCACAGCATAATATAGCGCAATCACCCACAGTGCCACACAAGATCTTCATCTGCTGACCTGTATAGGGCACTATGATCGAGATTAGGGAAACACCAAAAAATTGTATGCACTTTTGGATCCCATACAGGCCTAATTCTGTAACTGCTGTAGGATAATACTCTACTGATCTAGCTGGAGAAGCCTTGGGATAAAAACAAAGCAGAGGGCCATCTTGGCACAACAATTCTGTGGGCTGCATGTAGGTGGCTAGAATTCATAGCACAATGTCTGCACCCTCCTTCCATCGATGTAAAATTGTGCCTTGTAATCCTTTTTCAACCTTCTTTAAAGCTCTCCTTGCTTCATCTGTCAATTGTCTATGAGAATCCAAGGCCGAATCCCCAACTAAAGTATTATAAAATGGTTTTAATTCATAATTTGGTAAATTTAAATAACATCTGACCCAAATAATACCTCCTAATAATTTTTTAAAATCATTAAGTATTAAGATTATCTTTCCTCCATTCATCCTCCTGGGGAATAATGATAAAAGGACTTAATTTTGCTCTGAAATAATTTACAAGATTGCCCTTTTGTACCTTTTCCGGGGCAATAATCAATCCCCTACCTTCTAGCAATTTAACTAAATTTCCATATGATAAATCTAAAATCTCTTCATTCTTTGCAGTTAAAAGGATATCATCCATAATATGAGGTGCATGAAACTTCTGTCTTATTGGGGTGATGGCATTGCCAGAAAAAGTTGACATATAGAAGGGCTATTTGGCATACCCTGTAGTATAACTACTGATTCATATTTTTGATCAGGTTCTTCATGTTTGCATGATGGAACAGTAAAAGCAAATCTTTCACTATCCCTTGGACAAAGAGGTATGGAGAAAAAGCAATCTTTTATATCAATCAGTACAGCAGGTCAACAGGCTGGCAGAGAGGATAAAAGAGGAAGCCCACGTTGCACTGGGCTCATGATTTGCAACTGTTGATTATTAACTTGTAAATCATGCATCATCATTCCCTGACTTCTTATATCACATATATTGGGGTATTCCAATATGATACTGATGGTTTTATATGCTTCATAGTCAGCTTTAGCTGTGGCAAGCTTCTCAGAAGAAAGCAGTCACTGAAGAACCCACACTGGCTCCTCTGTTTTCCAGGTAATGGAAACCCTTCCTCAGCAGCCCCAAGGAAAAACCCAAGTCCTGATCCTTTTCTCTCTTTTGGGCAGTTATAGGGTTAGTCCTACCCTGCAAGTATTTCCCTATTCCTTTACTGGGAATATAACCCATATGTTTCATAATCTTTTGTGAAGTTTCAGAATACTCAGTGTTCAATTTGAAACCCATATATTTCAGCAAATCTCTCCCTCAAAGGGAAATGGGCAAATCAAACACATAGGGTTGCATAACTCCCGAATGCCCTTCCTGATCTCTCCAACTCAATTGTCTTGCGCTCATATCAGGAGCTCATGCTTAATGGAGACATTGTAATATTTGATATGAGACCTGTACTGGCCATCCAGAGGGCCAATCTTTCTTAGCTATTATACTTCTATTGGGCACTGTATCCAACAGTCCTAGGATCCTTTTTCCTTCTACCCTTAGCTCCATTACTGGGCGTTGGTTTAAACCCAAGGCTAGAAATGTAAGGTCGGAGCTGAAACCATTCTCTCCTCTCCCTCTAGACTGGGCTGCAAAACTTCCATGAAGCCTAGGCAAAGTAATAGTTTGGCTATTCTGTCCCCAGGGGAAATGGCAGTAATCTCTTTCAGTGACTCTACCATGTTCTTGACTACCCCAGTATAATCTGGGTCAATAACTCCTGGATGGACATGTAGTCCTGTTAAAGCCGTAGATGATTTCCCTATAAGTAACCATACTGTGCCAAGTTCAAGGGGACGTTTAAATCAGTTTCTATCAACTGTACACCCATCCAAGGAGTTAGTACGAGTCTGGCAGTGGACCAGATGTCCAGTCCTGCAGAGCCTTTAGTGGCTCTCCTTGGCCCCTCAGATGGCGAAGGGATGACCATCTCTCGTGACTCGGTTCTACATCCTAATTCTCGACTGGCACATATATTTGTGGGCCCTAGGGTCGTGGACGTGACTCTCCATTTTTTGGACCTGCTCCACCAAAACCCGACCTAAGAGGCTGCCCATTGATGTCTTTTATCGAGTGGCACTCATGAGTGCAATGGTTCCCCTTTTTGCACTTGGGGCACGACCCTTTTTGCCTTGGTCGTTGGCCACTTCTTGTACTGAAGAGACTTCTCCTTTCTGGACATTGCCTTTTGAGGTGCCCCTGTTGATCACACTTAACACACATTCCTGAGCGTCCTCCTTTTCTCTGCATCATCTGCATAACAGCAGCTGCAAGTCCAGCATTAGTCAAAGATCCCCCTATATCTCTACAGACCTTGTTCCAAGCTTCAAGTCCCTTATTCTTGTAAGGAGTGATAGTGGCTCGACATTCCTTTGTGCAAAGCTCATAGGCCAATTGTTTAATTAAGGGCATAATCATAATGGGGTCGCCAAAGTCTCTACCTGCTGCTACCACTAATTGGGCTACAAAGTCAGAGAATGGCTCCATAGGTCCTTGAAGGATCTTGATGAGGTTTCTACTTACTTCTCCCTTACTAGGTAAGGATTTCAATGCATTTGTTGCAACCTCATTAATCTGCTGGTAAACCTGTCCTGGATAACCTGTCTGAGCATTTGCAGAGTGTCCCTGATCTAGCAGCATATCTCTATCCGAGGCAGCCTCCCCCCCCCTCGCTACCAAGTTAGCAGCAGCCTGTTCATTGGCAAACTCAATAAGAAAAGCTCTCCAGTTCAAATACTGTCCCAGACTAAGACAGGCCTAAGGAAGTTTACTCCAATCACTAGGAGTCATGCAAAATCTGTATAAGACCTCAACCTGAGTTATGGTAAATGAGGCCATAATGCAATATGTCCTGACTGATTTTACAGGGACTTGATCACCTTAAAGTCTATAGGCTCATGATACCTTTGTTGATTATCATCCACATAAACAGGATAGTCCAGATGCAGTTCTGTGTAGATTGGCTTCCACACTTCTGGGCAGAATTTACTACCCATTTGTCACGCGCCCAATTTCTCACCAGCAAGAACGACGTGTGGCAACAGGATTCTTCTGCGAACAAGCCTTTACTGTACAGCTCTCTTGAACAGGGACAGGGAGACCTCAAGCAGCAAGAATGCTCGCCTTATATAGACAGCAGCTGAGACTTTGCTAATTGTACTTCGAGGATTGGCGGAGCATGAATACCTCATTAGCATGGTGCTGCTCCCTCATTAGCATATTACTGGCCAACTGATGCCTGGTGCAAAGCCTGCACATGCACAGTACTGTTGTTCACCACAGGAGGGCTCCCTGCACGCGAAACTCTACTTCCTCCCTCTACAACATTGCAGGGAGGAGCAGCTGAGAGGAACCACACAGGAAGTTCCTCCACCATTTTAGGCTTTTTCCTTTTCTTGTTCTGTCTATTCCTTAGAGACTGTTTCCGCATTTGATCTATCAACTCTTGTAACTCTTCTTCTGAATCTGTTTTGTCTGTTTCTTCCTCTGTATCTGTCTTTTCTGAGTCTGTCTCCTTTACGCTTCCCTGCTTTTCTGTCCTCTCATTTTGATGCATTTCTTGGGCAGCTTGCCCCTTCTCCATAGTTGCCTGACAACATTTTTGATCCTCAAGACAACTACGCACTAAGGGCCACACTGGATGGACCCCAGATCTTTTCATCCCCTGTTCCCATGCAAAATCAAGGTCTTTCCCTAATTTTTCGCAACTTCCACAGTAAGATTACCAGAGACTGCGAACCAGGGGGCAATGACATCCCATTCAGGCAAAAATCTCTCTACTAATGCTCCTTTTTATTTTTAGTTTCTTATGCTCAAACAGCTCTTGAAGAGCCAGAAAAATTGGATGAGACTGTGAGGTCCTCATGACAAAATCTTTCTACCCTGCTATGGCTAAATTCACCAAGTGTCTTCCTAATTTCGGTTCGCTGCTACCGAGAACTTTCTTGGTAACTACACTGAATATTTATAGCCACTTATATCCCAGGGTCGTTATGGTCCCATCTTACCTTGGGAACTTTCCAGCGCTGCCCTGACTGCATGAAGTTCTGATATCAGGAGGTCCCGTACGGGCCACCACTTGCTGTGTCCAACCTCGACCAGCAAGGAAGACACGAATAGTAAAGATCTTCTTCAAGCAGTTTTACTTAGGAACTTTGATACAATCTTCTGACCCCAGGGAACCCACACACCACACTTAAATAGCTAGCACTGCCCAATCCTAAAAAGCCACGTGCGTCATGTAGATATGCTGTCACTATGCAGAAGCCAGCAGGCCAGGCAGGCATATAGCCAAATAAGGAATAGTTTAGTGAAAGGAGAGCTCACCATTGGGAGGGTGGAATGGAGAAACAACTGCCAACTTTGAGCCTGGGCACATCACAGCTGCCTACAGTCGCTTTTCAAGGAATTTACAATAAGAACTAGAAATACAATATTCATTAAATTAAAGGTCTGTAGGGAAAATACTAGAGTTTGGGAAACAGAGAAAACCTAGAAAATTGAACTGTATGTCACAGGAAAAAACCTGTGACATAGAGAATAAAAATATTCTCTTGAGGAATCTACTACACTCCATATTCCAAAATCTTTACTACCCATGCCAAGCCCCTGTCTAAATTTCTCCATTCAGAACATGTAACCACAAGTGAAGCAGAGAGAAGTCTCTAGATTTAGAGAAATGGGGTACATAAATTTTTCCACTGTATCACAGGAGACACTCCTGGAAAAGGCACTCTCGAATCTGGTCAATGTAAGGAAAGGTGCTCAGAAGTTAGGCCATGGCAGCTCTCAGTTACATCATCATTAGCCCATGCCTGAAAAATCTCTTGTAACCTGGAGAGCCCTAGCCTCATCTGTGATGTCACAAGTTTTGTCCTGACAGCAACTGCCTCTCAGATATTCCTTCAGTAATTCTATGGTTTACTAAATGTCCTCTAATACAGAGCAAATAGCCATTAGGGAGTGAGAAGAAAGAGGGTAAAAAGAACAGTGATGGGGAGAAAGAAGTTGGTCTTCTGTATTTGTATAAAAAAGGAAGAAATACTTGGTCCATTGGAAAACTGAGTGAGCCCTGATTAGGGTTGAGTGGGTTTACTGAAAAATAGCCTTTATCTGAGCTCTCTACACATGGGACTGAGAGCCTCCCAGAAGCATCTGGACATCCCTGCTTGCTATGGTTCCTTGAATTCAGAGAGTTTAAATCATTAATTTCTTTATTCCAAAAGCCAGGTATTGGAAAACGCCCAGTTGTTTCCTGAGAGCTCATGGGTTTTATAATTTTTCTCAGAAGAGAAAGGTCCTAAGGAAGAAGGGAAAGACAAGTATGGTGTCCTCAGTTCAGAGTACACTCCTCCTTTTTTGGATTCCTGTAGTGCAGTTTGGGTCCGTCACTGGTATCTGGGAGAGAGAAGTGTTTCCACTTGAGTCTTCATCATCTCAGTCTTTCCGCTAGTATTATTCAGACAATATTCCCTGACAATTACTCCTTTAGATTTCTGAGTCAATAGGTGTGATTAGCAGGCAGTTAACTTTTCTTTTTTTCTCTCATTTTTTTAACAATTTTTATTGCTTTTTCTAATTGGATATTTTTATATTTACATTTCAAATATTATTTCCCTGGTTCCTGTCCATGAGATCCCTAAACAGTCCCACTAACCTTCTTCCATAACCCCTCTTACTTCCCTTTGACATTCCCTTGAACTGGGAGGCAAACCTAAGGAGGAGCAAGGGTTTCTCCTTCCATTGGGGCCCAACAAGGCCATCCTCTTCTACCTATGCATTTGGAGCCATAGGCCTGTTCATACACAGTCTTTGAATATTGGTTTAGTACCAGAAAGCTCTGCTTAGTTGAATTGTTGTTCGTATGGGAGTTGAAAGTCCATTCAGCTCTTGTAATCTTTTCTAAACATCTACAAACATGAGGTTCATTTTCAGTTCCCTGGTTTGCCACTAGCATTCACTTCTGTATTTGACATGCTCTGGCTGTGTTTCTCATGAAAGATCTATGTCCAGTTCCTGGCAGCATGAGCTTCTTAGCTTCAACAATCCTATCTAGTTTTGGTGCTTGATATATATATGCTTTGGTAGCTCCTACTACTAAGAATTTTGATGGAATATTTACTTGTATTCTGTGTAACTAGGTCAAGAATATAGGATCCACAAATGACAAGGCCAAATAGAGTCCTTCCTGTTCTTATAACCTATGGAAGTTGAGGTTTCACTGGACCTCAAGCCATTCTTCTAGCTGACCATCACCCAGAAACTGATGTTTGTCCTGGTAAAGAATCATGATAATACATCCAAAAACCTCAAGTCTTTCCCTGGGAACACAGGAAGGTTGATATTAGAGAACTGATATATAATAGAACTACAAACTGCATTATATAGTCCATGTTATCCTTTGCTTAACTAATGTCTGGTTATTTATGGATAAAATAAGGATTTGGGAGTTCATCATTTGAAGGACATACACAATATTTACACTATTATATTCACTCTATAGCTGGTCCCCTTTTGTATCCAAATTTATTGCATAAAATGGAATTGGAAAAATGAAAATTTTTAGTACACATGCAGGATCATATGTAATGTCCCCTGTCAATGAATGTACAATCAGAAAATGTAGTACAATATTCACTCAATTAAAGGTCTGTAGGGAAAATACTGGAACTTGGAAAACGAGGACACTTAGGGAATTTAACTTTATGTCAGAGGAATGTACCTGGGAATAAAATTAATCTCCAGAAGGAACTCCTTCTCTCCATGTTCCTAGATCTTTTCTACCCATGCCCAGCCCCTGACTAACTTTGTTCATTCAGAGCATGTAATCACTAATGAAGCAGAGAGAAGTCTGTAGCTTTAGAGTGATGTAGGATAAAAAGATTTCTACTGTATCACAGGAGACACTCCTGGACACGGCACCCCTGAATCTGGTCATTGTAAGGAGATCTGTTCAGCAGGTAGGCCATAGCAGTTCTCAGTGACATCATCATTAGGCCCTCTCTGAAAAATCTGTTGTATCCTGGAGAGGCATAGCTTCTTCTGTGATGTCACAAGTGTTGTCTTGACAGCCACTGCCTCTCAGATATTCCTTCCTTATATCTATGGTTTACTAATTGGCCTCTTATTCAGAGTAAAGATCCATTTGGGAGGGAGAACAAATAGTATGAAGACATCAGAGATGGGGAGAAGGAAGCTGGCCCTCTTTCTTGGTATAACATAAAAGAAGAAATATGTGGTTCTTGGGAAAATTCCCTGTGAAGATGACTTTAGTTCTTTTGTTTTCTAGGTGTACCGAGCTCTTGGAGAAGTTGCTTAAAATCCTAAAGAAATTTGGGCAGATGGTAAAGTTTCTAGGTACCCCTTTTTAGATTCAATTGTCCTGGGGATTGTATGTCTTATGGTACATGTTTACCAGGAAGAGTGATAGAGCCAGAATGATTTTTAGATGTTTTAGAAGACATGGAATTTTTCTGATATACTTGGCCTAATGATTGCATAAGGTCCAAAGGATTTTTTTTCGATGTGGACTTTCCCTCAGACCTTTGGAAATATAAAAAAAAAATAGTTTTGCATTTTTAAGTCTAATTTGCACAATGAAAAATCACTTTGAGCATCTTTGGATGACATGGGATGTCCAGCATTCCCTTGAAAGCATTGTTAACTTTACACATTTCCTTCGTCATTTTTTGAATATTCCAAGGCCCTTTGGACAGATAGAGAAGGTGTGGGACTCACCTAAGGAGTAGTTGTATCTTTTGGTGTCTCTTTTGCAGAAGAAGTCACAAGATCCCTTTTGGCAGAAAGGGGAAGGTTGAAACTGTCTTCCTTAGAGGAGAAATTTCTCAAGACTCCATCAGAAGGATCAAATCTTAACCCTTTGTTTCTAGAAACTGGATGCCTGTGGCACATTTTTGTAGAGGGAGAATGTCGACTATTTCTCTCCAGAGAGGACATGTGAAAGAAATCTACTTGGGTACATGGGATAGTTGTAAAGCATGCTGTTCAGATGTAGTAGATCCTAAGATACACTTCTCAGGTGAGGAAGGTCTTAATGTACCATGTATATGTTTAGAAATCCTGACTGACGTCAGAATGGGGCTTAGGTATTAGAGATACCTCTGAAGATGTGACCTCTCATAGAGCATCATGGATATATGTGAGATGGCTGAGAGCCTCATGAACAGATAAGGATGTTTCTAGATATAGTTGTGTAATTGAGGAAGTTCCAAGAAAAATTTCTTCTGCTGGAGAAGAAGAAACAGACTTTCATATAGAAGTGTGAGGTTCCCTAGCCTCCTTGATAGGCAAAACAGGTTCGAAGGCCCCTTCAGAAGTTTAGATAAAATCCAGAGCCTTTGAGGTATTAGGTAAAATCAGAGCCTGGGACTGATTGTGGGTATAAAGTAGGACTGGAAACCCTTTGTGCATACTTGGAAGAGTGTACCATCTTCTGTAGTTGGGGAAGATGGCTGATCTTGAGGCGATAAGGAAGTTCCCATAGCCTCCTGTGAAATTTGCGGAGGTCGTATGCATTCTTTTACACAAATGTAATCCAAGGAATCACTTTCCTCAGATGCCGAGGATGGTACAGACACTGGTGTTTGCATATCATGTTCCCCTACTCCACGTTCACATACGCTTGGATCCATAACCTTCTCTACAGAAGGAATATGTCCTAGAACATCTTTTGTACATGTGTCACATCCACAAGACGTTTCTCTAGATGTGGCTGTGGGTAGAACTCCTTTAGTAGATATTTCTCGTTCCACAGACTCTTTATGAGATAGAGTACTACTCAGAGAATCCTGCTCAGTTTTGGGAAATTCTAGCATCTCTGATGTATATCTGGAAAATTTTGGAGCCTCTCCTTTTTTGAAAGAATGACCTAGAATCCCTTGAGTAGGTAGGAGATGATTTATCTCCTCTGCACATTGTATTAATACGGAGTTTGCATGGCTCATTGACTGTGTGTTGTGATAAACTTGGCTCTTTTGTGCCTGATGAAAACCAACATTTGTGCTCCAACTGTACTGCCTGATGGACTCAGGACACAAAAAGACCGTATTTCCATTGGGACCAGGCAGTTCCAGTTTCCAGTTTGTTGATCCTAACCCAGAACTCCCTGCTCCTAGATGCTGTGGGAGAGAGAGCTGATCACCCAGGACTGTAGGCTATACTGAGACTACAGGGCAGGAGAGACTGAAATTTTTGCCCAACATTGCCCACATCTCTGGCCCAAGAGGATCCTTCATAGTGCCTCTGGACACCTGGACACCGGAATATAGGAGGAGTAAAGCTGCAGGACCACCATGTTACAGACTGTGCCTGGATCTGGACTGAACTGTTCAAACAGCTCTTTCATCCAAATCCTGAGGGTGGGGGAACTAGAATTTCAGAGGAGCAGACACTCCTGGGAAACCAGAGGAGACTATTCTCTGCCCAGATTCCTGACTCAACAGGAAAACCCCTTGGGCCATCTGTGCAACACCCCCACATAGGAATCTAAGAGAAATAGGTGAAGGTCCTGCTTGTTCCTAACCACAGGGATGACTGAAAGCCAGTGGACAGGAGAAACTACTCAACTGAGAGCAGAATACTCTGTTCCTGTAACTGGCTAAAAGAAAACAGGAAACAAGTCTACAGCAGTCCTGACAAATGAGACTACAGGATGGTCAAGCCCCTGTCAGAAAGAATTAGGCAAGCTAACTCCAGAGACAACCTGATGGTGAGAGGAGAGCACAGGAAAGCAAGCAACAGAAATGAAGAATGCTTTGGCTCATCAGAGACCAATTCTCCCACCAAAGCAAACACTGGATATTCAAACACCACAGAAAATGAAGATCTAGATTTAAAATCTCATTTTATCATGACAATTTAGGATGATAAGAAGGTCATAAATAAATCCTTTAATAAAATACAGGACAACAGAAGTAAACAACTAGAATCTCTTAAAGAGGAAACACAAAAATACCTTAAAGAACTACTGGAAAAACAACAAAACAGGAGAAGGAAATAAACAAAACCATCCAGGAGTAAAAATGGAAATAGAAACAATAAAGAAAGCAGGAAGGGAGACAACCCTGAGAATGAAAACCAAGGGTAGAGACCAGTAGTCATAGATGCATGAATCACAAACAGGATACAAGAGATAGAAGACAGAATCTCAGGAGCAGAAGATTCCATAGAAAACATACACACAACTGTCAAAGAAAATATAAAACAGAAAAAGCTCCTAGCCCAAAACATACAGGAAATCCAGGAAACAATAAGAAGCTCAAACCTAAGGATCACAGGTATAGAAGAGAGTGAAGACTGCCAGCATCTAGGGACAGTAATATCTTCAACAAAATCATAGTAGAAAACTCCCTAACCTAAAGAAAGAGATGCCCATGAACAGATAAGAAGCCTAAAGAACTCTAAATAGATTGGACCAGAAAATAAAATCCTCCCCTCACATAATAGAGAAAAAAACCAAATGCAAAAAACAAACAAAAATATTAAAAGCAGTAAAGGAAAAGGTCAAATAACATATAAAGGCAAACCTATCAGAATTACACCAGACTTCTCATCAGAGTCAATGAAAGCTAGAACAGCCTTGACAGATGTCACACAGATCCTAAAAGAAACAAATGCCAGCCCATGTTACTGTGTCCTGAAAAACTGTCAATTAAAATAGATAGAGAAACCAAGATATTCCATGACAAAACCAAATATACATAATATCGTTCTATGTATCCAGTCCTACAAAGGATAATAAATGGCAAAGTCCAACACATGATGGCAAGTAAAACCATAGATAAGGAAAGAAATTAAACTTTTCACAACAAATCAGAGAAGAGAAGCACACAAACACAAACTAACCTCAAATTACGAAAATAACAGAAAGCAACCATCACTATTCCTAAATAACTCTAAATATCAAGGAACTCTATTCCCCACTAAAAAGACACAGATTAACAAACTGGATATTGAATGAGGACCCAGCATTTTGCACTACAGGGAACACTACTCAGAGAAAAAGACCGACATTACCTCAGAGTGAAAAGCTGGAAAACAACTTTCCAAGCAAATGGTCTGAAGAAGCAAACTGGAGTAGTCTTTCTAATATCAAATAAAATCGACTTTCAGCCAAAAGTGATCTAAAAAGATAAGGAAGGAGACCTCATATTTATCAAAGCAATAATTCACCAAGATGAACTCTAAATCATAAATATCTATGCTCCAAATAAAAGGGAATCAGCATAAATAAAAGAAACCTTACTAAATCTCAAAGCATACATTGCACCTCACACAATAAGAGTAGGTGATTTCTACAGCCCACTCTCATCAATGGAAAGATAATGGAAACAGAAATTAAACAGAGACATAGACAAACTAAGAGAAGTCATGAATCAAATGGACTTAACAGATAATTACAGAAAATTTTATCCTAAAGCAAAAGGTACTCACCACCTCATTGCACTTTCTCCAAAATTGACCATAATTGGTCATAAAAAAGGCCTCAGCAGATACAGAAAGGTAGAAGTAATCCCATGCATCATATCAGTCCACCACGGGCTAAAGCTTGTCTTTAATGACAATAAGGAAAGAATGCCCACATATACGTGGAAGTTAAACAATGCTTTACTCAATGATAACCGGGTCAAGGAAGAAATAAGGAAAGAAATGAAAGACTTCTTAGAATTTAATGAAAATGAAGTTACAACATACCCAAACTTATGGGACACAATGAAAGCTGTGCTTATAGGAAAACACATAGCTCTGAGTGCCTGCAGAAAGAAACAGGAGAGAGCATAAATCAGGAGCTTGACAGCACACTTAAAAGTTCTACAACAAAAAGGAAGGTAATACACCCAGGAAGAGTAGAAGGCAAGAAATAATCAAACTCAGAACTGAAATCAACCAAGTAGAATCAAAGAGGACCATAGAAAGAATCAAAAGAACCAAAAGGTGGTTCTTTGAAAAATCAACAAGATAGATAAACCCTTGGGCAGGATAACGAGAGGACACAGGGAGTGTGTCCAAATTAACAAACTCAGAAATGAAAAGGGAGACATAACTACAAAATCAGAGGAAATTCAAAAAAACCTCAGATCCTACTACAAAAGTCTATATTCAACAATACTTAAAAATCTGGAGGAAATGACAATTTCTAGACAGATACCAGTTGACAAAGTTAAATCAGGAACAGGTAAACTATTTAAACAACCCCATAACTCCTAAGGAAATACAAGCAGTCATTAAAGGTCTCCCAACCGAAAAGAGTCTGGGTAGAGATGTGTTTAGTGAAGAATTCCTTATTTATAATAGCCAGAAGCTTGAAAGAACCAAATGCCCTTCAACTGAGGAATGGATGCAGAAAATGTGGTACATCTACACAATGGAATATTACTCAGCTACCAAAAGCAATGACTTTATGAAGTTCTTAAGCAAATGGATGGACTGGAAAATATCATCCTGAGTGAGGTAAACCAATCACAGAAATACACATAAGGTATGCACTCATAGATAAGTGGCTATTAGCCCAAATGCTTGAATTACCCTAGATGCACAGAACACATGAAAGTCAAGAAGGATGACCAAAATGCGAATGTTTCACTCCTTCTTTAATTTTGTACAAGAATACCCTTGGCAGGGAATAGAGGCTAAGATTAAAACAGAGACAGATGGAACACCCAATCAGAGCCTACCCCACATGTGGCCCATACATATACAGCCACCTATTTAGACAAGATGGATGAAGCAAAGAAGTGCAGGCCGACAGGAGCTGGATGTAGATCTCTCCAGATTGACAGAGCCAGAATACAGCAAATACAGAGGTGAAAGCCAGCAGCAAACCACTGACCTGAGATCAGGACCCACGATGAAGGAATCAGAGAAAGAACTGGAAGAGCTTGAAGGGGCTCGAGACCACATATGAACAACAATGTCAAGCAACCAGAGCTTCCAGGGACTAAGCCACTACCCCTAAGGACTATACATGGACTGACCCTAGACTCTGACCTCATAGGTAGCAATGAATATCCTATTAAGAGCACTAGTATAAGGGGAAGCGCTTGGTCCTGTCAAGGTTGAACCCCCAGTGAATATGATTGTTGGGGCGGGGGCTGAAATTGGGGGGGATGGGGCGGGGAACACCCATATAGAAGAGGGGGATTAGGGGGATGTTGGCATGGAAACCAGGTAGGGGAATAACATTCAAAATGTAAATAAGAAATACTCAAGTTAATAAAGATTAAAAAAAATTAATGTGAACAGATAAACAGATACCGGTTTTCAGTTCTTCATAATTTCAAGAACCTGAAAGAGAATATATAATGTTCCAGAGATAAAATAGGGGAATTTAAATTAGCCGGCATAAATATGTTGTTAAAATTTTCTCCCTTATGTTATCTAATAATTCTGACTATTCGTGCTATGAATGAAAATATGGTTGTAAAATGTCTATCAATCCCAAAGCCTGAAAAGTTGTGAAAAAGTTTCGTATTTCTCCCTACCGTGGTTCTTTGGCCACCATCCTTTTCATTGCCCATCTAAATTCTCTGTCTCTCAAGTAGATCAGAGGACTACGTGAGGATGTCACTCTCATGTAGAAGACCAAGAAACTGTCTGTACTTGCATGTATTTGCTCTTGGGAGCATGTAAATAAAACTTTCAGTTCCAAGAACAAAACATGGCCATCCAATGGGACCCCCGTTAACCAAAATCTTTCTTTCTTCCATCAGTGAAATTTAACACACTGGTAACAATGCAGACAATAATGTAAAGGAATAATCCTGTAATAATAATAGTAATAGTAATAGTAATAATAATAATAATAATAATAATAATAATAATAATAATGGAATAATGCCCTGAGGGATCACGGACTAAGGAAATTACATGTTGAGCCGTGTTTTTCTAGGGATATTGTATCCATGAAAGCAAATTTACTCACACATGAAAATCACGCACCCTGTCACGGCTTCACAGAGAGAGTTGGGAACCAGAGTGGTCTTTTCTTAGGACAAGAGAATTTTCGCCAACCTTCCAAATGGAAAACCAATCCAGACAGTCTGTGTGAGGATGGTTAGCTTATGCATGACTAACACACACACACACACACACACACACACACACACACAGCACACACACACACACACATCCCACACACACACATGCACACACACACATGCACACAAACACACATGCACACACACACACATATACACACACACACACATCTCTGATGTATGCTTCTTAGAGTGTCCAGGTGCACACCAGGTATGAAAGGATGAAGTGGACCCAGGAACCAGTCGGTCAGCAGAATCTTGGTCTGCCTGCAAGTAAGTTAGGGTTCCTCCAAGGAATTCAGTGTCACAGCTCTTTTAGAAGTTATTCGGGGAAGCGCTGTGTGCATATATTTTACTCAGGGTGAACAAGGGCTACACAAACCTTTGAGAGCATGAAGGGGTATTCAGGTGCATTTACATTGAAGGAGGCCTCATTTGGTTGAGCTTTCTCTGTCCCATCCTCAGTCTGTTGTTCAGGGATCTCCATTTGACCTCCTCAGACACAGACTCCACTGAATGTGCCCCATCCCCACCCCTGAGGTCTTGCTTGCTCGATATCAAAGGATTTCAGGTTCTGACTCTGCATTCTCCATCAGATTAAATCCTCAGGAAGGTGGCCTTCTAGATGCCATGAATTAACCAGTGCATCGAGTTTCTGCATTAACCCGTATGTCCCCTAATTTTGGCAGGTTCTCTCTGCACAGCGCTATCCCTCCATCTTTCGTAACCTCAAATTACGAAAATAACAGAAAGCAACCATCACTATTCCTAAATAACTCTAAATATCAAGGAACTCTATTCCCCACTAAAAAGACACAGATTAACAAACTGGATATTGAATGAGGACCCAGCATTTTGCACTACAGGGAACACTACTCAGAGAAAAAGACCGACATTACCTCAGAGTGAAAAGCTGGAAAACAACTTTCCAAGCAAATGGTCTGAAGAAGCAAACTGGAGTAGTCTTTCTAATATCAAATAAAATCGACTTTCAGCCAAAAGTGATCTAAAAAGATAAGGAAGGAGACCTCATATTTATCAAAGCAATAATTCACCAAGATGAACTCTAAATCATAAATATCTATGCTCCAAATAAAAGGGAATCAGCATAAATAAAAGAAACCTTACTAAATCTCAAAGCATACATTGCACCTCACACAATAAGAGTAGGTGATTTCTACAGCCCACTCTCATCAATGGAAAGATAATGGAAACAGAAATTAAACAGAGACATAGACAAACTAAGAGAAGTCATGAATCAAATGGACTTAACAGATAATTACAGAAAATTTTATCCTAAAGCAAAAGGTACTCACCACCTCATTGCACTTTCTCCAAAATTGACCATAATTGGTCATAAAAAAGGCCTCAGCAGATACAGAAAGGTAGAAGTAATCCCATGCATCATATCAGTCCACCACGGGCTAAAGCTTGTCTTTAATGACAATAAGGAAAGAATGCCCACATATACGTGGAAGTTAAACAATGCTTTACTCAATGATAACCGGGTCAAGGAAGAAATAAGGAAAGAAATGAAAGACTTCTTAGAATTTAATGAAAATGAAGTTACAACATACCCAAACTTATGGGACACAATGAAAGCTGTGCTTATAGGAAAACACATAGCTCTGAGTGCCTGCAGAAAGAAACAGGAGAGAGCATAAATCAGGAGCTTGACAGCACACTTAAAAGTTCTACAACAAAAAGGAAGGTAATACACCCAGGAAGAGTAGAAGGCAAGAAATAATCAAACTCAGAACTGAAATCAACCAAGTAGAATCAAAGAGGACCATAGAAAGAATCAAAAGAACCAAAAGGTGGTTCTTTGAAAAATCAACAAGATAGATAAACCCTTGGGCAGGATAACGAGAGGACACAGGGAGTGTGTCCAAATTAACAAACTCAGAAATGAAAAGGGAGACATAACTACAAAATCAGAGGAAATTCAAAAAAACCTCAGATCCTACTACAAAAGTCTATATTCAACAATACTTAAAAATCTGGAGGAAATGACAATTTCTAGACAGATACCAGTTGACAAAGTTAAATCAGGAACAGGTAAACTATTTAAACAACCCCATAACTCCTAAGGAAATACAAGCAGTCATTAAAGGTCTCCCAACCGAAAAGAGTCTGGGTAGAGATGTGTTTAGTGAAGAATTCCTTATTTATAATAGCCAGAAGCTTGAAAGAACCAAATGCCCTTCAACTGAGGAATGGATGCAGAAAATGTGGTACATCTACACAATGGAATATTACTCAGCTACCAAAAGCAATGACTTTATGAAGTTCTTAAGCAAATGGATGGACTGGAAAATATCATCCTGAGTGAGGTAAACCAATCACAGAAATACACATAAGGTATGCACTCATAGATAAGTGGCTATTAGCCCAAATGCTTGAATTACCCTAGATGCACAGAACACATGAAAGTCAAGAAGGATGACCAAAATGCGAATGTTTCACTCCTTCTTTAATTTTGTACAAGAATACCCTTGGCAGGGAATAGAGGCTAAGATTAAAACAGAGACAGATGGAACACCCAATCAGAGCCTACCCCACATGTGGCCCATACATATACAGCCACCTATTTAGACAAGATGGATGAAGCAAAGAAGTGCAGGCCGACAGGAGCTGGATGTAGATCTCTCCAGATTGACAGAGCCAGAATACAGCAAATACAGAGGTGAAAGCCAGCAGCAAACCACTGACCTGAGATCAGGACCCACGATGAAGGAATCAGAGAAAGAACTGGAAGAGCTTGAAGGGGCTCGAGACCACATATGAACAACAATGTCAAGCAACCAGAGCTTCCAGGGACTAAGCCACTACCCCTAAGGACTATACATGGACTGACCCTAGACTCTGACCTCATAGGTAGCAATGAATATCCTATTAAGAGCACTAGTATAAGGGGAAGCGCTTGGTCCTGTCAAGGTTGAACCCCCAGTGAATATGATTGTTGGGGCGGGGGCTGAAATTGGGGGGGATGGGGCGGGGAACACCCATATAGAAGAGGGGGATTAGGGGGATGTTGGCATGGAAACCAGGTAGGGGAATAACATTCAAAATGTAAATAAGAAATACTCAAGTTAATAAAGATTAAAAAAAATTAATGTGAACAGATAAACAGATACCGGTTTTCAGTTCTTCATAATTTCAAGAACCTGAAAGAGAATATATAATGTTCCAGAGATAAAATAGGGGAATTTAAATTAGCCGGCATAAATATGTTGTTAAAATTTTCTCCCTTATGTTATCTAATAATTCTGACTATTCGTGCTATGAATGAAAATATGGTTGTAAAATGTCTATCAATCCCAAAGCCTGAAAAGTTGTGAAAAAGTTTCGTATTTCTCCCTACCGTGGTTCTTTGGCCACCATCCTTTTCATTGCCCATCTAAATTCTCTGTCTCTCAAGTAGATCAGAGGACTACGTGAGGATGTCACTCTCATGTAGAAGACCAAGAAACTGTCTGTACTTGCATGTATTTGCTCTTGGGAGCATGTAAATAAAACTTTCAGTTCCAAGAACAAAACATGGCCATCCAATGGGACCCCCGTTAACCAAAATCTTTCTTTCTTCCATCAGTGAAATTTAACACACTGGTAACAATGCAGACAATAATGTAAAGGAATAATCCTGTAATAATAATAGTAATAGTAATAGTAATAATAATAATAATAATAATAATAATAATAATAATAATAATGGAATAATGCCCTGAGGGATCACGGACTAAGGAAATTACATGTTGAGCCGTGTTTTTCTAGGGATATTGTATCCATGAAAGCAAATTTACTCACACATGAAAATCACGCACCCTGTCACGGCTTCACAGAGAGAGTTGGGAACCAGAGTGGTCTTTTCTTAGGACAAGAGAATTTTCGCCAACCTTCCAAATGGAAAACCAATCCAGACAGTCTGTGTGAGGATGGTTAGCTTATGCATGACTAACACACACACACACACACACACACACACACACACACACAGCACACACACACACACACATCCCACACACACACATGCACACACACACATGCACACAAACACACATGCACACACACACACATATACACACACACACACATCTCTGATGTATGCTTCTTAGAGTGTCCAGGTGCACACCAGGTATGAAAGGATGAAGTGGACCCAGGAACCAGTCGGTCAGCAGAATCTTGGTCTGCCTGCAAGTAAGTTAGGGTTCCTCCAAGGAATTCAGTGTCACAGCTCTTTTAGAAGTTATTCGGGGAAGCGCTGTGTGCATATATTTTACTCAGGGTGAACAAGGGCTACACAAACCTTTGAGAGCATGAAGGGGTATTCAGGTGCATTTACATTGAAGGAGGCCTCATTTGGTTGAGCTTTCTCTGTCCCATCCTCAGTCTGTTGTTCAGGGATCTCCATTTGACCTCCTCAGACACAGACTCCACTGAATGTGCCCCATCCCCACCCCTGAGGTCTTGCTTGCTCGATATCAAAGGATTTCAGGTTCTGACTCTGCATTCTCCATCAGATTAAATCCTCAGGAAGGTGGCCTTCTAGATGCCATGAATTAACCAGTGCATCGAGTTTCTGCATTAACCCGTATGTCCCCTAATTTTGGCAGGTTCTCTCTGCACAGCGCTATCCCTCCATCTTCCCCACCGAACCTCTGCTTCTGTCCTCAGACGCCCTCACTCACCCACAGAATCTGTTCGAGTTTTCCTTTCAGAGAGGTCGATGCTTTCCCCCTCACCGGCCTTCTCCTTTCCTATGTCCTCTCTCCATTTGAGGATTGTAGATAAAATACGATTTAACTCACAGCTGATACTGATACCATCCGTAGGTAAACGCCAGCCATGTTTGTGTCTCTATGTCTCAGCTCCGTCTCGGGCTTTTTTTTTTTTTTTTTTTTCTAGTTTCATCTATTTTCCCTGAAGCATGATGATATCATGCCCCATCCCTATGACATCATTCCCCCACCCCCATGATGTCATGCCCCACTCCATGATATCATGCCCCACCCGTACGATGTCATGCCCCACCTCCATGATGTCATGCCTGTGCCCCTTGCTAGAATGGTTGCATCTATTCACCAGGTAACATTCTGAATGCTGCCCTTTCACCACACTCCTCCCCGCTCCCAGCATTTACAGTCCCTCTTTCTATCCTCTCCCCTTCTTCTCTGAGAGAGTGGAGGACCCCTCTCAGTGCACCCTCTCCCCTGGCACATCAAGTCTCTGCACGACATGGTTCATCATCTCCCACCAGGTCCTGAAAACCCAGCCCGGGTAGGAGGACAGGATCCACAGACAGGCGACGGGTTTAGTGAACCCACGTGAAGACCATTGTGCTCCTCTGCCTCTCTCAGTCCTTCCCTCAGCTCTTCAGTGAGACTCACTGAGCTCCATCTGATATTTGTCCGTGCAACTCTGCTTCTGTGTCAGTCGGCTGCTCGGTGGAGCCTTGCAGAGAACAATAATGCTACCT
The DNA here is from genome assembly GCF_021556685.1 of Rattus norvegicus. NCBI lineage: Eukaryota > Metazoa > Chordata > Mammalia > Rodentia > Muridae > Rattus > Rattus norvegicus. The sequence continues at coordinate 29,386,513 of NC_141555.1, read as the reverse complement.
CCCGTCTGCAGACACAAGAAAGAACCATTAATAATGTAAGTGTTTCCCATTTGCCCGTAGGATAAGTCTCTGATCCGGCCACTTATCCTTTGGCTATTCGCTCATTTCCTCTTCGATCTCTGTCCCTGTGCCTATAATAGAGAGGGCAATTTCTGGGTCAAAATTTTGGGGGTGGGTTTGTGTCCTTATCCTTCCACCTTGGGTCCTCCGTGGCTACGGAAAGAGACCATTTCAGTATCCGTATCCCCACTGCTACAAGTCTCAGCTAAAGTCAACCTCATGGACCCCAGGGTAGCCTCACCGATCCCAGATTGCAGGCAAATCAAAGACATAGCACCCACCCTGGACAGTCACTGATTTCAGTTTATTCTCTTGGCCCTCTGTCCCTCTTGCCTGTCTCTCCCAAGAAATGATTCTCAAACCCCATTTCCCTTCCCATCCCCACAGCCACCCAATCCTTTCCTTCCATCTGCCTCCTCTCATTATTTTATTCCTCCATCTTAGTGAAATTCAAGCATTTCTCTTGGGTTTTTCTTCATGTTTAGCCTTTTTTTGGTTCCATAGATTGTAATGTGTGAATTCTGTACTTTATGGCTAATACCCTCTTTTAAGTGAGCATGTACATGTTATTTTGGGTCTCAGTTACCTCATTCAGAACAATACTTTCTAATTCCATGTATTTGACCACATCTTCACAATGTCCTTATTTTCAAAGATTCATAGTACTCCATAGAGTAAATGAACCACATTTTCCGTAGCCATTCTTTGGTTGAGGTGCTTCTGGGTTATTTCTATTTTCTGCTCATTATGAAGAAAGCAGTTAGAAATCTTATGGAGCACATGTCCTTGCGGTATGGCAGATGTCTTTTCAGATATAAGGCCAGGAGTAGTATAGCTGGGTCTTTAGAAAGAATATCACTCATTTTCTCAGAATCCACTGGATAGATTTGCAAAGTCATTATTCGGATTTGATCTTCCCACAGCAAATGTTATTTGTATCCTGATTTTTATCTGCTTCCTAAAAGGATGTTGCCCCTGACTAGACCTCTGTCATGGAATAAGGAGATCACATATGAACCTTCTGTACATTTTAATTGTTCCGTAAATGCTAGAGCCTATAACGGGGGCAAGAGGGGAAAGTTGATACTAGAGGGTTGAGGATGGGGTTGGGTAGAGAGGCAGAAGAGGATAAGAGAGGCATAGTATTATTACCATATAATAATATAATATACTAACCTAATATATTAATGTTATTTATATTTTATTATGATATTTATATATAATAATTTGATACATTAATATAATATATTAATATTTATTTTATATTATCATAATGTTGATACATAACAATTTAATATGTTAATATAGTATATTAATATTAATTATATTATTATAATGTTAGTATATAATAATTTAATATTAACTTATTAGAATATTTTTATATGTACATACACACACATACACACACACACACACACACACACACACATATATATATATATATATATATATATATATATATATATATATATATATTGAATGATCTGTAACTTCCACTAAGTTAACTCCAAGTGGACCTCACACATTAATGGGTAATGCTGAGGGCAGAATATTTTTTTTCAGTTCGGTTTGCTTATATGGTAGATCACTTTGATGGGTTTTCATAGATTGATCCACTCCTGAAGCCTCAGGAGAAAGCCTACATGATCGCAGTAAATGGCGGTTTTGATATGCCCTTGCATATTATTTTCGAGCATTTTCCCTAGTATTTTTTCCACCAATGTTCATAAGGGCAATTCGTCTGAAATTCTATCTTTGTTGAGTCTATTTAGGTGTCAGGGCGACAGTGGTGTCATGGAATCAGTTTGGCATTTTCCTCCTTTTTCTGTTTTTTTGGAGTAGGTTGAGAATTCTTTGAAAATCTTGTAGGAGTCTGCACTCAAGCAATCGGGACCAGGGGCTCTTGCTTGGGGGGGGGGAACTTAATGTTTGTGTCTCTTTAGGTGTTGTAGAGCTATTTGCATAGTTTATCTTACCTGAATTTACCTGTGGTCAGGGTAATCAGTCTACACAATCATCTACTTCATTCAGAGCTTCTAATTACAGAGGGTTTTTGAAGTGAGACCTAATGATTCTGTGACATTCATCAGTGTCCATTGATACAGCTCCCTGTTCATTTCTGATTTTGTTATTTGGATGCTGTCTCTCCACCTATTACATTATCTGTCTGAGGATTTGTCTGCCGGGTCGATGTTCCCAAGGAACCAGCTCTAATTTTTTTTTTTTAATCTTTGTATTCACTTTGTTTCTGATGGATCACTTTCACCCCGAGTCTGATCATTTCTTGCTGTCTCCTCCTTTAATATGTATTTGCTACTTTTATTTTAGAGATTTAGTGTGTGCTGAGAAGTTGCTTGTGTCAAATCTCTGGTTTCTTTATGAAAGTGCCCTGTGCTGCATATGCATGTTCCTCTTAGCACTGCTTTTACGTCCCTTAAGTTTGGAGAAGCTGTGCCTTCATTTTCATTAAATTCTAGGAACCCTTTTTGTTTTTCATGTCTTCTCTGAGTTGGGGATTCTTCAGTTGCGAGCTATTGAATTTCAATGAGTTTATACATTTTTTCTTATTGTTGAAATCCAGTTTTAATACATGGAGATCTGAGAAGATCCAATGGTTAGCACAGTCTTTCTGTATCTGTTATGGCTTGTTTAGCGAGGGAGAACATGGTCAGTTTAGGATAAAGTTCCATGAGGTACTAAAAAGAGAGTGTGTACTTTTGTGTTCGTGTGAACTATTCTGTAGATATCAGTGAGGTCAGTTTAATTGAACCCCGTGTTAGTTATATTATTTATTTTTTTTTAAATTTCTGTTTCAAAGGCCTACCCTTGGTGAGAGTGGGACATTGATGTTCCCCACTATTAATATGTGAGGTTCGATGTGATATTTAAGTTTCAGCAATATTTCTCTCACCAATATTGCTGCTTTTTCTTTGGCATATAGATGTCCAAAATCGAGATGCCATTTTGGTGGATTATTCCTCTGGTGCATATGAAGTGTCCTTCCACATCTCTTTTGATTACTTTTGGTTGAAAGTCTGATTTGCTGCATGTTAGAATGGTTACATCATCTTTTTTCTTATGTCCATTTGCTTGGAAAACTTTTCCAACTACTTAGTCTGAGGTTGTGTCTATCTCGGTTGTTGGATTGTGTTTCTTGAGTGCAACAGAAGGATGGTCCTGTTTTTAAATCTATTGTGTTAGCCTGTGTCCTTTTACTGTTGAGTAGAGGCCATTAATGCTTAAAGGTATTAATGAGAAGTGATATTTATTTTATGCAATTTTGATGTTGTGGAAGCAGGGTTTTATTGCTTGCATCCTTTTTGTTTTTTGTTTTTTTGATTGGGATGTTTGAGTGTGTATGTGAGTATTAGATATGTTCTGTAGGGTGCATGGTTTTTTTGTTTGCATGTTTTTTTTGTTTTTTGTTTTTTGTTTTGTTTTTTGGTAGCTGTTAGAATATTCATGTGAATATGAGATCCCTTCTGTAGGTTATGCTGTGTAATTATTAATATCTAGTGGGAGGCAGGGATGGTTCAATTTCTGAAAATGCGTCAGTATAATCCAGGATATAATGAAACTGAAAGAAAAAAATCACATGATAATCTCATTAGATGCTGAAAAAGCTTGCAAAAATATTCCAACCCCCCTTCATGTTAAAAAATGAGAGCGATCAGGGATACCAGTTCTATGCAGAAACATAATAGAGGCAACGGACAGCAAGCCGGTACCCAACATCAACCTAAATGGAAAGAAATGTAAAGCAATTCCATTAAAGTCAAGGACAATGTAAAATGCCCACACTCCCTACTCTGTATAGTACTTGAAATTCTATCCAGGGTGAAAGCATGGTTCAAATTTTGTTCTGACATGGAGTATGGCCAAGGCCTGTGAAGGAGGAATGACACAGAGCTTTAGAAATCCTGGGGTATGGCACACTCTTCAGCACAGTCTCGTTGGACCTTGGTGAGGCAGGAACCCAAAGAGGACTTCATGCAGAGTGTCGGTCGGTTATTGCACTCATATCTCTCTTATTCTAAGAAGTGCATGAAAATCCTCATGGAGTTTCCCACCACTCAGAGGGCAGCGCCATTGGAATTTGCAATAACAGTGGTCAAGGTCTTTTAGGAATTGCCTCTGGGGCAGATCAGTGCTTCCATCATTGCCCGAGGAAATGTAGTATGGTCAGCGACGACCACCAACCTTAAAACACATTTGGAAAAGTAAATAGTTTGTGAAGCTGGTTAAGATGTTGTCCCTACTGACTCTGATGTAAAACACAATTTATGTAACAATTTGATGTTTGGAAAGACTGGGACCTTTTCAGGTCAGGGATCAAGAACAATGGCGGCATAGGCTAATGGTGTGACTGTCACAAAGGCTGGACTGTTGATAACGGATTTCTGATTGAGTTTTACCCTCAGCTTCCTGATTGATTTAATAGATTGCCACAGATGTGCATTCTGATCATTAAAAGCAGATATGACATTTTTATGCAGATGTTTAGATTTCTGTTTATTTTAAGATTATTATAAGTGTACACTTAAAGATAAGTAATACAATACTTAGCCATTTCTCTGTAAATTCAAATTGCTTACTTTTGAAGTTACGTTGGCCTTGAGAATAATTAGTTTTCTTTAGGTGTACTATAAAATATTTGTTCTAATACAGTATTGGGTATCACTTTATTTCAGCACTAAGATAGAGAAGAAAACAAGAACATGATCACATTTGTGTAATACAATATTCAATAAATTAATGGTCAATAAGGAAAATATTGCCTGTTGGGAAACAGAGAAAACCTCGAAAATTGAACTATATGTCACAGCAATGAACCTGGGAAGAAAAATATTATCTAGAAGAATCTCATATACTCCATGTTTCTAAATCTTTTCTACCCATGCCGAGCCCCTGACCATCTTTGTCCGTTCAGAGCATGTAACCACTAATGAAGCAAAGAGAATTCTCTAGATTTAGAGAGATGGAGTATGTGAAGGTTACCACTGTGTCACAAGAGACACTCCTGGAAAAGGCCCTCTCGAATCTGGTCAATGTAAGGAAGGCTGTTCAGCAGGTAGGCCATGGCATTTCTCAGTCATCATCATTAGGCCCTGCCTGTAAAATCTCTTGTATCCTGGAGAGCCCTAGCTCCTTCTGTGAGGTCACAAGTGTTGTTGTGACTGCATCTGCCTCTCAGATATTCCTTCAGTACCTCTAAGGCTTACTAATTGGCCTTTAATTCAGAGTGAACAGCCATTTTGGAGGGAGAAAAGGAGGATGAAGAGGTCAGAGATGGAGAGAAGGAAGATGCCCTTCTATCTTGGTGTAAAAAAAGGAAGAAATACGTGGTCCATTGGAGAGCTTAATTAGTCCTGGGTAGGTTTTTAGTGGGTTAATTGAAGAGACAGCCTTGATCTGAGTCTTCCACATATGGGAGTCAGGAGCTGGGAGCCTCTCAGAAGCATCTGGACTTCCCTGTTCTTATGGCTCCTGGAAATCAGAGAGTTTATATCATTCATTTCTTTATTCCAAGAGCAAAGTGTTGGAAAGTGCACAGTTGTTTCCTGAGAGCCCATGGCCTTTATTCTTTTTGTCAAGAAGAATAATGTCCTAAGGAAGAAGGGATGGGCAAGTATCTTGTCCTCAGCTCAGAGTAAACTCCTCCAGGATTAAGATCCCTATAGGGCAGTTTGAGTCTGACACTGATATCTGGGAGAGAGAAGTGCTTCTAGTTGAGATTTCATCATCTCAGTCTTTCACTAGTATTACTCTAACTACCATTCCCTGACAGTGACCCTTGAGATTTCTGAGTCAATAGTTGAGATTAGCTAGCAGTTTCTTTTCTTTTATTTCTTCCATTTTTTTTTATTTTTTACCAAATTTTATTGCTTTCTTAACTGGATATTTCTATATTTACATTTCAAATGTTATCTTCTTTCAAAGTTTCCTGTCAATAAGAACCGTAACTGATCCCCCTACTCTTCTTCTATAACCTCCCTTACTTCACCTTGACATTCCTTAAACTGGGAGTCAGACCTGGGAAGGACCAAGGGCTTCTCCTTCCATTAGTGCCCAACAGAGCCATTCTATGTTACATATGCAGTTGGAGCCATAGTTCTGTCGATGCACATAATATTGGCTTAGTACCAGAAATCTCTGGTTCTTTGGCATTGCTTTTCTTGTGAAGTTGAAAGCCCCTTCAGTTCTGTTTGGAGCAATGCCCTTAATGCCCTCCATTGTTGATGTTATTATTATGGTTAGAATTAAGTAGGATTATTTTCATGGAAAATCCCCAGCCAGCTTCATAATACTAATACAAATCTGATGGTCATGAAAAATAATAACATTTTAAAGTTGTCCTGCTGACTAATAATATGACAAACCTTTTACATTTCTGATATTATGTCAACATTAGCTGATTCCATGAACACACCAATATTGTATCTTTGGACTGAGTAAATGTTTCTTACTTCTCCCCACCCTATGTTACCACTGTTATGGTATAAATTCAGCCTTGGAGGAAAATAAAATTGTCACCTTGATCAGAGTCTTATCTTAACAACCTACGTTGTTACCCTTTTACCCAGTTCTATTCCAGGCACCCTCAGACCTCTCACTTACAAATGGCACCCAAGGAGAGGCTCTTTGAAGGTGTCCTAGAGGAGAAAGTCATTCCCTGTAAATAGGCTGGTCTGTCTTCTTTGTTTTTGAAAGCCTTTGCTCCCCCTTGGAGTTTTTGCTCCCACCCACCACCACCTCCCAGAGCTTCTGCTGAGAGATGGCACAAGCATTCTACAGGAATCTTTTGTGACATGACTCAGGGAGTCACTCAGGACACAATGAATACGGTTAAAAATTTAAAAAAAAATCTTAGATTTTGTAAAAATATTGTCCATAAATCCCCCAGGAAGGAGCGATTGATTCAAAAGATAGTATAGAGTTTGTGATAGTTTAATGAATGAGCTAACACTTTTACTGAAGTCTACAATCTGTAGTGAATAAAATTTATGTGCATTTTGGGTACAAGGTTGCCTCTTTTTGTGTGGATGAGCAACCCCACATATGTGGATTAAAAACCTTATACACTCATGCTACTGCTCCGGTCATTTGTCAATCTATGCTCCGTGGTTGCACTCCAGAAGTGGTCCACTATGGGTTTTTGGTGCATCACAGGGAACTGTACTCCCTCCAAACCACAATTGGTGAAGAGATCACAAGTAATCTCAAACAAGTCAGTCTTTTGTGTTCTGTGTTACTTTCTGTTTTATCTCCGTGTCATGTCTCGTCTTTGTTTCATGTTGACTTGTGTTGTCTGCCTCTGATGTCTGCAGGGTTTGAGTCCCCACTGGAAAAAGTTTAGAGTCCACTCGGTTGTCACTATTGGTCCTGTAAGGGGCTTACAGTTGTGACAGGTTGACTTGCTAGTTGACACAAGCCATAGGGCCTAGAGGAGGCTCTAGGAGGAAAAAGGAATCTAGGGGACACTCTAGAATCCCATTGGGAGGTGGGATCAGATGGTCTGCCTCTTCCCAGAAGAAGCTAAGGTTAAGCTGCATTTTGGGCCAGGTACTGAAGGTAACAGGCATCTGTTGGATTCACTTATAGAATGATTTTTCTTGGTCCTGTTTTTCTATTTTGTTTTCTTTGGTATTGCTGAGTGTCTTTTTTTGGCTTTTGTTTAATTTTTGGACTTGGGCTGATGATAGTGTTTGAAATCATGGAACTGTTTGCTTTGTTTCTCAAGAAGTTTTACTTGGTCCTCTTGGTGCTTAACTTGGAAATAATTTGCTTGAGAGAAATTGCTTTCTGCCAGGGAGCCTGCCTTATCTGCTGGCCCTATTGCAAGTGAGGAGTTGGTCTTCATCATTAAGTCCCTTCCTTGTTAGTCATCATTAACAAAGACACTGCCTCTGATCCTATCACTGCAGCAGTCAGTTCTTGTCCCATGGTCAAAATGCCCCAGGTTGGGGGTCAGGGTAGTCCCTAAAATAGTTTAAGAAAGACTCTGCACCAGACTACGAGGAACTTTTTTTGCCAGACAAAACAGGCTTTACTCTAGGATGACATGAGGAGAAAGTGTTGGCACCGGCTCTTCATCTTACACTAATTGGAGGCTGTGGCCAAGGTCATGGTCAATGTTTTTTTTTTTTCCATGGCCCTCTAACTAAGTGAGATGGCTTAGTGAAAGACTACTCCTGCAGTACTGGGAGGGCTATACTTCTATTAAAGATCAGTACTCCACTGTTAGTCATATATTTATTGGTTGTAAGAGGCAGGAAACCCAATGCAATTGTGACCCTGCCTCAGAAATGGCAGCAGAAAGTGTCCTTAAAACCAATTGCCTCTAACTATAGCTTACTCTCTGATACCTGAGGCTTCAGTCGGATAACAACACCTTGGGCAAACCCTCTTCAATACTCAAATGCTACTTTCTTCTGGTCTTTTGGGGGAAGGTCATCAGGCATGTCTGACATGCTGGAAGAAACTTCCCCCCTAAAGCAGATGAACCATAAAATGATTTTGTCAACCACTTGGCATTTACTACTCAGATCCTAACCATCTCCCCATCCTTTTGTTATTAATTCCTACTGGAAGCCTAGTGTCCTTCAGAGGCTGGGTCTCTTGAGAGGCAGAGCCACTGAGCTGACTCTAAGGAGCTGAGCTGAGCTGAGTCCAGAAGGACAGCCAGTAACAGACCAGCTGCCCCTCTGCTCTCATTTTTGTTTCACAGGCACAAGGCTTCTGCTCAATTATGGGCTGGCCTTTTCGCCCCAAGAAAGCTGGCTCATTTAGCTGTGTGACTGAATGCTATTTGTCACCTGATAAGGTTGTTACACCTGCTCTCATCAGGCCACTCCATAGCACTCTTGCCAGGCCCCTTACAGCTCTTCTTAAGAATTTTATGACCTAAGACACTGTGTACTTTGACTTAAAGTATATCCCAACCTGCTTAATGCATGTCCGAGATTCACATTCTGAAGGTCCTAATTCTAAAGCAAGGGGATGGTGAACCCCCCTAAATATTAAATTTAACTCCACGGTCTGAACCGGGATTGGACAGATGGATATAGTTGGGGTCTTACAATGCTTCAATCAGGTGCTGATATGGAGATTATATTTACTATAAAATTGTTAAAAGTGACAGTGCATTCTTACTGCTTCGCTTTTGGGCACTGATCCAAAGAAGGAGCCCAGGAAGGCACTGAACATGCCGCAAGGTACACATGACTTCATCTTCAGCCTGCACTCCACTGAGAGGACCTGCTTCCTCAAAGATCTGCACTGATTCAAGTCCACTGCCATCGCCCAAGAAGAATCAGTATCCTACCACCCACTCTAGCACAACTAAAATATGTATTCTTCAACAATGCAATAACTTTCATAGGATTTGACTTTTTGGATAATGCAATTATGATTGTTGCAGGAACACAAATTTATGATTTATTCAAAACATGATTTATTTTGAAATATATAAAAATGTCAATCAGAATGTTATTTTTCCTTCTATGTATCAACACATTATTTATTTCTCAGTTATTGATGTTGTACTTTAATGACATGTGGTTTGCTTATTTCTTATTTGCCATGCATGGGATACCTGTTTATCTCTTTGTCTTTTACTTATATATTTTGGACCTTGGACATTTAATCATTTAACCAGCCTTGTTAAATAACAGGGAGACAATATAGCAACAAACCTATTCACTTATATCATCATAGGCTAACTCTCGATGATGCTTTGATGAGGGTCAAACTCAAACACAAATCTCCATCTCAGTTCAGGCAAGGACATTTTTGTCCTTCAGTCAGATGGGGCCAACATTCTTTTTTACATACTGTCCTGATGCGTTTGCTGAAAAACCAAAAAATTGTCACCACTTCATGCTGAGCTGGACAGTCAATGATGGATAATAGAGTGATATGTTCATGAATAAGCGGCCTAAGACAGGAGGGCCGACATTAGCTGCTGCCTTATCCCATGATGGGCCCTGGTTACAAGATTCTCTTGGCCATGTGATAAATAACACCCCAACCTAAGACAGACGCAGTTTCCAAGGGGTTCATTCCAGGACATACATGGCCATTGGTCACTTTTACATTTGAATATAAGTAAGGTTATGGTTGACTAGGTTCATGGAAAATCCCCAGGCTGCCGTAGAAGACTAATACAAATTTGGTGGTCAAGAAAAATAATAATATGATAATGTTGTCCTGATGATTAATAATACGACACACCTGTGAATACTCTGACATCCTTTCAACATCAGTTCTGTGACCAAACGAATCCTGTGATCTTGCCCTGCGTAAATGTTTCTTAGTTTCCTCCCTCCCTCTGTTACCCCTGTTATGGTATAAATTCAGCCTTGGAGAAAAATAAAATTGACACCTTGTTCAGACTCTTGTCTTGGCATCCTTCTTTGCATCCTTTGTCCCACATTCTCTTCCATGTACCCTCAGAACACTCACTTACAGAGCATTTGTAATCCCTTCTCAAAAATCTACCAACAACAGATCAGTTTTCAGTAAACTCGTTTGCCACTAGCATTCACTTCTGTATTTGATATGTTCTAGGTGTGTCTCTCAGGAAAGATATATATCCGGTACCTGGCAGCATGCACTACATAGCTTCATTAATCATATCTAGTTTTGGTGATATATATATTCTCCTACACCAATGAGGTTAGGTAGAATTTTAGTATGGATTCTGTGCTACTAGCTCAAGAATGTTGAATCCACAAATGACAATGCCAAATAATCTTACTCCTGTTCTTAGGAACCTATTGAAGTTGAGGTTTAACTGGACCTCAAGTCATTCCTCTCACTGCCCATCCTCATAAGTATTATGTATGGCCTGAAGAAATAATCATGCTAAAACATCCAAAACCCCCAAGACTGACACTGGGAACACAGGTAGGTAGATATGAGAGAACTGATACTTAAATGGAAAGAGAACACATTCTATACTCTATGTTGCCCTTTGTTTTATTGATATCTGCTAATTTTTGGATAAAATAAGCATTTTGGAGTTTATCATTTGAATTAGGTACACAATATTTTCACAGTTATATTCATTCTACTACTGGACCCACTTTGTTGACAAAATCACTGAAAAAAATAGAAATGAAAACAGATTTTTGATATGATATTCAGGAATATATATAAAGTCCCCTCTCATGGAATGTTCAATTAGAAAATGAAATACAATATTCACTCAATTAAAGATCTGTAGGGTAAATACAGGTCTTTGGGAAACAGAGAAAACCTAGGAAATTGAAATATATGTCACAGGGATGAACCTGGTAATAAAATTATTATCCAGAAGAATCTCCTCCATTTTATGTTCCTAGATGTTTTCTACCCATGCCATGCCCCTGACTAAGTTTCTCCATTCACACCATGTAACCACTAATGAAGCAAATGAAGTCTCTAACTGTTGAGAGATGGAGTAAATAAAGGTTTCCACTGTGCCACAGGAGATAGAACTAGAAAGGGCACCCTGGAATCATATCAGTGTAAGGATAACTGTTCAGCAGGTAGGCCATGGCATTTCTCACCGACATCACCATTAGACCCTCTTCTGTGATGTCACAACTGCTGTTTTGACTGAAACTGCCTCTCAGAAGTCCTTCAGTACCTGTAGGGTTAACTAATTGGCCTCAAATTCAGAGCAAATTGGGGAGAGATAACAAAGACGATGAAGAGATTGGAAATGAAGAGAAGGAAGCTGTCCTTCTGTCTTGGCATATAAAACAATGAAGAAACATGTGGTTTTTGGGAAACCTTAGTGAGTCCTTGGTAGGTGTTGAGTGGGATCACTGAAGAGATAGCCTTGATCTGAGCCTTTCACATATGGGAATCAGAACTGGGATCCTATCAGAAACATCTGTACTTCCCTGTTGTTATGGTTTCCCTAGTCAGTGGGATTATATCATTCATTTTTTTATTCCAAATCCAAGTGTTGTGAAGGGCATATATGTTTCCTTGAGAGGTTATGACCTTTACTCTTTTTGTCAAGAAGAAAAGGTCCTAAAGGAGAAGTGAAAAAGAAGTATTGAGTCCCTAGCTCCGAGTAATCTACTCCATGCTTTGGATATCAATAGTACAGTTTGTGCCTGACACTGATATCACAGAGAGAGAAGTTCTTGTAGTTGAGACTTCATCATCTCAGTCTCTCCACTAATATTACTCTGAATACCACTTCAGATTTCTGAATCATAATGTGCGATTACTTGGCAGCTTTCTTCTCTTTTATATGTTTCTCTTTTTAGCAAATTTTATTGCTTTTAATAACTGGATGTTTCTATATTTACCTTTAAAATATTATTTTTTTCCAAGTTTCTTGCCCTTCAGATCCCTAATTGTTCCCTTTTCCTACTTCTTTAACCAGTCTTTCTTTCTGTTGTCATTCCATTGAACTGGGAGACAAATTAGGGAGGACCAAGGGCTTCATTTCCATTGTTGCCCAAAAAGGCCATCCTCAGCAACATATGCATTTGGAGCCATAGGTCAGTCCATGTACTTTCCTTGTACATTGGTCTAGTAACCAAACGCTCTGGTTCACTGGCATAGTTCTTATGTGGTTTAAAGCACCCTCAGCACTTCTAATCCTTTTTGAAAAGTTACCAACAAGAGGTCCGTTTTCAGTTCACTGGTTTGCTACCAGCATTCACTTCTGTATTCGACATGCTGTATCTGTGTCTCTCAGTAAATATTTATATCCAGTTCCTGGCAGAATGCACTTCTTACCTTCATCAATTTTATCTAGCTTTGTTGGCTGATGTATACATATATATATTTGGTGGCTCCTACACCTAAGTGTTTACGTGGAAAGTTAACATGGATTCTGCCCAACTATGTCAAGAATGTAGAATTCACAAATGACAATTTCAAATAGACTCTCTCCTGTTTTTATGAACCTTTTGAAGTAGATGTTTAACTGGTCCTCGAGACATTTTTCTCCCTGCCCCTCGTCCAGTATCTTATGTTTGGCCTTAAGAAAGAATCATGGTAAATCATCCTACCCTCAAGTCTGGGCATGCAAACACTGGAAACTAGATAGAGTGTACAGGAATGACCTGTGAATAAAAATATTGTCTAGAAGAACTTCCTACACACTGGACTTTTCTCTTCTTATGGTTCCTGGAAGACAGTGGGTTTATATCATTCATTTCTTTATTTAAAAAGCCAAGTGTTTGAAAGGCATATTTGTTTTACTGAAAAGTCATGACCTTTATACTTTGTCAAGAAGAAAGGGTCCTAAGGAAGAAGGGAAAAACAAGTACTATGTGCTTATCTCTGAGTAAACTCCATGCTTTGGATATCTATTGTGCACTTTGTGTCTGACACTGATATTTGGGAGAGAGAAGTGCTTCTAGTTGAGACTAGATCATCTCAGTCTTTCCACTAGCATTACTCAGACTACCACTTCAGATTTCCTAGACAATATGTGTGATTACTTGGCATCTTTCTCTTCTTTTATGTCATTCATATTTTTAGAAAATTTTATTGCTTTTTTTAACTGGATGTTTTCTCTATTTACATTTAAAATATTATTTCCTTTCCCAGTTTCTTCCTTTAAGATCCATACCTGTTCCCTTTTCTTACTTCTATAACCAGTCTTTCTGTCCATTGACATTCCCTTGTACTGTGAGTCAAATTAGGGAGGACCAAGGGCATCATCACCATTATTGCCCAAAAAGGTCATCCTCTGCCACATATCCTTTTGGAGCCATAGATCAGTCCATGTACGTTCTTTGTTTATTGGTCTGGTATGAGAAGGCTCTGGTTTATTGGCATTGTTGTTCTTATAGGGTTGAAAGCACCTTTAGCTCTTCTAATCCTTTTTTTAAAATTTACCAACAAGAGGTCCGTTTTCAGTTCACTGGTTTGCTACTAGCATTCACTTCCATATTAGACATGCTGTATCTGTGTCACTAGGTAAATATGGAAGAATGCACTTATTAGCATTATCAATCTTATCTAGTTTTGGAGGCTGATGTACATAAATAATTTTGGTGGCTTCTACACTTATGTTGTTAAGTGGACTGTTATCATAGACTCTCCCCAACTATGTCAAGAATGTAGAATTCACAAATGACAATGTAAATAGACTGCCTCCTGCTTTTTTTTTTCTTTTCTTCAGAGCTGGGGACAGAACCCAGGACCTTGCGTTCGCTAGGCAAACACTCTACTGCTAAGCTAAATCCCCAACCCCTGCTGTTTTTATGAACCTATTGAAGTAGACATTTAACTGGTCCTCAAGCCATTCTTCAACCCTGCCCATCATCTGGAAGATTACATTAGGCCTTAAGAAAGTATCATGGTAAAACATCCTAAACACTCAAGTCTGGCCATGGTAACACTGTAAGATAGATAGGGTAGTACTGGCATCAAATGGGAGTAGAGAACCAAATTCAATAGTCCATGTTGTCCTTTGCTTTCCTGATGTCTGGTAATTTTTTGATAAAATAAGGATTTGGGAATTCATCATTTGAAATAGGCACACAGTATTTATACTGTTGTACTCACTCTATGGCTTGGCCCCCTTTGTGACCAAAATCATTACAGAAATTTTAATTGGAAACAGAATTTTTGGTTACACATTGAGGAACATTTACATAGTCCCCTATCAAGGAATTTACAGTAAGAAATTGAAATACAATATTCATTCAATTAAAGGTAGTTGAGAAAATACTGGCCTTCGGGAAATAAAGAAAACCCAGAAAATTGAACTCATTGTCACAGGAATGATCCTGGGAATAAAATATTGTCTTGAAGAATCTCCTACACTCCATGTTCCTACATCTTCTCTACCCATGCCAAGCCCCTGTCTAACTTTCTCCATTCAGAGCATGCAACCACTAGTGAAACAGAGAGAAGTCTCTACTTTAGAGTGATGTAGTACATACAGGTTTCCACTGTGTTACCGGAGACATACCTAGTAAGGGCACTCTCGAATCTGGACAATGTAAGGAAAGGTGTTCATCATGTAGACCACCGTATTTCTCAGTGACATCATCATTAGGAACTCCATGAAAACTCTCTTATAACCTGGTGAGCCCTACCTCCTTCTGTTGTCATGACTGCAACTGCCTCTCAGATTTTCCTTCAATACCTCTAAGGTTTGCTAATTGGCCTCTTATTCAGAGACAATTTGGGAGTGAGAACAAAGAGGATGAAGGATATGAAATGGGGATAAGGAAGCTGGCCTTCTGTCTTGGTATAAAAAACAAGGAAGAAATATGTGGTGCTTGGGAAAGCTTAGTGTGTCCTTGTTAGGTGTTGAGGGGTATCTCTGAAGTTATGTGGTTTCCACATAAGGGAACCAGGAGCCAGGAGCCTCTCAGAAGCATCTGGACTTCCCTGTTATTTTGCTTCCTGGAAGTCAGAGAGTTTATATCATTCATTTCTTTATACCAAAAGTCAGGTGTTGTGAAGGGCACAGTTGTATCCCTGACAGGTCATGGACTTTATACTTTTTGTAAAAAAGACATAGGTACTAATGAAGATGGCATGGATAAGCATTGTGTTCTCAGCTCAAAGAAACCTCTTCAATGTTCTGGATACCCTATATTGCAGTTTTTGTCTGACACTTTTTTTTATTAAATTGAGTGTTTCTTATTACATTTCGAGTGTTATTCCCTTTCCCGGTTTCTGGGCAAACATAACCCTAATCCCTCCCCTTCCCCTTCTTTATGCATGTTCCCCTCCCCATCCTCCCCCCATTGCCGCATTTCCCCCAACAATCACGTTCACTGTGGGTTCAGTCATAGCAGAACCAAAGTCTTCCCCTTCCACTGGTTATCTTACTAGAATATTCATTGCTACCTATGAGGTCAGTCTTTGTATAGTCCTTAGGGGTAGTGGCTTAGTCCCTGGAAACTCTGGTTGCTTGGCATTGTTGTTCAAAAGGGGTCTCGAGCTCCTTCAAGCTATTTGAGTTCTTTCTCTGATTCCTTCAACGGTGGTCCCGTTCTCAGTTCAGTGGTTGACAGTTATATCTGGGAGAGAGAAGTGCTCTGGTTCAAACTTCATCATCTCAGTCTTTCCACTAGTATTACTCTGTCTATCATTTTAGATTTCCAAGTCAATAGGTATGATTAGTTGGCAGTTTTCTTTTATATCTTTCATTTTTTATCAAATTTCATTTCTTTTCTTAACTGAATTTTTTATATTTACATTTAAAATGTTATTTCCTTTCCCAGTTTCCTGCCCATAAGATCCCTAACTGGTCCCCCTCCCCTTCTTCTATAACCGCCTTTACTACTCCTTGACATTACCTTGAACTTGAGGTCAAACCAAGATGAACCAAGGACTTCTCCTTCCATTGGTGCTCACCAAGTCCAACCTCTTCCACATATGGAGTTGGAGACATAGCTGTGTCCATGTACATTCTTTTAATATTGGTCTAGTATCAAAAAGCTCTGATTCATTGGCATTGTTCTTCTTATGGTGTTAAAGCCCCTTCAGCTCTTGTAATCTTTCCTGCACATCTACAAACAAGAAGTCCAGTTCACTAGTTTGCCACTAGCATTCACTTCTGTATTTGGCATAATATAGCTGTTCTTCTCAGGAAATATCTATATCTGTTTCCTGGAAGAATTCACTTCTTAGCTCATCAATCTTGTCTAGTTTTAGTTTCTAATGTATACATATGTACTTTTGGTGGCTCGTACAGCTATGAGTTTAGCTGGAATTTTATCATTGATTCTGCACATCTAGGTCAAGACTGTAGAATCCACAAATGGGAACTCCAAATAGATTCCATCCTGTTCTTTGGAAACTACTGAAATTGAGGCTTCACTGGCCCTCAAGTCATTCCTCTCCCTACCCAGCCTCCTATATCTTATGTTTGGCCTTAATAAGGACTCATGGTAAAATATCCGAGACCCTCAAGTATGGCAATGAAACACAGGAAGGTAGATATTGCAGAAGTGATATCAAATGGGACTAGAGAACCGAATTCTATAGTCCATGTAGCACTTCTCTTTATTGAAGTCTGGTAATTTTTGGATAAAATAAGGATATGAGAGTGTGTCATTTGAAGCATGTACACAGTATTTACACTGATATACTTACTCTATAGTTGGGCCCCCTTTGTTGCCAAAATCATTGCAGAAAATGAAATTGGAAAACAAATTTTTTGAGTACACATTCAGGAATATTATAAAGTCCCCAATCATGGAATGTACAATAAGAAAATATAATATAATATTCATTCTATTAAAGGACTATAGGGAAAATCCTAGAGTTTGGCAAACAGAGATATCTGAGAAAATTGAACAAAAGACCATAGGAATCGACCTGGGAATAAAATTATTATCCAGAAGAATCTCATCCACTCTAGGTTCTTAAATCTTATCTACACATGCCAAGCCCCTGACTATCTTTCTCCATTCAGATCATGTAAACAATAATGAAGCCAAGAGAATTCCCTAACTTTAGAGCGATATAGTATGTAAAGTTTTCCACTGATTCACAGGAGACACTCCTGTAAAGTGCACCCTTGAATCTAGTCAATGTTAGTAAAGCAGTTCAGCAGGAAGTCCATGGCAATTCTCAGTGATATCATCATTAGGCCCTCCTTAAAAAAAATCCTGTATTCTGCAGAGCCCTAGCTTCTTCTATGATGTCACAAGTGTTGTTGTGACAGCAATTTAATCTCAGATTTTTCATCAGTACCTCTAGTGTTAACTAATTGGCCTCTAATTCAGAGTAAACAGATATTTGAGGGGGGAGAACAAAGAGCATGAATTGATCAGAGATGAGGAGAAGGAAGGTGGCCTTCTGTCTTGCTAATAAAAAAGGAAGAAATGTGTAGTCTATGGGAAAGCTCTGCGTCCTGGGTAGGGATTGAGTGGGTTGGCTGAAGAGATAGCCTTGTCCTGAGCCTTCCACATATGGGACTATGGAGCAGGGAGCCTCTGAGAATCATCTGGACTTCCCTGCTTGTTATGGTTCCTGGATATCAGAGAGTTTATATCATTAATTTCTTTATCCCTAAAGCCAAGTGTTTGGAAAGGAATGATTGTTTACCTAAGAGCTCATTGCTCTTATTCTGTTTTTCACAGAAGAAAAAGGTCCTAAGTAAGAAAGGAAAGACAAGTATTATGTCCTCAGCTCAGATTAACCTCCTCCATAATTTGAATTCCTTTATTGCAGTTTGTGTCTGACACTGACATAAGGGAGAAGGGAAGGACAGTTATTGTGTCTTTGCTCACAGAAAATTTCACCATGTTTTGGAAATCTATAGTGCAGTTTGTGTTTGACACTGATATCTGGGAAAGAGAAGTGCTTCTAGTTGAGTCTTCATCATCTCAGTATTTTCACTAGTATTACTCTGACTATCCTTCCATGTCAGTGACTTTTTAGATTTCTCAGTCAATAGGTATGATTAGCTGGTCATGCTCTTTCATATAATTTCTTTCTTTTTTTATTTTTCACCAAATTATATTCCTTATTATTAATTGGATATTTCTATATTCTTATTTCAAATGTTATTTCTTTTCCCAATTTCCTGCCCATAAGATCCCTATCCTGTCTTGTCCCCTTGTTCTACTGCTCCCCTTACTGCCCCTTTACATTCCATTGAACTGGGAGTCAAACCCAGGGAGAACAAATGGTTTCTCCTTCCACTGATGCTCAACAACGACATACTCTGTCTCATATGCTGTTCGAGCCATAATTCTGTCCATGAACCATTTTTGAGTATTGGTTTACTACCAGAAAGCACTGGTTCATTGACATTGTTGTTTTTATGCGTTTGAAAGCCCCTTCATCTCTTGTAATCCTTTCTCAAAATCTACCAACAAGAGGTCCATTTACTTGTTTGCCATTAGCACTCGCTTCTGTATTTGACATGATCTATCTGTGTCTCTAAGGAAAGTTCTGTATCTATTTATTGGGAGAATGCACTTCTTAGCTTCATCATTATTATCTAGACTTCCTCCTGTTCTCATGAACTTATTGAAGTTGAGGTTTCACTGGTCCTCAAGCCATTCTTTTCCCTGCCCATCCTCCTGCATCTCATGTTTGGCCTTAAGAAAGAATCACGATAAAGCTTCCAAAACCCTCACATCTGGCACTGGAACACTGGAAGGTAGATATCAAAAGGGACTAGAGAAACGAATTCTATACACCATGTGGTCCTTTGCTTTTCTGATGTCTGAAAATTTTTGAATAAAATAAGGATTTGGGAGTTTTTCATTTGAAGAAGGTACACAATATTTACACTGTTATACTCACTGTATAGATGGGCCCCGTTGTTGCCAAAATCATGGCAGAAAATGGAATTGGAAAGCAGAATTTTTGAGTACACATTCAAAAATATTCATAAAGTCCCCTAACAAGGACAGTACAATGAGAAAGTGAAACACAATATTTATTCAATTAAGGTCTGTAGGGAAAAAACTGGACTTTGGGAAACAGAGAAAAAAAATGAACTGTATGTCACAGGAATGAATCTGGGAAAAAATAATATCTAGAAGAAACTCCTCCTGTCCATATGCCTAAATCAGTTTTACCCATGCCAAGCCCCTGACTAACTTTCTCCATTTATAGGATGTAACCACTAATGAAGCAAAGAGAAGTCACTAGCTTTAGAGAGATGGAGTACATAAAGGTTTCCACTGTATCACAGGAGACACTCCTGGAAAGGCCACCTTTGAATCTCGTCATTGGGAGGAATGTTTAGCAGGTATGCCATGGCAGTTCTCAATGACATCATCATTCGGCCCCACCTGAAAAATCTCTTGTATCCTGGAAAGTCCTTGCTTCTGCCATGATATCACAAGTGTTGTGCTGAAAGCAACTGCCTCTTAGATATTTTTTCAGTACCTTTAGTGTTTACTATTTGTCCTCTAATTCAGAGTAAACAGTCATTTGGGAGTGAGAACAAGAAGGACGAAGAGATCAGAGATGGAGAGAAGGAAGCTGGGCATTGTCTTGTTATAAACAATGCTAGAAATATGTCGTCCATGGGAAAGCTCAGTTTTTCATGGGTAGGTGTTCAATGAGTTCACTGAAGAGTTATCCTTGATCTGAGCCTTCCACATATGAGAATCAGGAGATTAGAGCTTCTCATATGGTCTTCCCTACTATTTATGATTCCCGGAAATCAGAGAGTTTATAACATTATTTTATTTATTCCAAAGCCAGGTGTTGGGAAGGGCAGAATTGTTTTCCTGAGAGCTTATCATTTTTTTTTCATTTTGCCCAGAAGAAAAATGTCCTAATGGAGAGGGGAAAGTCAAATATTGTGTCCTTAGCTCACTGTATACTCCTCCATGCTTTGGATTCCTATAGTGCAGTTTGTGTCTGACACTGATGTCTGGGAGAGAGAAGAGCTTCTATTTGAGACTTCACCATCTCAGTCTTTCCACTAGTATTACTCTCCTGAGAGTGACCCTTTAGATTTCTGTGTGAATAGATGTGATTAGCTGGCAATTCTCTTTTCTTTTAATTTGTTTTTATTATTTTTAAATTTTATAGCAAATTTTATTGCTTTTTTGAATGGGATATTTCTATATTTACATTTCAAATATTGTTTCCAATCCCAGTTTCCTGTAGGTTAGGTCCCTAACCGGTCTCCCACCCATTATACTATACTTCCTCTTACTGCCCCTTGACATTCCCTTGAAATGGCTATCAAACCTAGGGAGGATCAAGGGCTTCTGCATCCATTGGTGCCCAAAAAGCCTTCCTCTGCTACTTGTGTATTTTCAACCATAGGTCTCTCAATGTACAATCTTTTAATGTGGGTTTATAATTGGAATGCTCTGGTTTATTGCCATTGTTGTTCTTATGGGGCTAAAAAACCCTTTAGCTCTTGTAATCCTTTCTCAAAATCTACCAACAATAGGTCCGTTTTCAGGTCACTGGTTTACCACTAACATTCACTTCTGTATTTACCATGCTCTAGCTGTGTTTGTCAGGAAATATATATATATATATATATATATATATATATATATATATATATATATATATGCCCGGTTCCTGGCAGCATGCACTTCTTAGCTTCAACAATCTTTTCTAGTTTTGGTGGCATATATGTTTATCAATCTATATCTATATCTGTATCTGTATCTGTATCAGTATCTGTATCTTTATCTATCTATCTATCTCTATCTCTATCTCGATCTCTATCTCTATATCTAATCTATCTACAGCTTCTTCAGCTATGATGTTAGACATAGATTCTGCATAAGGAGGTCAAAAATGTAGAAGTCACAAATGCCAAATAGACTTCCTCCTGTTCTTATGAACCTATTGAAGTTGAGGTTTCCCTGGACCTCATGCCATTCCTCTCACTGCCCATCCTCCTGAATTTTGTTTTCCTTGAAGAAAGAATCATGGTAAAACATCCAAAACCTGCAAGTCTTGCACTGGGAAAACAGGAAGTTAGATATTATAGAACTGTAACTTAATGGGACTTCAGAACCGCATTCTATACTCCATGTTGTCCTTTGCTATAGTGATGTCTGGTAATTTTTGGATAAAATAACGAGTTTTGAGTTTATCATTTGAAGTAGGTATAAAATATATACACTGTTATATTCCCTCTATGGGTTGGTCCCCTTTGTTTACAAAACCATTGCAAAAAATTGAATTCGTTAAAAGAATTTTTGAGTATACTTTCAGGAATATACATAAAGTCCCCTATCAAGGAATGTACAATAAGAAAGTGTAATACAGTGTTGGGGAATTAGGTCAGTGGTAGACCACTTGCCTAGCAAGCTCAAGGCCCTGGTTTCAATCCCCAGCTCCAAAAAAAAAAAAAAAGCAAAAAAGAAAAAGAAAAGAAAATGTAATACAATATTCACCCAATTAAATGTCTGTATGGAAAATACTGGCCATTGGAAAACAGAGAAAACCTAAAAATTGAACTTTATGTAACAGGAATGGACCTGGGAATAAAATTATTATCCAGATGAATCTCCTCCACTCCATGTTCCTAGATCTTTTCTACCAATTGCAATCCCCTGACTAACTTTCTCAATTCAGAGCAGGCAACCACTAATGAAGCACAAAGAGGTCTCTAATTTTAGAGAGATGTAGTAAGGAAAGGTTTCCACAGTGTCACAGGAGACTATCCTGGAAAGAGCACCGCCAAATCTGGTCAATATAAAGATAGCTTTTTAGCAGGTAATTCATGGCAGTTCTCAGTGACATTATCATTTGTCCTTCCCTGAAAAAATCTCTTGTATCCTGGAGAGCCCTAGTTTATTCTGTGATGTCACAAGTGTTGTCCTGTATGCATCTCCCTCTCTGATATTCCTTCAGTACCTCTACGGTTTACTAATTTTCCTATAATTCAGAGTAAACAGTTTTTGGGAAGGGGAACAAAGACTATGAAGAGATCAGAGATGGGGAAAAGGAAGCTGGCCTTCTGTCTTGGTATATAAAAAAGGAAGCAATACCTGGTCCATGGGAAATGTACATGAGTCCTGGGTAGGAGCTGTGTGGGTTACCTGAAGAGATAGCCTGGATCTGAGCCTTCCACATATGCAAACCTGGAGCTGGGATTCTCTCAGAATTATCTGGACTTCCCTGCTTGGTTCCTGGAATCAGAGAGTTTATATCACTAATTTCTTTATCCCAAAATCCAAATGTTGGGAAGGGTGCTGTTTTCCTGAGATCTCATCAATTTTAATCTTTTTTCAAAGTAGAAAAGCATCCTAAGGAAGAAGGGAAAGGTCATTATTCTATCCTCAGCTCAGTGTAAACTCCTCCAAGCTTTGGATTCCTACAGTGTGCATTTTGTGTCCGACACTCATATATGGGAGAGAAAAGTGCTTCTAGTTGAGAATTCATGATCTCAGTCTTTCAACAAGTATTACTCTGTCTACCATACATTGACAGTGACTCTTTATATTTCTGAGTCAATAGGGGTGATTAGCAGCCAGTTTTCTTTTCTTTAATTTCTTTCACTTTGAATATTTTTTTTGCTTTTAATTCCATACTTCTGTATTACCTTTTCCAGTTTCCTGTCCATAAGATCTCTAAGTAGTCCCCATCCAATTCCTCTAAAACCACCCTTACTGCCCCTTGACATTCCCATAAACTGGGAGCTAAACCTAGTGATGAAACCAAAGGGCTTCTCCTTCCTTTGGTGCCCAAAAAGGCCATCCTCTGCTACATATTCAGTTTGAACCTTAGGTCTGTCCATATACATTTTTGAATATTGGTTTAGTACCTGAAATATCTGGTTCCTTGGCATTGTTCTTATGGTTTTATGCCCCTTCAGCTCTTGTAATCGTTTCTCAAAATCTACTAGCAAGAGGTCCGTTCTCAGTTCACTGGTTTGCCACTAGCTTTCATTTCTCTATTGGACCAGCTTTCGTTGTGTCTCTCAGGAAAGATCTATATCCTGCTCCCGGAGGCATGCAATTCTTAGCTTCAACAGTATATATATATATATATGTATATATATATATATATATATATATATATATATATATATATATGTGGCTCATACAAGCCATGAGATTAGGTGGAATTTTAACATGGATACTTTGAAACTACCTCAATTATTTAGAATTTACAAATAAAAATACCAAATTGACTTCCTTCTGTTCTTATGAAACTAGTAATGTTGAGGTTTTCCTTGACCTCAAGCCATTGCTCTCCCTGCCCAATCTCCTGACACTTATGTTTTATCTGAAAAAAAAACCATGTAAAACATCCAAAACCCTCAAGCCTGACCCTGGGAACACAGGAAGGTATATATTAGCTATCTGACATCTAAAGGTATTACAGAATCTCTTTCTCTTGTCCATGTTGTACTTTGCTTTACTGATATCTGACAATTTTTGGATAAAAAAAAAGGATTTGGTAGTTTATCGTTTGAAGTAATTACATAGTATTTACCCTGTTATATTCACTCTTTGCCTTGGCCTCCATTGTTCTCAAATTCATTACAAAAATATTGAATTGGAAAACAGAATTTTTGAGTACACATTCAGGACATATATATATATATATATATATATATATATATATATATATATATATATATATATATATATATATATAGTGCCCTTTCAAGGAATGTACAGTAAGAAAATGAAATACAGTGTTCACTCAATAATAGGGCTGTAGGGAAAATCCTGGCCTTTGGGAAACAAATAAAATCTAGGAAATTGAACTGAAGGTCACAGGAATGGACTTTGGATTAGAATTATTTTTCAGAATAATCTCCTCCCTTCCATGATCCTAGATATGTTCTACCCATGACAAGCCCCTGACTAAGTTTCTCCATTCAAAGCATGTAAACACTAGTGAAGCTAAGAGAAGTCTCTAGCTTTAGAGAGATGAATACATAAAGGTTTCCTCTGTTTCGCTGGAAACCCTCCTTGAAGGGGCACTCTCAAATCTGGCCATTATAGTTCAGCAGGCAGGCTAAGGCAGTTCTCATTGACATCACCATTTGGCCCTCCCTGTAAAATCTCTTGTACCCTGGTGTGCACTAGCTTCTTCTGTGATGTCACAAGTGTTGTCATCACAGCACGGCTTAAAGGTTATTCCTTCTGTAAATCTAGGTTTACTAATTAGACTCTCATTCAATGTAAACAGTCATTTAGGAGGGAGAACAAAAAGGCTGAAGAGACCAGAGATGGGGAAAAGGCAGATGGCCTTCTGTTTTCATTAAAAAATAAAAATAAAAAAAGAAGAAGAAATATGCCATCACTGGGAACGTTCAGAGAGTCCGGGGTAGGGGCTAAGTGTGTTCGCTGAAGAGAAGCCTTGGTCTTAGTCTTCCACGTTTCAGAATCAGGAGCTGGGAGCCTCTGAGAAGAATCTGGACTTCCCTGTTGTTATGATACCTGGAAGTCAGAGAGTTTATAACATTCATTTATTTATTCCAAAAGCCAGGTGTTGGGAATCATACAGTTGTTTGACTGAGAGCTCATGCCTTTATTCTTTTTGCCCAAAAGAAAAAGGTCCTAAGGAAGGAGGTAAAGACAAGTATTCTGTCCTCAGCTCAGAGGAATCTCCCACATGCTTTCCATTCCTATAATGCAGTTTGTGTCTGACACTGATATCTTGCTTCTAGTTGACACTTCATGATATCAGCCTTTCCACTAGTATTACTCTGACTCCCATTCTCTGAAGGTGACCCTTTAGATTTCTGAGACCATTGGTGACATTAGCCTGCAGTATTCCTATCTTTTATTTCTTTCATTTTTCTTTATTTTTTCTAATTTCTATTGCTTTTTTAAATGAATATTTCTATATTTACATTTCATATTTTTTCTTTCCCAGTTTCCTGCCTGTAAGACCCGTTACCTGTCCCCCTACCCTTCTTGTATAACCTCCCTTACAGCACCTTGACATTCCCTTGAAAGGGGAGTCAAACCTAGTTTGGACAAAGGGCTTCTACTTCCATTGGTGCCCAACATGGCCATCCTCTGCTACATATGCATTTGGAGTCACTGGTCTATCCATGTACAGTCTTCAAATATTTGTTTAGTACCAGAAAGCTCTGGTTTGTTGAAACAGTTCTTATTGAGTTGAAAGCCCCTTCATCTTTGGTTATCCTTTCACAAAATCTACCAATGTGTCGTCAGTTTACAGTTCACTGGTTTGCAACTAGGATTCACTTCTGTATTTGACATGGTTTAGCAGTGTCTCTCTGGAAAATTCTATATCCGGTTCCTGGCAGCGTGCGATTCCTAGTTTCATTAATCTTACCTAGTTTTGGTGTCTGATTTTATATATATATGTATATATATATATATATATATATATATATATGTATATATATATATATATATACACACACACACACACACACACACACACACACACACACACACACACAAACTTTTGTTGGCTCAAAGAGGTATGATGTTAGGTGGAACTTTAACATGGATTCTGTGAAACTAGGTCAAGATTGTAGAATCCACAAATGACAATACCAAATAGACTCTCTCCTGTTCTTATGAATCTATTGAGTTGAGTTATTTTTTTTTGTTTTTTTTTTTTTTTTTTTTTTTTGTTTTCTTTTGTTTTTTTTTTTTTTTTTGGAGCTGGGGACCGAACCCCGGGCCTTGCGCTTCCTAGGTAAGCGCTCTACCACTGAACTAAATCCCCAGCCGCTGAAGTTGAGTTTTTTTTTTTCTTTTATTTTTAATTTATTTAATACTTAATAATAATTCTTTGGTTTCCGGGCAAACATCCCGGAAACCTCTCCAGGTAAATTAAGAGACTTAGAAAAGAAATAGCATTTTAATAGAAGTGCACATGTCAAACAAGATACAATAAAATCCCGAAACTCTACTAAGATGGTTACTATGCATTCCTATGTCCTAAGGTTTCATCAACATGGTATATAAAGAGAAGGTATATATCAGAAAAACAAATTCATGTTTTTTTTTATTTTTAACATTTTTTTAATTTTTTTTTAAATTTATTTAATACGTAATAATAATTCTTTGGTTTCCGGGTAAACATCCCCCTCCCCCCTCCCCTTCCTTATGGGTGTTCCCCTCCCAACCCTCCCCTCATTGCCGCCCTCCCCCCAACAGTATAGTTCACTGGGGGTTCAGTCTTAGCAGGACCCAGGGCTTCCCCTTCCACTGGTGCTCTTACTAGGATATTCATTGCTACCTATGGGGTCAGAGTCCAGGGTCAGTCCATGTATAGTGTTTGGGTAGTGGCTTAGTCCCTGGAAGCTCTGGTTGCTTTGCATTTTTGTACATATAGGGTCACAAGCCCCTTCAAGCTCTTCCAGGTGTTTCTCTGATTCCTTCAATGGGGGTCCTATTCTCAGTTCAGTGGTTTGCTGCTGGCATTCGCCTCTGTATTTGCTGTATTCTGGCTGTGTCTCTCAGGAGCGATCTACATCCGGCTCCTGTCGGCCTGCACGTCTTTGCTTCATCCATCTTGTCTAATTGGGTGACTGTATATGTATGGGCCACATATGGGGCAGGCTCCGAATGGGTGTTCCTTCAGTCTCTGTTTTAATCTTTGCCTCTCTCTTCCCTGCCAAGGGTATTCTTGTTCCCCTTTTAGAGAAGGAGTGAAGCATTCACATTTTGAACATCTGTCTTGAGTTTCATTTGTTCTAGGCATCTAGGGTAATTCAAGCATTTGGGCTAATAGCCACTTATCAGTGAGTGCATACGATGTATGTCTTCCTGTGTTTGGGTTAGCTCACTCAGGATGATATTTTCCAGTTCCAACCATTTGCCTACGAATTTCATAAAGCCGTTTTTTTGATAGCTGAGTAATATTCCATTGTGTAGATGTACCACATTTTCTGTATCCATTCCTCTGCTGAAGGGCATCTGGGTTCTTTCCATTTTCTGGCTATTATAAATAAGGCTCTGATGAACATAGTGGAGCACGTGTCTTTTTTATATGTTGGGGCATCTTTTGGGTATATGCCCAAGAGAGGTATAGCTGGATCCTCAGGTAGTTCAATATCCAATGTTCTGAGGAACCTCCAGACTGATTTCCAGAATGGTTGTACCAGTCTGCAATCCCACCAACAATGGAGGAGTGTTCCTCTTTCTCTGCATCCTCGCCAGCGTCTGCTGTCACCTGAGTTTTTGATCTTAGCCATTCTCACTGGTGTGAGGTGAAATCTCAGGGTTGTTTTGATTTGCATTTCCCTTATGACTAAAGATGTTGAACATTTCTTTAGGTGTTTCTCAGCCATTCGGCATTCCTCAGCTGTGAATTCTTTGTTTAGCTCTGAACCACATTTTTTTTATTAATTTGAGTATTTCTTATATACATTTCAAGTGTTATTCCCTTTCCCGGTTTCCAGGCAAACATGTCCCTCCCACCTCCCCTACCTTATGAGTGTTCCCCTCCCAACCCTCCCCCCATTCCCGCCCTCCCCCCATAGTCTAGTTCACTGGGGCTTCAGTCTTAGCAGGACCCAGGGCTTCCCCTTCCACTGGTGCTCTTACTAGGATATTCATTGCTACCTATCGGGTCAGAGTCCAGGGTCAGTCCATGTATAGTCTTTAGGTAGTGGCTTAGTCCCTGGAAGCTCTGGTTGCTTGACATTGTTGTAATTTTGGGGTCTCGAGCCCCTTCAAGCTCTTCCAGTTCTTTCTCTGATTCCTTCAACGGTGTAGCTACTCTCAGTTCAGTGGTTTGCTGCTGGCATTCGCCTCTGTATTTGCTGTATTCTGGCTGTTTCTCTCAGGAGCGATCTACATCCAGCTCCTGTCGGTCTGCACTTCTTTGCTTCATCCATCTTGTCTAATAGGGTGGCTGTATATGTATGGGCCACATGTGGGGCAGGCTCTGAATGGGTGTTCCTTCAGTCTCTGTTTTAATCTTTGCCTCTCCCCTCCCTGCCAAGGGTATTCTTTTCCCTCATTTAAAGAAGGAGTGAAGCATTCACATTTTGATCATCTGTCTTGAGTTTCGTTTGTTCTAGGG
This sequence comes from Rattus norvegicus, assembly GCF_021556685.1. Classification (NCBI taxonomy): domain Eukaryota; kingdom Metazoa; phylum Chordata; class Mammalia; order Rodentia; family Muridae; genus Rattus; species Rattus norvegicus. The sequence goes on along the minus strand of NC_141555.1, from coordinate 29,358,052 downwards.
ATCTAGGGTAATTCAAGCATTTGGGCTAAAAGCCACTTATCAATTAGTGCATACCATGTCTGTCTTTCTGTGATTGTGTTAGCTCACTCAGGATGATATTTTCCAGTTCCAACCATTTGCCTACGGATTTGATAAAGCCGGTTTTTTTGATAGCTGAGTAATATTCCATTGTGTAGATGTACCACATTTTCTGTATCCATTCCTCTGTTGAAGGGCATCTGGGTTCTTTCCATTTTCTGGCTATTATAAATAAGGCTGCGATGAACATAGTGGAGCACGTGTCTCTTTTATATGTTGAGGCATCTTTTATGTATATGCCCAAGAGAGGTATAGCTGGATCCTCAGGCAGTTCAATATCCAATTTTCTGAGGAACCTCCAGACTGATTTCCAGAATGGTTTTACCAGTCTGCAATCCCACCAACAATGGAGGAGTGTTCCTCTTTCTCCACATCCTTGCCAGCATCTGCTGTCACCTGAGTTTTTGATCTTAGCCATTCTCACTGGTGTGAGGTGAAATCTCAGGGTTGTTTTGATTTGCATTTCCCTTATGACTAAAGATGTTGAACATTTCTTTAGGTGTTTCTCCGCCATTCGGCATTCCTCAGCTGTGAATTCTTTGTTTAGCTCGGAACCCCATTTTTTTGGTTCTTTTTTTCGGAGCTGGGGACCGAACCCAGGGCGTTGCGCTTCCTAGGTAAGTGCTCTACCACTGAGCTAAATCTCCAGCCCCTGAACCCCATTTTTTAATAGGGTTATTTGTTTCCCTGCCGTCTAACTCATGGGGTCTTTGTATATTTTGGATATAAGGCCTCTATCTGTAGTAGGATTGGTAAAGATCTTTTCCCAATCTGTTGGTTGCCGTTTTGTCCTAACCACCATGTCCTTTGCCTTACAGAAGCTTTGCAGTTTTATGAGATCCCATTTGTCGATTCTTGATCTTAGAGCATAAGCCATTGGTGTTTTGTTCAGGAAATTTTTTCCTGTCCCATGTGTTCCAGATGCTTCCCTAGTTTTTCTTCTATTAGTTTGAGTGTTTCTGGTTTGATGTGGAGGTCCTTGATCCACTTGGACTTAAGCTTTGTACAGGGTGATAAGCATGGATCGATCTGCATTCTTCTACATATTGCCCTCTAGTTGAACCAGCACCATTTGCTGAAAATGCTATCTTTATTCCATTGGATGGTTTTGGCTCCTTTGTAAAAAATCAAGTGACCATAGGTGTGTGGGTTCATTTCTGGGTCGTCAATTCTATTCCATTGGTCTATCTGTCTGTCTCTGTACCAATACCATGCAGTTTTTATCACTATTGCTCTGTAATACTGCTTGAGTTCAGGGATAGTGATTCCCCCTGAAGTCCTCTTATTGTTGAGGATAGCTTTAGCTATCCTGGGTTTTTTGTTATTCCAGATGAATTTGCAAATTGTTCTGTCTAACTCTTTGAAGAATTGGATTGGTATTTTGATGGGGATTGCATTGAATCTGTAGATTGCTTTTGGTAAAATGGCCATTTTTACTAGATTAATCTTGCCAATCCATGAGCATGGGAGATCTTTCCATCTTCTGAGGTCTTCTTCAATTTCTTTCCTCAGTATTTTGAAGTTCTTATTGTACAGATCTTTTACTTGCTTGTTTAAAGTCACACGGAGGTACTTTATATTATTTGGGTCTATTATGAAGGGTGTCGTTTCTCTAATTTCTTTCTCGGCTTGTTTCTCTTTTGTGTAGAGGAAGGCTACTGATTTATTTGAGTTAATTTTATACCCAGCCACTTTGCTGAAGGTGTTTATCAGCTTTAGTAGTTCTCTGGTGGAACTTTTGGGATCACTTAAATATACTATCATGTCATCTGCAAATAGTGATATTTTGACCTCTTCTTTTCCGATCTGTATCCCTATGATCTGCTTTTGTTGTCTGATTGCTCTGGCTAGAACTTCAAGAACTATATTGAATAAGTAGGGAGAGAGTGGGCAGCCTTGTCTAGTCCCTGATTTTAGTGGAATTGCTTCAAGTTTCTCTCCATTTAGTTTAATGTTAGCAACTAGTTTGCTGTATATGGCTTTTACTATGTTTAGGTATGGGCCTTGAATTCCTATTCTTTCCAGGACTTTTATCATGAAAGGGTGTTGAATTTTGTCAAATGCTTTCTCAGCATCTAATGAAATGATCATGTGGTTCTGTTCTTTCAGTTTGTTGATATAATGGATCACGTTGATGGTTTTCCTTATATTAAACCATCCCTGCATGCCTGGGATGAAGCCTACTTGATCATGGTGGATGATTGTTATGATGTGGTCTTGGATTCGGTTTGCCAGAATTTTATTGAGTATTTTTGTGTCGATATTCATAAGGGAAATTGGTCTGAAGTTCTCTTTCTTTGTTGTGTCTTTGTGTGGTTTAGGTATAAGAGTAATTGTGGCTTCGTAGAAGGAATTCGGTAGGGCTCCATCTGTTTCAATTTTGTGGAATAGTTTGGATAATATTGGTATGAGGTCTTCTATGAAGGTTTGATAGAATTCTGCACTATACCCGTCTGGACCTGGGCCCTTTTTGGTTGGGAGACCTTTAATGACTGCTTCTATTTCCTTAGGAGTTATGGGTTTGTTTAACTGGTTTATCTGTTCCTGATTTAACTTCAATACCTGGTATCTGTCTAGGAAATTGTCCATTTCCTGAAGATTTTCAAGTTTTGGCGAATATAGGTTTTTATAGTAAGATCTGATGATTTTTTGAATTTCCTCTGAATCTGTTGTTATGTCTCCCCTTTCATTTCTGATGTTGTTAATTTGGATGCACTCTCTGTGTCCTCTCGTTAGTCTGGCTAAGGGTTTATCAATCTTGTTGATTTTCTCAAAGAACCAACTTTTGGTTCTGTTGATTCTTTCTATGGTCCTTTTTGTTTCTACTTGGTTGATTTCAGCTCTGAGTTTGATTATTTCCTGCCTTCTACTCCTCCTGGGTGTATTTGCTTCTTTTTGTTCTAGAGCTTTTAGGTGTGCTGTCAAGCTGCTGACATATGCTCTTTCCTGTTTCTTTCTGCAGGCACTCAGCACTATGAGTTTTCCTCTTAGCACAGCTTTCATTGTGTCCCATAAGTTTGGGTATGTTGTATCTTCATTTTCATTAAATTCTAAAAAGTTTTTAATTTCTTTCTTTATTTCTTCCTTGACCAGGTTATCATTGAGTAGAGCATTGTTCAATTTCCACGTATATGTGGGCATTCTTCCCTTATTGTTATTGAAGACCAGTTTTAGGCCGTGGTGGTCCGATAGCACACATGGGATTATTTCTATCTTTCTGTACCTGTTGAGGCCCGTGTTTTGACCAATTATATGGTCAATTTTGGAGAAAGTACCATGAGGAGCTGAGAAGGTATATCCTTTTGCTTTAGGATAGAATGTTCTATAAATATCCGTTAAGTACATTTGGCTCATGACTTCTCGTAGTCTGTCGACATCACTGTTTAATTTCTGTTTCCATGATCTGTCCATTGATGAGAGTGTGGTGTTGAAATCTCCCACTATTATTGTGTGAGGTGCAATGTGTGTTTTGAGCTTTAGTAAGGTTTCTTTTACGTATGTAGTTGCCCTTGTATTTTGGGCATAGATATTTAGGATTGAGAGTTCATCTTGGTGGATTTTTCCATTGATGAATATGAAGTGTCCTTCCTTATCTTTTTTGATGACTTTTAGTTGGAAATTGATTTTATTTGATATTAGAATGGCTACTTCAGCTTGCTTCTTCTGACCATTTCCTTGGAAATTTGTTTTCCAGCCTTTCACTCTGAGGTAGTGTCTGTCTTTGTCTCTGAGGTGTGTTTCCTGTAGGCAGCAGAATGCAGGGTCCTCGTTGCGTATCCAGTTTGTTAATCTATGTCTTTTTATTGGGGAGTTGAGGCCATTGATATTGAGAGATATTAAGGAATAGTGATTATTGCTTCCCGTTATATTCATATTTGGATGTGAGGTTATGTTTGTGTGCTTTCATTCTCTTTGTTTTGTTGCCAAGACAATTAGTTTTTTGCTTCTTCTAGGGTATAGCTTGCCTCCTTATTTTGGGCTTTACCATTTATTATCCTTTGTAGTGCTGGATTTGTGGAAAGATATTGTGTAAATTTGGTTTTGTCATGGAATATCTTGGTTTCTCCATCAATGTTAATTGAGAGTTTTGCTAGATACAGTAACCTGGGCTGGCATTTGTGTTCTTATAAGGTCTGTATGACATCAGTCCAGGATCTTCTGGCCTTCATAGTTTCTGGCGAGAAGTCTGGTGTGATTCTGATAGGTCTCCCTTTATATGTTACTTGACCTTTTTCCCTTACTGCTTTTAATATTCTTTCTTTATTTTGTGCGTTTGGTGTTTTGACAATTATGTGACGGGAGGTGTTCCTTTTCTGGTCCAATCTATTTGGAGTTCTGTAGGCTTATTGTATGTCTATGGGTATCTCTATTTTTAGGTTAGGGAAGTTTTCTTCTATGATTTTGTTGAAGATATTTACTGGTCCTTTGAGCTGGGAGTCTTCACTCTCTTCTATACCTATTATCCTTAGGTTTGATCTTCTCATTGAGTCCTGGATTTCCTGTATGTTTTGGACCAGTAGCTTTTTCCGCTTTACATTATCTTTGACAGTTGAGTCAATGATTTCTATGGAATCTTCTGCTCCTGAGATTCTCTCTTCCATCTCTTGAATTCTGTTGGTGAAGCTTGTAACTGCAGCTCCTTGTCTGTTCTTTTGGTTTTCTATATCCAGGGTTGTTTCCATGTGTTCTTTCTTAATTGCTTCTATTTCCATTTTTAATTCCTTCAACTGTTTGATTGTGTTTCCCTGGAATTCTTTCAGGGATTTTTGTGTCTTCTCTCTATGTGCTTCTACTTGTTTAATTATGTTTTCCTGGAATTCTTTCAGGGATTTTTGCGATTCTTTCAGTCATTTTTGCGATTCCTCTCTGTAGGCTTCTACTTGTTCTCTAAGGGAGTTCTTCACGTCTTTCTTGAAGTCCTCCAGCATCATGATCAAAAATGATTTTGAAACTAGATCTTGCTTTTCAGGTGTGTTTGGATATTCCATGTTTGTTTTGATGGGAGAATTGGGCTCCGATGATGGCATGTAGTCTTGGTTTCTGTTGCTTGGGTTCCTGCGCTTGCCTCTCGCCATCAGATTATCTCTAGTGTTACTTTGTTCTGCTATTTCTGACAGTGGCTAGACTGTCCTATAAGCCTGTGTGTCAGGAGTGCTGTAGACCTGTTTTCCTCTCTTTCAGTCAGTTATGGGGAAAGAGTGTTCTGCTTCCTGGCTTGTAGTTTTTCCTCTCTACAGGTCTTCAGCTGTTCCTGTGGGCCTGTGTCTTGAGTTCACCAGGCAGCTTTCTTGCAGCAGAAAAGTTTGTCTTACCTGTGGTCCCGAGGCTCAAGTTCACTTGTGGGGTGCTGCTCACGGGCTCTCTGCAGCGGCAGCAACCAGGAAGACTTGTGCCGCCGTTTCCGGGAGCTTCAGTGCACCAGGGTTCCAGATGGTCTTTGGCTTTTTCCTCTGGCGTCCGAAATGTGTGTGCAGAGAGCAGTCTCTTCTGGTTTCCCAGGCTTGTCTGCCTCTCTGAAGGTTTAGCTCTCCCTCCCACAGGATTTGGGTGCAGAGAACTGTTTATCCAATCTGTTTCCTTCAGGTTCTGGTGGTGTCTCAGGCAGGGGTCCTACCGCTCCTGGGCCCTCCCCCACGGGAGCCCAGAGGCCTTATACTGTTTCCTCTTGGGCCAGGGATGTGGGCAGGGTGAGCAGTGTTGGTGGTCTCTTCCGCTCTGCAGCCTCAGGAGTGCCCACCTGACCAGGCGGCTGGGTCCTGTCTTTTTTCTTGAAGTTGAGTTTTAACTAGACCTCAAGCCATTCCTCTCCCTGCCCATTCTCATGAATGTTATGTTTGGCCTGAAGAAAGGATCAAGGAAATATATCCAAAACCCTCAAGTGTGTCTCTGGGAACTCAGGAATTTAGATATTACATTACTGATATCTAATGGGACTCCAGAACCACAGTCTATAGTCCATGCTGTCCTTTGTTTTACTGATATCTGGAATTTTTGGAAAATATAAGAATTTGGGAGTTTATCATTTGAAGTAGGTACACAATATTTAAACTGTTGTATCCATTATAGCTGGGCCCCCTTTGTTGCCAAAATCATTGCATAAAACTGAATAGGAAAATAACATTTTTAGTACACATACAGGAATATTTAAAAATCCCCTATCATAGAATGTACAATAAGAAAATGTAATACAATATTCAGTGAATTAAAGTTGTGTGGTGCAAATACTGGCATTTGGGAAATAGAGAAAACCTAGGAAATAGCACGGTATGTCACAGGAATGGAACTGGGAATAAAATTATTATCCTTAAGAATATCCTCCACTTTATGTACCTAGATCATTTCTACCTCTGCCAAGCCTCTGAATAACTTCTTCCATTCAGAGCATGTAGCCAATAATGAACAAAGAGAAGTCTCTAGCTTTAGAGAGATGTAGTACATAAAGGTTTCCACTGTGTCACATGATACACTCCTGGAAAAGGCACCCTCAAATCTGTTCAATGTAAGGAAAGCTGTTTAGCAGTTAGGCCATGGAATTCTCAGAGACACCATCATTAGGCCTGCCCTGAAAAATCTCTTCTATCCTGGAGAGTCCGAAGTTCTTCGGTGATGACACAAGCTTTGGCACGACAGCAACTCACAGATATTCCTTCAGTACCTCTAGGGTTTACTATTTGGCTAATAATTCAGAATAAACAACAATTTGGGAGGGAGGTCAGGGAGGATGAAGAGATTAGAGATGGGGAGATGGAAGTTGGCTTTCTCTCTTGGTATAAAAAAAAATTCTTCGTACATGGGAAATTTCAGTGAGTCCAGGGTATTAGTTAAGTGTGTTCTGAAGAGATAGCCTTGATCTGAGCTTTCCACATATGGGTATCAGGAGTAGGGTGCCTCTCAAAAGCATCTGTTCTTCCCTTTTTTTTATGGTTCCTGGAAGTCAGAGAGTTTATATCATTAACAGCTTTATCCCAAAAGTCAGGTTATTTGATGGGCACCGTTGTTCCGTAGAGCTCATGGCTTTATTTGTTTTGCACAGAAGAAAAAGGTCCTGAAGAAGAAGGGAGGAAAGAAAAGTATTTTGTCCTCAGCTCAGAGGAAATTCCTCATTGATTTGGATTCCTATAGTGCAGTTTATCTCTGACACTGATATTTGGGAGAGAGAAGTGCTTTTACTTGATATTTCATCATCTCAGTCTTTCCACTAGTATTACTCTATCATTGCCTGACAGTGACGCTTTAGATTTCTGAGTCAATAGGTGTGATTAGCTTGCAGTTTTCTTCTCTTTTTCTTCTTTCTTTTTTTATTTTTTTAGACAATTTCATTGCTCTTTTAAATTATTGATTATATATTTATTTCAAATGTTATTTTCTTTCCCAGTTTCCTGCCATAAGTTCCCTACCCAGAACCCTCCCATTTTCTATAACCCCATTTACTGCCCTTGACATTCTCTTGAACTAGTAGTCAAAGCTAGATTGGACCAAGGGCTTCTCCTTCCATTGGTGCCAAAAAAGGCAATCCTCTGCTACATATGAAGTTTAGACATAGGTATGTCAATGTACAGTCTTTGACAATTGGTTTAGTAACAGAAATCTCTGCTTCATTTTCATTATTTTTCTTATGGTATTGAAAGTCTTTCAGCTCTTGTAATCCTTTCTTAAAATCTACCAAAAGGGGTGGGTTTAAAGTTCACTTGTCTACCACTACCATTCACTTCTTCATTTGACAAGCTCTAGCCGTGTCTCTCAAGAAAGAATTATATCTTGTTACTCTCAGTGACACTTCTCTGCATTATCTAGATTTGGTGGCTGAATATATATATATATTTGCTGTCTCCTACAACTATGAGCTTTGGTGGAATTTTAATTTGGATTCTGGGAAACTAGATCAAAGATTTGGAATCGACAAAGAACAATGCCAAATATAAACCCTCATGGTATTATGAAACCAATGAGGTAATGATGTTGAGGATTCAATGGACCTCACCGATTCCTCTGCATGCCCATCCTACTGAATCTTATGTTTGGCCTAAAGAAAGAATCATGGTTAAATATCCAAAAGCCTCAATTCTGCCCTTGGGAACACAGGAGGTAGATATTAGAGAACTGATATCTAGTATGGATACAGATCCACATTCTATAATTCCTGTTTTCCTTTTCTTTACTGATGTCCGGTAAATTTTTGATAAAATAGGATTATGGAGTTTATCTTTTCAAGTAGTACACAATATATACACTGGTATATTCACGCTATGGCTGGGGCCTCTTCGTTTCCTACGTCATTGAAAAATTGAATTAGAAAACAGAATATTTGAGTACACTCAGGAATATATATATAGCAAGGAATGTACAGTGAAAAAATGTAGTAATATATTCACCCAATTAAAGATCTGTAAGGAAAATACTGGCCTTTTGGAAACAGAGATAACGTAGAAAATTGAACGGTATATCACAGGAATCAACCTGGGAAAAAAATTATTATCCAGAAGAATCTCCTCCACACATATTTTCTACCCATGTCAAGCCACTGACTTTCTCCATTCAGAGCATGTTACCAATAATGAAGCAAAGAGAAGTCTCTAGCTTTAGAGAGATGTAATATGTAAAGGTTTCCTCTGTGTCCCAGGAGACATCCTGTAAAGGGGACCCTCAAATCTCTTCAATGTAAATAAAGATGTTTAGAAGGTAGGCCATTGCAGTTCTCAGTGGCATCACCATTAGACCCTCCCTGAAAAATCTCTTGTACCCTGGAGAGCCCTAGTTTCTTCAGTGATGTCAAAAGTGTTGTTGTGTCCGCATGTGCCTCTTGGATATTCCTTCAGTACCAATAGTGTTTACTATTTGGCCACTAATTCAGAGTAAACAGCCATTTGGGAGGGAGAACACAGAGGATGACAATATCAGAGATGGATAGAAGGAAGCTTGAATTCTGTCTTGGTATAAAAAAAGGAAGAAAAATATGGTTCATGAGAAACTCAGTGGGTCCTGAATAGCCATTGAGTGGTTTCACTAAACAGATAGACTTGATCTGAGTGTTCCACATATGGGATTCAGGAGCAAGATGCCTCTCAGAAGCATCTGGACTTGCCTGCTTGTTATGGTTGCTGGAAGGCAGAGAGTTTATATCGTTCATTTCTTTATTCCAAAAGCCAGTTGTTGGGAAGGGGTCCATTGTTTTTCTGAGAGCTCATCACATTTATTTTTGTTACCCCGTAGTAAAACATCCTAAGGAAGAAGAGAAAGACAAATTTTATATCCTCAGCTCAGTGTAAACTCCTCCATGCTTTGGATTCATAAAGTGCAGTTTGTGTCTGACACTGATATCTAGGAGAAAGAAGTGCTTCTAGTCGATGTTTGATCATCTTACTCTTTCCACTAGAATTACTCTGACTACCATTCCCTGACAGTGAATCATTAGATTCCTGAGTCAATGGGTGTGATTAGCAGGCAGTTCTCTTTTGTATTATTTCTTAATTTTTTAACATTTTTTTGCCCTTTTAGTTGGATATTTCTTTTTTTTTCTTTTCTTTTATTCAGAGATGGGGACCAAACCCAGGGCTTTGCACTTGCTAGGCAAGTACTCTACCACTGAGCAAATCTCCAACCCCTAATTGAATATTTATATATTTTCATTTCAAATTTTATGTTTATATTCAGTTTCATTTCCACAAGATCCCTAAGCAGTCCCCCTCCTATGCCTCTGTAACCACACTTATTACCCCTTGACTTTCCCATTTACTAGGAGTCAAACCTATGGATGACCAAGGGCTTCTCCTTCCTTTGGTGCCCTACAAGTCCTTGCTCTGCTACATATGCAGATGGAGACATAAGTGTGTCCATGTACAGTCTTTGAACATTAGTTTAGTACCAGGTTTGTTGGCATCTTTGTTCTTATTGAGTTGAAAGCCCCTTCAGCCCTTGTAATCCTTACTCAAAATCTACCAACAAGAGTTCCGTTTTCAGTTCACTGGTTTGCCACTGGCATTCACTTTTGTATTTGACATGCTCTAGCTGAGTCTCTCAGGAAGGATCTATATCTGGTTCCTGGAAGAATGCACTTATTACGTTCATCTATCTTATCTAGATTTGTTACTCTCTCTCTCTCTCTCTCTCTCTCTCTATATATATATATATATATATATATATATATATATATATACTGATATATACTGTATATATATATATATATATATATATATATATATATATATATATATTTGGTGGCTTCTATAATTATGACGTTAGGTGGAATATTACCATGGATACTGCACAATTAGCTCAAGAATGTAGAATCAACAAATGACAATGCCAAATAGACTCCCTCCTGTTCTTAAGAACCTATTAAATTTGACGTATACCTGGACCTCACTCATTCCTCTCCCTTCCCATCCTCCTGAATCTTATGTTTGGCCTAAAGAAAGAATCATGGTAAAACATCCAAAACCCTCAAGACTGGCCGAGGGAACACAGGAAGGTAGATATTAGAAACTGATATCTAATGGAACTACAATACTGTATTCTATAGTCTATGTTGTCCTTTGTGTTACTGATGTCTGGTAATTTTAGGAAAAAATAAGGATTTGGGAGTTTATCTTTTGAAAAGAGTACACAATATTTACACTGTTATATTCACTCTAAAAATGACCCCCTTTGTTACCAAAATCATTGGAAAAAATTGAATTGAAAAGAGGAATATTTAAGTTCACATACGGGAAAAAATATATAGAGTCCTATACCAAGGAATGTACAATAGGAAAACGTAATACAATTTTCATTCAATTAAAGGTCTGCAAAGAAAACCCTGGTCTTTGGGAAACAGAGAAAACCTAACAAATTGAAATGTATCTCACAGGAATATACCTGGAAATAGAAATATCCAGAAGAATCTCCTCCACCTTATGTTCCCAGAACTTTTCTACCTATGCCAAGCCCCTGACAAAGTTTTTCCATTCAGAGCATGTAACCACTAATGAAGCAAAAATAAGTCTCTACCTTCAGAGAGTTGTAGTATGTATAGGTTTTCACTGTGTCACTGGAGACACTCCTGTAAAGGGCACCCTCGAATCTGGTTAATATAAGGGAAAGATGTTCCCCAGGTAGGCTATGGCAGTTCTCAGTGACATCATCATTACACCTTCCCTGAAAAATGTCTTGTATCCTGGAGAGCCATTGCTTCGGCTGTGATGTCAAAAGTGTTGTTGTGTCTGCAACTGCCTCATTGATATTCTTTCAGTATCTCTAAGGTTTACTAATTTGCTTCCAATTCAGACTAAACAGCCATTTGGGAAAGAGAACAAAGAGCATGATGATATCAGACATAGGGAGAAGGAAAGTGGCTTTCTGTCTTGGTATAAGAAAAGGAAGAAATATGTCAACAATGGGAAAGCTCAGTCATTCCTGGGTAGGAGTTGAGTGGGATCGCTGAAGAGATAGCCTCGTCAGAGCCTTCCACATATGTTAATCAGGAACAGGAACCTCTCAGAAGCATCTGTAATTCCCTGCTTGTTATGGTTCCTGGTAGTCAGAGGGTTTATATCATTATTTTCTTTCTTCCAAAAGCCTGGTTTTGAGAAGGGCACAGTTGTTTTACTGAGAGCTCATGGCTTTTATTCCTTTTGGCTCATGTTTGTAAAGAATTTAGTTCTTGATAACTTGAACCCTTCAGGTCTGTAGGAAGGCACATCACTTTTGTCACAGTGTTAGAATCAGTTGCTCACCGTTACTATTAGTAATACTACTCGCTGGGGACAGCACACATGATAGTTTACCTTTGGCCAACACTTAGTTTCCAAACAACATCCTTCGTATTTTATCACTTACACAACCATGAAATCTTATTACTGTCTTCATATTCTTTGAATTTTATCACTATTCACTCCATCCATTATTACTATCTTTGTCTCAAGAGTTGTTTCTTGTTTATCGTACAACAGTGTGCATCTACCCTGAGCTTTTTCTAACCACAAGTCTGTGCAATGTGGTTTCCTTCTGTTCCCCTTTCTTCAAACCCTCCCCCTCCATAGTAAACAGTATGTTCAATGATGTTGCACCTTAATTGTTGGTTACTTCCTATCTTGTCTTTCTCCCCATGCTCATTCAGTTGAATCCATTACTCTTTGGACACATCTGTTGCTTAGGGAGCTCTTTCCCAGGGTGTCAATTTGCCTTATTCTTTCCCTTCATTTAGATCTCTGTTTAATGCTGTATTCTCAGTGAGGCATTCAGTGAGCACACTACATTATATGGTCTCCTCTCTATTTTTCTATCCCTTTAGCCATATTAGTTTTCTTCAGATGCTTGTTACATGACAGTGCATCACATACTCCTGTCTCTACTTGCCACTAATATGTAAGAAATAGTTGTACTTGGTCTCAAACACCTTTATTGCTGGACTTTTGTCTCTAATCACTAGAATACTACATGCAGCATAAGAGAAGTTTAACAATATTTGGAGAAGTCTGAATGGATTGAAGAGAAAACCAATTGAAATTAAGTGATGTACAGAACTTTATTATTTCTTGGATGCTTTTTCCTCAGAATTGCCTACTTTATATCACAAAGTTATAAACCTATTTGCAAGGCATTGCAGGAACTTTCCAATTGACTGTATGTTTTCATTGTATTATTAGAGTTTTGTAGCTAGAAAGACAGGTCAGCCATTACAACCAAAACTTCAAGGTCCTCCTTCCCACTAGTTGCTAAAAAGTATTATGCACACAAATCATACAATTTAATATTGCTGAGTTATGATAATTTTTAACCAGTTTCTGAGCATGTAGGGTAATTATAGTTTACGTGTCTAGGATACATGAAACGTCTACAGTACACACGACCAACCAGATTACCAAGCTGCCATGGAAAGAGCAGAACTCGGTCTGACTTTCAGTTCCAGGTCCACCATTTATGGGTTGTTTTGGTCCAATGGAAAATTCTTCTTTTCTACAGCAGTTTCCTCATCTATTCAATGAACTCAGTACCTTAAATATACAGGATTATTATAAATTTATCTTTATTTGTTCATCTATAAGTAACTTAGAACCTGAAGTTTTTGTATTATCCATAAATGTAAATGTGACCCCTGCACAGTTAGAATATCAGAGGAACAAGGCTGTTTTGAGGCTGGGTTTCTCTATTGTTTACCTCGGCTATGCCATTCAAGCTGGCCTATAGGTGTCTATTATTCTCCTATCTCACCCTGCTATCCAGTGGATGGAGCACAAGGATTATAGATTCATGTTATAAAATCTTGCTTTTTATGTGGATTTCTTGCATTCAAACTCAGATCCTCACACTTGCACCTTAAGCTCTCTGCTCACTATGCTATTTCCCCAGTAAACCCGCAAGTCACCTTTATGTGACTTGAACACATAGGAACTGCCCTTGACCGCAATGAGTCTTTAGACAAAAAAAAAGGGTTTGGGCGTACAGAGGAAGGAGAGGGTTATGTAGTTCAGTAGCAAAATGATTGCCTGTCTCAAATGGACTCCTGAGTTCAGTCCCCAGTACTGAAAAACTAGGAGAAGTCAATCCTTAAGAGTTAAATAAGTCAGGAAAAAAGCAGATTTCTTTCTTTTCATGTGAATTAAAGGAAAGGGAGATTTTGGGTTTTTTTTATTTTTTTAACTTATTTGACAAGCTAAGTTTTTAGTAAACATAGACTGTATTACTCTGAGTTTATTTTTAATGCATGCAGTTTATATATCTAACATTGTGCATTACACTCTAACCTCAGAACCTTTTTTTGTTTGATTTTTGTGAGTATTGGTGAGGGGTAGGGTAAACAGATAAGGCCAGCTGTCTGTCTTTATTTAACTCCACTCAGGTACTGAGAAGATAGCACTGTTGAGAGTCAGAGAGAAACACAGCAGCGGTAAAGCAAGTACAAGCAAGATTCTTTTCATTTTGCATTCACATAAAAATTATGTGAAAAATTGCTATGGTCTCTCAAGGGAACATGACCTAGTGTTCAATAATTTTCAATAAAAAATCTCATATCCCAGAGTTTTAATTTCATAAAAATATTTTTTTCTATACAGATTTTTGTTTTTCAGTTTTTCTTCTATTAACCTTTGCTCAATTTAAAATAATCAAATTATGCCAGATTTCACTTATGACTTAACAATTGCAGTAGACTTAAGTATATAAAATAAGCACTTGTAAATTAATGGTAGGACTATTGATTGTTGAAATCCTTTTTGAGAATAATTGGTAGTATATGTAAAATGTTAAAAAAATTTAATTATATTGTTTTTTATAAATGTACAACCTAAGAGGCTACAATACAAAGAAATATTTTTGTGCCAATGTGCCTACAACAGTAGCAGCCTCGAAGCCTCTCACATAGCCATATATTTGGAGTGTACAGGAGTTGTGTTGCTCTGTATAGTGGCACATCTTGGCAGTAATACTGGAAGTGAAAGGTAGGCATAGCACTTCAGAGTGTTGCTAGGCACTATTTACCAAAACGGAGGTAACCTATGTTTGTGGGTAGTAACCTATGAACCTCTCTAGGAATAGAGATAAGTGCATACACCTACGTATAAGCACTCGAGAACATTAGTAACTGTACTATGTTTATGTCCCCAAACTGGAACAATACAAAGTTCTATCAACAATGTAATAGATGTTTTGTTTTGTTTTTTTTTTCCCAATGGGATGGTGTGGAGAAGAGAGAGGAATGAACTGAAGCCTCATACAGGGACACAGATGAAAGTTTATAACTGAGGTTTATAGAACATGAAACTAACCATTTAAAAATAAACAAAAGAAGCCAAACTCCAAAAATACACTTATTTCATTTAGCTCACAAAAAGATTGACAATTCGTATTAGAAGACAGTGCTTACTTACCATGGCTGGAAAGGGATGTAAAGCGCAGGCACTGTTTTGTGATGAGTTTCAACAGTGATTTAGGACCCAAAACAACAAAAGAAAACATATCCACCAACTGGACTCAATGCAGCAAAGATTATAATGAAAAGATATAGAATAGGCTTCTGTTTGGGGCATTGTTTTTTTTTTTTTTTTTTTTTGAGTTCACAGACATGTTCTGATTTGCAAATATTTTACATACAAGTCCAAAAGGCTCTGGAACCAGATTACTGAAATTAAATATTTGTGTCCTTAGATGACATACTTGATTTAACTCTGTTTCTTCATTTAGCTCCTGTAAAATCATGTATGTTTTTACTGTGAAAATAAAATTATACACAGCAAGAAACATAAAACATCACTTAGTCCAAAAGATGCTAATGAATGTTAGTATCCTCTCACTAAGATTTTAAACTATGTGAGAGTTTAGAATAGAACAGTATGCAGCTTTTATTATATGGATCCATTATTCACAGAGGTGGTATTCTTATTCTTAGATAGAAACTCTATGAACTCAGCTTATTCCATAATTACTTGAGTTTATTTGCGGCCCTCTCACATCAGCCATCAGTCAAGACCGTCTCCCAGAGACACAATTACAACACATTCTCAATAGGGGTACCTCTTCCCAGGTCACTCTACGTTATGTCAAGTTGACCAGACAGAATTAGAAATTTTGGAATGTTGGAGCAAATCCGTGAGTGGCAAACATTTAAAACAGTTAATCTTAAGATGGAATTTCAATGTCAACTTCAATATTTTATTACTTTCCCCCTTTGTAATTACTTCTTTTAGTGAAATGAAGTGTATAAAAGATGAACACTCCTTCTTTGTGTGTGTGTGTGTGTGTGTGTGTGTGTGTGTGTGTGTGTGTCAGATTCCTGTATACAGGTATACCCAGCATGTGTACATGAAAAAGCCCAAAAGAGGATAACAGATGTCTTTCTTATCCCTGCTTTATTCCCTTAGGCCAGGTTGCTCACTGAACTTGAGGCTGATTATTTTGCTAGGCTGCTGGTTAGTGAACTTTCCCGGCATGACTGGCTTCATGATACAGCACTAAATTATAAGTATCTATGACAAAGCCTGTTTTTATATGGTGCAAACTCACTTTGTCATGCTTGCTTAAGCTGTTTTTGACCTCAGAATTAACTATTTTACAAGAAGATGTCAATATTGTTGCACAATCTACCTAAACCTTTTACTGTCTTAGAAGGGAGCACAGTCACAAATTTCTATTGCTCCAGCTGTCGACAACTACAGAACTTTTCTGTCTTTATGGATATACCTCCAGTAGATAGTCCATGTGATTGAAGTCTTGTGGCATTTTCACTTAGTGTGTTCTCAATATTCATTTACGTTGTGGCATCAATCCGTACTACGTTCCACATATCACTTTTTGTTTATCCATTCATCCATTCATAGACTCTTTGGGTCTTCTAAACTTAAAATTTTTCATTGTTTATATTATGATATTAGGACCTATGGGCATGTGCTTGCTATGGCTCACATGTATTGATCAGAAAACACTGTACGGGTGACGTAGGTGAGTTGTTTCCCTCCTATTGGGGCGAGAAATGGAACCCAAGTAGGTGTGCAGGCTTGGGGCATGTTTTACTTTATAGGAAAGCATCTTATTTTCTTCTATAGAGGTTATACCACTTTCCATTACTACCAGTAATGTATGAGCGTGCTTTTACGTCCATCCAAGTGGATGTGAGGTATTGTCTTAGTTTTTAAGTTGCATTTTCCTAATAACTAATCATTTTAAGCATTTTTCTTTTAGACCAGTATGAGAACAGATGATATTTCTATTGACCAAGAGGAAACTGAGAACCAGAAATTCTAAATCAAATAATTTCTCCTACTAGGATTTGATATTTGTTTTATATATTTGATTTCAAAGCAACACTTTTTCTGACCTGTTATTTTTAAGTTACTAAATATTTTTTTTAAAAAATGATTATATAAATTAAGGAAGTATAATTTGGTTGAGATGAAATGAAAGAGCACAGTAGGTGCTGGGAAAAAACCCACTTTTTAAAAGGTAAGATGCATTAGGACTGTCAGTGGGAGTAGTGTAGCATAGGTTTGGGAAAAGTAATTTGGAGAGTAGATGTCTTTAAGAGCTTTAATTTGCAGAGCTAAAGTGTTTGAATATCAGAATTGTAGGAAGTGGAGATCAATAGTGTTCCCGAGTGGTGTGAATGGGCATATACGCAACATAGTACTTGAGAGCACCAGCTTCGTGCACAGTTATAAAAGTTGCAGCCAGGTGTGGAGGCAGAGGAAGATGCGTACCTTCAAGTACAAGGCCAGGCCAACCAAATGTTACATTTAGCTCAATAATCCAGAGCAAATTCCTCAACCTTTCTGTGCTCTTGTTTTCTCCATCAACATAGGCATAATAATTTAAATTCATGAAGCTATTATAATGATTTAAACTATTTTACATGTAAATGTACCAAGAACAAAGTAAACTCTTAATGTTTTAAACATTCCATAGATGTCAACTATTATTATGTGACATTTGCCTTGTGTTTTGTATCTTTTCATTTTACAACAAATCTGTGCAGTAGAAGTAAATGTAATTAGTGTAATGACAGAGACAGCAAAGTAGAAGAGGTTGTATCATATAGAAAGCTCCCATTGACTAAACTAGTCTTATACTAGGCATGGCACATATTTAATGCCAGGATACAGAAGGCAGAGGAAAGATGATCCCTGTGTTTGAAGCCAGTCTGGTCTACATAGCATGCTGCAGGATTGTCATGACTGCATGTCTCAAACAAAAACAAAGTCTGGTCTTACTGTTCAATGCCATTTAAACCTGCTGTTTTATACTTTAGAAAAAGAATGAAAATTAAAAAAAAACCATATAGAACAATGGAATAACATGATTAAAAAAGTTTGATAGAAATTAATCTAATGGCACTCTGCAGCATAAAGAGGTAGAAGAAATATGCCTAGATGCATATTTGTTGACTATTAAGATTATCTATATACAGATTGTCTTTGTAGAAATATTTTGTCCTAGGTCTGTGACTTAGAGAATTATGAGAAAAGATATTTAAAGGGAACATGGTAGATAACTAACCAATATATTTCTTTCAGTTGTTTATAAACTTGAAATAGATAGAACTGTGTGGTCCTTGATAAGAATCTACTGTGGTAGCTATCTTCTGATTGAATTCCTTTTTCTACTGAGCATCAACACAAATGGTTGGAGACAAGCTGGAGTAAATCATTTCCTCACCTTTTAACTTAATTCAAGAAACAATTTGTCTCATCATCATCCCTTTGAGGTAGTACAGCACAGAGTCTTGTGAACATGTCCTCACTAAAAGAATGGCCAGCTCACTGGGAGTCTCCTGAGTGTTCTCCGCTCTCACAGAGCATCTGACTTACTGGGACTCCATAGATGTACTCCACTCTGAGTGACTGAATGCAAGGGTGTTCATGAATAACCTGATCAGTGCTCAAGTCAACCTCCCACTAGAGGATTATTGAACTGTGCATCATTTTTTATATATTTGTTTATTAAAGGCTATTCTGTGTAATGATAATGAGGAACTTTCTCTCTTTTGTCTTCCCTCTGCTTTACAGATTGCTGAATTCCTGGTGATATTATGGTTCCTGAGTCTTCTGCCGTGCTTCTTTGCTCCAATTGGTATCATCCCAATATATGTGTATTCACTTGCGCTTTATGGGTTTATGCACTTCTTTCTTATCAACCCCCAAAAAAACTTTCTACTATAAATCCAGATTTTGGTTGTTTAAACTTCTGGTAAGTCTAGAAGGCATGCACAATATTTTGAGCATAGTACATTAGCACTGACTTCCTCAAATTCCTCACTGGACTGTTGGATTGCATAGCCTTAGAGGCAGGATTCACATTGGGACAAGGGAATAGTGCCCAGATTCAGGAGTAAGTGCTTTTGTTGGATACCAGATATACTTGAACATTTATAACATGGAAGTCAGATAGTGAATTGATTGTATATATTATAATTAATTAACCAGTGTGGTAAAATATAGCACTTTTTTTTTCTAAAGAAAAGAGAGTCAGGCAGAGTTTTATTGTGTAATCCCTTACTTAGAATTTGAAGGTAGAAGGATCAGAAGTCCAAGGCTACTTTATACTGCATTTACCTCAGTATTCTCTTAGATTTCCTCTAACTATAAATCCCTATGAAGTGTTTATTTTTGTCTAAAACATATATGTGAGTGCCTACATATATGTATATGTATGGGTATTACATATGTGGTTGGTATTCATGAAAGCCTAATGAGTGTGTCTGATCCCTGAAGGTTGAGTTGTAGACAGTGGTGAACCAAGCATGGGTGATGGGAACTAAGCTCCTTTCTCCACAAAATCAGCAGTACATAACTATAGAGCCACCGATCTAGCATTTCTATAAACTTATTTCTAAATGACGGTTTTGGAAGATTCAGAAAGCTTACTGTGATGATGTTGCAATAGCAGGATGGTATAGATGCGTACTTTGTGAGCAGTGCCTCGGTGAGTCCTTTTTTTTTTTTTTTTTTTTTGAGTAGGAAGCCATCATTTCATGCATAATTACTTTCTCTGATGAGTAGAATGATCCCTGTTGAATGGATGGGTATCTAGGTCTGAACTGTGTGATGATAAATTTAGACTGATTGGTTGAATAGGCTAGAGTGAGGTATAAAAAGGATTAACACACTAGTAAACGTCTTCTTTGAAGAAGTGATTTGTTGCTTTTATAATATCATTACTAAAACAGAAGTGTTATAGGGTATAGGTCATTTAAAATCAGTTCGACTATTTACTCAAACTTCATTTATAAAATTATTCCCTAAAATGTATGTCAGAGTATTAACTTAATGTTTTCACCATAGTTTTATTTATTGAAAATGTTTGTAAACTTTTGTCCTAAAATAAATATCTTATTTCCCTTTTTTCTCCATTATTTTTACTGAAAAATACTTGGTCTTAAAAATAAAGATTGCTCAACATTTATATTCATAGTTGTATCGGAATCTTTATAATTGACTTATGCTACCTTCTTTCCCCCCCCAAAAAATTAAGAAATTTAAGTACTATCTTTCTGCAAAGTTACTGTGTCAAATATAGTGCATTCTATTTATACTAAGGAAGTCTTTTGTCCTCTATCCTATCATTTTTTGCCCCAACTAGGAATCCAATTAGATAGCACAAAGTCCCAGACTTTCCAATAGTAACATTACCTCATTCTTCTAGTAAGCTAACTAAAGTTTTAAAATAGAGTCCTTAGTTATATCATTAGCGATCAATTTGTTTGGTTTTGTTTATTTTTGTTGCTGCTGCTGCTGTTGTTGTTATTTTTCAAGGCACGTATTTCAGTGTGGCCCTGTTTGTCTGAGATCAGGATCTACAGAACAGGCTAATCTTGAACTCACCCAGATCTGCTGCCTCTGACTCTAAAGGCATGTGCAATGAGTGCCTGGGCACAGATCAGGTTTTACCAATTTTTTTGTGTAAAATTGTGTGTGCATGGACATAAACTTAAGGGACCTGAAGAGTGTTCAGTGGTTATCAGCACAGGCTGAGGATCATGGAATCAAAATATATCTGCTCCAGAGACCAGTATCTCAAAACTTGTTATTATTGTTTCCATAGCTAATTCAAACCTTATCTGTTATAGATGATATTCAAGATTGATTCATATTATATAGTCATGTATCTCTCTGAAGAGAAATGTTTATAGAATAAAGAGAAAGAACCAACCACATCTGAGGGCAGGCCTGCCATAGTTTCCCTGGTTGAATGTGTCTACTAAATAAAAAAAGGATACATCCAGAGAGCTAGAAATTTAAGCTCATTTTCAGAATTACTATAGTGTCAGAGGAATGCAATATTATCTATAAATTTTCTTGTGTATGATAAAGTAAAGGGAGACTAAGAGGATAAAGTTAAAAGCTATCTCTATCCATTCTCCTCCACGCAGGTACCACTGGGTCCACTGCACAACAAACAGTATCTGGTTCTCCTCTGCAATGACAGGAATTTTTTTTATAATTATAACAGGTTTAAAGAAAACCAGTCAAGGTGAATTTGTGTTAATGCGAATAACAAAGGACTAGCTTAGGAAATACTATGAGAAAGTTGACCGTGCTGTTACACACTATGATCCTGGCCTTACTGAGTAAAGGCAGGAGAATTTCAAGTTAGAGGCCAGCCTGGGGTACATAGTGCAGCCTGTCTCAACCTACTCCCCTTAAGAGAATTGTTATAAGAATTGAGCTATACCCATTTATAAACTCTAAGAGAATATATTGCATGAGTTAGTTGCTTAACAACACATTTATCATTATTTTCAGAATAGTGGTCAGAGGTGATTTTTGTGGAAATGTTAAGGCCAACACAGTCATTACCATTACATTAGTGAAATCAATATTATATAGTCTGTGGGTGCAGTCAAGTGGTAGAGTGCATGCCTCATATGCATAAGATCCTGGGCTTGTAACCCAATGCTCTAAGAGTGTCATTTAGGTTAGAGAATGCAACAGACCTCAGATGATCACACTCCCTGCCAGTTTTTCTCTCTCTGATTTTGTGAGACAGGGTTTTTCTGTGCAGCTGTCCTAGAACTCATATTGTAGACCAGGCTGGATAACAATTCAGAGATAAGCATGCCTCTTCTTCCCTCTTTTGGAATTAAAGGCATGAGCCACCACTGTCTGTCCCTTCCTGTCTTTTATAGGCAAAGAAGAGCTTTGTAGTCAGCCAAGTTTACCCTGTCCAACAAATGATTTGTAGTCCAACACCGGGTTACCTCTTGTGCTTACATCACTTATTTTTCTTACTCCATAGCACAGGCTAGCCTCAAACTTGTTGCACTGCTGCCTCAGCCTTTTAAGTGAAGGCCTACAGGAACGAACCACTATGGCTAGCGTATTCTCTCTCCTCTTGGTTTCTGCTTTCCCCAACAACAAACACACACTCATCCACTGTTTACCTTCCAATTTTGCATTCAACTCCTTCCTACTTTACTGGGTTACACACCCTCGTTGTCTGTGCTTAGTGTACGTGTGTTATTTATTGGTTTCCTTTTTAACAGCAGTCATTCTGAATGGTCAGCCTTGCAGTAGAGAACTGATTCTATGTTTTCTCATTTTTTCCTTTCTTTTTCTCATTTTTGAGTATTTACTGCTGCCTTTCATAAGGTAGGCTTTGCCAATTTCTGGATGTCCGATCAGCTGAACAGCCTGTCAGTGATTCACATGGACCTGGAATATATGATCTACTTTTAAAATTTGAACTTAAATGGGATGAGAATAAGGGCCTGTTGCCAAATGATCCGCAAGATACAGTATGATTTTGTATTCACACTAGTGAATGCCAGCATAAACAAAGAACTGTTGGGAATGATAACTTCGACAGTTAATGTCATGATGAAAACGCATCCAATAGCATTACACAGAGAATTAAATGTGCTTGGCACCCTGTTAGCAATCTCCTTATCTGAAATCATTTATTTGGCATTTAAGTTGTGTTAGGATTTTAGTCAACCTCTTGCCAAAACATTTACAACTTACATTTAAAGAATTCTGCAGTTATATCTCAACGTTCATATGTGTTGGTAGCTGTATCACAACTGCTAGAGTGCCAGCAGCTAGTCCTCATAGAAATGCTCAGGATGCCATTGTAGGAGCCAGTGGTCCAAGTACTGATTGCTTAGAATCAGGTCGAATGCCTGAGAAAGAACATCTTGTTCAGTTCAGAAGTCTTGACCTTCTTCTGGCTCTTTACCCATGCTTAGGTGACACCAAGTTAATTTAGTTAGGAAGTTTGCATTAATTACAAAGATCTAAGTGTAGAGAGACCTAGCATGTACTCACAAAAGATAATGATAAATTGGGTATGGCAGGCCACCACTCACCTGCAATCCCAGCACTGAGGAGGCTGAACCGATAGGATTGCCAGTCATCCTGGGGTGCATAAATGAAATCCTGTCCCCAAAACAAAAACTACTGCAGAGCAGCAATAAAAAACAATAATGAGCCATAAGCATTCTATGATTATGAGGAGGCCATAGAGCGTGTGCTCTGGGTGTATGTTTATAGTAACTTGCCACTTACAAAGCTGTCTCAGTACCCGTAATATTTCTACATTTTCCTATGTTTAAAGTCATATAACAAAGCATGTGTTTTTCTTCCTTTTATTCATAGACTCTTTTCCTATAGTTTTATTACACTTGAAAAAAGTACAAAATTGTTTGAGTTGGTTCTAGGATATTCAGAAATCACAAAAAGAATTGCCCAGTAGTCACCTCAGCTTCTCTCGTTTTCTCATCCACTAAAGAGGTTGTGCAAGTAGTGTCTGCATAGGAGAAAGTGACTGTGAACCCACGGGATAGGGTTTTATGGATATGCTGATGGGTAGTTGTACTGTGTGAATAAATGGTATGAACAGTTAATTTATTTGAATTGCGATATTGTTTTCGTTCTTCTTTGAAATATTCACAGAACCAGAATTTTGCAACAAAAATACATACAGAGTGCAAGCCACTGTTCAGTGCATTCCTGCTTGGCTTCGCTTCATCCAGTGCCTGTGCTGGTACCGTGACACAAGAAGAGCCTTTCCTCTTCCAGTAAATGCTGCCTGGCAAATACTCTACAACTTTCTTCACCCTGACATTTCCAGCCCTTTACAACACTCACAAAGGTAGGCTGAGGTCTCCCATCTGAGCCCTTACTACTGCATTCTGTTGCCCTGGACTCTGCCGTCGCTGCTGCTGGTTCTGCTGAGGCTTCAGAACCCGGACATCTCACTTTAGCCTTGAATATAGTTTTAATCTCATTTCAATTAACAGTTATTATCACTAAGATTTTCAGTCAATTGGTTAGAATTGTGATGCTGTTTCAATCCTGTCTGTTTCTCAGTGGCTTTAACCTATGGGTGCATTGGGTTTTAATTTAGTGGTTTAGAGTGTTTTTTTTTTCTGTTTGTTTTTGAGGATTTTTTGTTGTTTTTCTTTGGGGGGGTTGGGGAGGTTGAAATTTCCTTGTTTATTAGTGAAGTTAAGAAATGGTTAGGTGCACAAGAATCCCTCTTCCAACCAAGTATTTAATATTTAAGTATTTTCTTTGATGAACATGTAAGGATTGTTTACAGCCCATTTAACTGCAAATTGAGTTCTCTGATCGCTTCAGTTTCTCATTTCTATGGAATCCTGCTATGACTTGCTACTGATCTTCTGTTGGGAATAGAAAAAAAAAGTCTTTTAAGTTTAGAACCAAATGCAGACACTCAGTTTGAATTTTTACCATTTCCCATGAACTGTCAGTGATTTTCCATCCTTGCACTAAAATGTATTCCTTCTTTGTCTGCTGAGTAGAGAGTATCAGCCCACACCTTACAAAGTGCAAAGAGCTTTGACTAATGCAGATTAGTAAAGAGCTTTTTAAATACGCACGTAAATTGTTCTCAGTAAACTTTTCTGTGCGGCTCTATTGGGAGATATATTCAGAAGTACAAAACTACTGTTGCTGTAATATGTATCTGATGCCATGTCAGATGAGGTCACTGTTAGTTCCGTGATATTGGTGTCCCTGAACTTTCACAGTATGACATAGGGTCTGTGCTAGAATAGTAATGATAAATGTAGCCATTCTTGTTAAGTGTTAGAATTTAATTGAGTACCTCAGTGAAGGAAACACATCCACAGGAATTCCATAATTTTAGTTCTTGCTAAGGAATGCCAGTACTCAATACCAGTATGCACCTTGATTTATAGATTTGACAGTTGATTTGGAAAAAAAGATGTGATATGGCTTCTTTTACTAAATTATCAGAAACATCTGCCTCCTGTCTTAGATATAAATGAGTGCTGGGGTAGATTATACTAGTAATATATTTATTAGGAAGTTAAAATTGCTGGAAGGTACTATTGACACAAAATACAGCACTTACCTCAGGAAATAAGGAATAGTTAATTCTTGAGGCAAACCTAAGTGCTAGTAGCCTGGGAGCCCAGACTCAGGTTATAACCACTGGAGGTGATTACATAATATTTTATTTGATACAAAACAAAGAGAAACATAAATAAGTGCATTTATCACATTGATGATCACTGCCAATAAGCAGGCTACAGCAAAACAAGTGGAACTCTGTATAAATCTAGGATGTCTGATAACATGTTTAGCTTTCAGATTGGTAAAGGATGGTGCCCTGCTGAGCATACATTTTAGGGCTGTAGTGAATTTGGTCCCCAACACCCATGTAAAGGCTGTGAAAGGCAGCAAACACCTATAACTCGAGCTCTGGGGAGATAGACACTGTGACTTACTTGCCACTCCTATTATGGTATCATTGAGCTGCAGATTCAATCAGAGACCTTGTCACAAAAAATAGGGTGGAGAATGCCTGGGAAGACACTGATACCAAGCTTCCCACACACAGAGAAAACATTTGACAGATTTGGATAGTCACAGGCCCATTCAGATAAAGGAGTGAACAGTGAGTGACTTTCAAAGGGAAAGTTTAAGGTAGTCTGGTTAGGTTCTTCACACCATCTTCAATCACGAAGCTCGTTATTGAGACTCAGCCTTGAGGAACTTATGTTTACATAAAGACCTTTAACAACACAAAAGGATTACAAGTCCAAGCATGTCTTATTTACAGAGTGAGTTCAGGCCAATCTGGCCGCATAATAAAATCCTGTCCCAAAATAAGTAATATATAGCTTACCTCTAATTCATAGAACTCTGTGGTCTGTCCTTAGCACGATGTAAGAAGAATTACAAAGAAGGTTGGGATGAGCCAGTAAAAATGGCTTCACAAGTAAAGGCACCTGAAGCAAAACTTGACAGCCTGAGTTCAGTCCCTGAGCACGATGGTAGAGAAAAAGAACTACCTCCATCAGGTTGTTTTCTGACCTCTGTGTTTGAACAGTTGGACTATGAGGAAATGGATGCTTTGTCCCCAGTATCACAGGGGGCTGGGGTATGTGAAAAGAACTTTGAGCCAACATAATTTACCTATACATGAAGCAGTCCTGTACTAGTAAATACATATATTTCCTATTCAAGTATAGTTTAAATTGGTACAGTTTTACATTGATATATTTGATGCATTGATGACTTATCTGTTATATATATATATATATTCTTTTCTCAAAAACAAAAAAATATCAGATTACATTATTCTTTCATTACAAGGTACTAAGAGAAGTTTCCTTATATCTGATTTAAAATTATAGAGGTTTGTTTAACTGTATATACTAAGGAATGGTTAAAGTGGTAAATTTATGGAGGTTTAAAACCACATATTTTTGAAAGGCTTCAATTATACTATTTTGTGTAAGCAGTGATCAGTAAAACCCTTAGCACAAAACTCTCACACAGCTTGCTAGGCCACAAATAAAAGTTGACATTCAGAGGACATGCAGGTGAGAATGACCGTGAAGGTCTGATCCTCCTGCCATAACCACTCAAGTTCTGGGATTACAGAAGTGATTAACCCTGCCTGGCTCCTTACTTTTATTTTGTGATACCAGGCTCGTTCTCAGGGGTCTGAGTGTGATGGGCCATGTGGTCACTGTGCCATGGGGCTCATTCTGCCCCACCATGCAGTGTAAGAGGTAATTCTGCTTCCTTCTCCTGTTTCCCTTGACCCCATTTGTCATGGCTGTGTTTGTCTTACACATTGCTACATCTTTTACTTCACATAATCATTGTAAGAATTGTCCTGAAATCATGGTATAGACTTTATAGGTGTACATGCTGCATGAATGCCCTGGAGAGAAAAATGGTGTGGCCATTTATTAATTTTGTTTATCATATCCCTAAAGTTTTAAATATATTTTAATATTGCTACATATTGGATACATAAATAATTTTTGTACCAAAAAGTCAAGAACTTGGCATGGCAAAATTTTGACGTTGAATCGTGTTCAGGTTTCATTTTCTTCCTTCTTTTCTTCCTTCCTTCCTTCCTTCCTCCCTTCCTTCCTTCCTTCCCTTTTTTCTTTCTTTAAGATTGGGTCTCATGTCAGGTGGTAACAGTGCATCCCTTTAATCCCGACAGAGGCAGGTAGATCTTTGAGTTTGAGTCCACCCTTGTCTATAGAGAGAATTCCGGGATAGCCAGAGTTACGCAGAAAAGCCCTGTCTCGAGGGAGAAAACAAAAAACAGAACAGAACAGAACAAAACAAAACAAAATGTGCAAGTCTCAAATAAAAATTAAAAAAAGACAGGGCTAGGCCACACATAGGTCTTACTAGCTTCAAATTCATTATGTAGCAAGCATGACTTTGAACTTCCGACTCCCTTCCTTCTATTTCCCTCTTAAGTGCTGGGATTAGAGGAATGTGCAACAACAACATAACCAGTTTTATATGGTGATGGATATCAAACTCAGGGCTTCAGTTTGCTAGGCAGACGTCCTACCAGTTGAGCCATCGCCCCAGCCCTAGTTAGGTTACTTTATTGGACAGTGTCCTAAAAAACAAAGTCTTTAAAAGTAATTACTGAGACAATAGAATCTAGTCAAAATTACTAATTATCTAGATACTGTTCTATTGAGGCCGTTGCAAAGGAAACATTTGTGAGGAAAAAAGAGTAAAAGACCATGACATGACCTTGTTTAGACTCTGATGTGATTCTTTCAAAGAAGTAGTCTGCCTGGGTTACCATAGTAACAGCACTGTACTAAGTGAACTTTGAAAATTGCTACTGTGCTTGTTTTTTTTTTTTTTTTTTTTTTCTGCTGCCTGATTTGTTAAGATGGAGGATTATGCATTAACTCTGCACCTAGAATCATTGTAGGTGAGGATTTAGGTAAGCTATTTAGAAAGATTAATCATGAGGGCCCAGGAGCGGCAGGACACCTGCCTGAGACACCACCGGAACCTGAAAGAAACAGACCGGATAAACAGTTCTCTGCACCCAAATCCCGTGGGAGGGAGAGCTAAACCTTCAGAGAGGCAGACAAGCCTGGGAAACTAGAAGAGACTGCTCCCTGCACACACATCTCGGACGCCAGAGGAAAAAGCCAAAGACCATGTGGAACCCTGGTGCACTGAAGCTACCGGAAGGGGCGGCACAGGTCTTCCTGGTTGCTGCCGCTGCAGAGAGCCCCTGGGCAGCACCCCACGAGCAAACCTGAGCCTCGGGACCACAGGTAAGACCAAATTTACTGCTGCAAGAAAGCTGCCTGGTGAACTCAAGACACAGGCCCACAGGAACAGCTGAAGACCTGTAGAGAGGAAAAACTACACGCCCGAAAGCAGAACACACTGTCCCCGTAACTGACTGAAAGAGAGGAAAACAGGTCTACAGCACTCCTGACACACAGGCTAATAGGACAGTCTAGCCACTGTCAGAAATAGCAGAACAAAGTAACACTAGAGATAATCTGATGGCGAGAGGCAAGCACAGGAACCCAAGCAACAGAAACCAAGACTACATGCCATCATCGGAGCCCAATTCTCCCACCAAAACAAACATGGAATATCCAAACACACCAGAAAAGCAAGATCTAGTTTCAAAATCATATATGATCATGATGCTGGAGGACATCAAGCAAGACATGAACACACTTAAGGAAACACAGGAAAACATTAATAAACAAGTAGAAGCCTACAGAGAGGAATCTCAAAAATCCCTGAAAGAATTCCCGGAAAACCCAATCAAACAGTTGAAGGAATTAAAAATGGAAATAGAAGCAATCAAGAAAGAACACATGGAAACAACCCTGGATATAGAAAACCAAAAGAAGAGACAAGGAGCTGTAGATACAAGCTTCACCAACAGAATACAAGAGATGGAAGAGAGAATCTCAGGAGCAGAAGATTCAATAGAAATCATTGACTCAACTGTCAAAGATAATGTAAAGCGGAAAAAGCTACTGGTCCAAAACATACAGGAAATCCAGGACTCAATGAGAAGATCAAACCTAAGGATAATAGGTATAGAAGAGAGTGAAGACTCCCAGCTCAAAGGACCAGTAAATATCTTCAACAAAATCATAGAAGAAAACTTCCCTAACCTAAAAAAAGAGATACCCATAGACATACAAGAAGCCTACAGAACTCCAAATAGATTGGACCAGAAAAGAAACACCTCCCGTCACATAATTGTCAAAACACCAAACGCACAAAATAAAGAAAGAATATTAAAAGCAGTAAGGGAAAAATGTCAAGTAACATATAAAGTGAGACCTATGAGAATCACACCAGACTTCTCGCCAGAAACTATGATGGCCAGAAGATCCTGGACTGATGTCATACAGACCCTAAGAGAACACAAATGCCAGCCCAGGTTACTGTAACCAGCAAAACTCTCAATTAACATTGATGGAGAAACCAAGATATTCCATGACAAAACCAAATTTACACAATATCTTTCTACAAATCCAGCACTACAAAGGATAATAAATGGTAAAGCCCAACATAAGGAGGCAAGCTATACCCTAGAAGAAGCAAGAAACTAATCGTCTTGGCAACAAAAAAAGAGAATGAAAGCACACAAACATAACCTCACATCCAAATATGAACATAAAGGGAAATAATCACTATTCCTTAATATCTCTCAATATCAAAGGCCTCAACTCCCCAATAAAAAGACATAGATTAACAAACTGGATACGCAACGAGGACCCTGCATTCTGCTTCCTACAGGAAACACACCTCAGAGACAAAGACAGACACTACCTCAGAGTGAAAGGCTGGAAAACAACTTTCCAAGAAAATGGTCAGAAGAAGCAAGCTGGAGTAGCCATTCTAATATCAAATAAAATCAATTTCCAACTAAAAGTCATCAAAAAAGATAAGGAAGGACACTTCATATTCATCAAAGGAAAAATCCACCAAGATGAACTCTCAATCCTAAATATCTATGCCCCAAATACAAGGGCAACTACATATGTAAAAGAAACCTTACTAAAGCTCAAAACACACATTGCATCTCACACAATAATAGTGGGAGATTTCAACACCCCACTCTCATCAGTGGACAGATCATGGAAACAGAAATTAAACAGTGATGTCGACAGACTAAGAGAAGTCATGAGCCAAATGGACTAAACGGATATTTATAGAACAGTCTATCCTATAGCAAAAGGATATACCTTCTTCTCAGCTCCTCATGGTACTTTCTCCAAAATTGACCATATAATTGGTCAAAAAACGGGCCTCAACAGGTACAGAAAGATAGAAATAATCCCATGCTTGCTATCGGACCACCACGGCCTAAAACTGGTCTTCAATAACAATAAGGGAAGAATGCCCACATATACGTGGAAATTGAACAATGCTCTACTCAATGATAACCTGGTCAAGGAAGAAATAAAGAAAGAAATTAAAAACTTTTTAGAATTTAATGAAAATGAAGATAAAACATACCCAAACTTATGGGACACAATGAAAGCTGTGCTAAGAGGAAAACTCATACGGCTGAGTGCCTGCAGAAAGAAACAGGAAAGAGCATATGTCAGCAGCTTGACAGCACACCTAAAAGCTCTGGAACAAAAAAGAAGCAAATACACCCAGGAGGAGTAGAAGGCAGGAAATAATTAAACTCAGAGCTGAAATCAACCAAGTAGAAACAAAAAGGACCATAGAAAGAATCAACAGAACCAAAAGTTGGTTCTTTGAGAAAATCAACAAGATAGATAAACCCTTAGCCAGACTAACGAGAGGACACAGAGAGTGCGTCCAAATTAACAAAATTAGAAATGAAAAGGGAGACATAACTACAAATTCAGAGGAAATTCAAAAAATCATCAGATCTTACTATAAAAACCTATATTCAACAAAATTTGAAAATCTTCAGGAAATGGACAATTTCCTAGACAGATACCAGGTACCGAAGTTAAATCAGGAACAGATAAACCAGTTAAACAAACCCATAACTCCTAAGGAAATAGAAGCAGTCATTAATGGTCTTCCAACCAAAAAGAGCCCAGGTCCAGATGGTTTTAGTGCAGAATTCTATCAAACCTTCATAGAAGACCTCATACCAATATTACCCAAACTATTCCACAAAATTGAAACAGATGGAGCACTACCGAATTCCTTCTACGAAGCCACAATTACTCTTATACCTAAACCACACAAAGACACAACAAAGAAAGAGAACTTCAGACCAATTTCCCTTATGAATATCGACGCAAAAATACTCAATAAAATTCTGGGAAACCGAATTCAAGAGCACATCAAAACAATCATCCACCATGATCAAGTAGGCTTCATCCCAGGCATGCAGGGATGGTTTAATATACGGAAAACCATCAACGTTATCCATCATATAAACAAACTGAAAGAACAAAACCACATGATCATTTCATTAGATGCTGAGAAAGCATTTGACAAAATTCAACACCCCTTCATGATAAAAGTCCTGGAAAGAATAGGAATTCAAGGCCCATACCTAAACATAGTAAAAGCCATATACAGCAAACCAGTCGCTAACATTAAACTAAATGGAGAGAAACTTGAAGCAATCCCACTAAAATCAGGGACTAGACAAGGCTGCCCACTCTCTCCCTACTTATTCAATATAGTTCTTGAAGTTCTAGCCAGAGCAATCAGACAACAAAAGGAGATCAAGGGGATACAGATCGGAAAAGAAGAAGTCAAAATATCAATATTTGCAGATGACATGATAGTATATTTAAGTGATCCCAAAAGTTCCACCAGAGAACTACTAAAGCTGATAAACAACTTCAGCAAAGTGGCTGGGTATAAAATTAACTCAAATAAATCTGTTGCCTTCCTCTATGCAAAAGAGAAACAAGCCAAGAAAGAAATTAGGGAAACGACACCCTTCATAATAGACCCAAATAATATAAAGTACCTCGGTGTGACTTTAACCAAGCAAGTAAAAGATCTGTACAATAAGAACTTCAAGACACTGAGGAAAGAAATTGAAGAAGACCTCAGAAGATGGAAAGATCTCCCATGCTCATGGATTGGCAGGATTAATATAGTAAAAATGGCCATTTTACCAAAAGCAATCTACAGATTCAATGCAATCCCCATCAAAATACCAATCCAGTTCTTCAAAGAGTTAGACAGAACAATTTGCAAATTCATCTGGAATAACAAAAAACCCAGGATAGCTAAAGCTATCCTCAACAATAAAAGGACTTCAGGGGGAATCACTATCCCTGAACTCAAGCAGTATTACAGAGCAATAGTGATAAAAACTGCATGGTATTGGTACAGAGACAGACAGATAGACCAATGGAATAGAACTGAAGACCCAGAAATGAACCCACACACCTATGGTCACTTGATTTTTGACAAAGGAGCCAAAACCATCCAATGGAAAAAAGATAGCATTTTCAGCAAATGGTGCTGGTTCAACTGGAGGGCAACATGTAGACGAATGCAGATTGATCCATGCTTATCACCCTGTACAAAGCTTAAGTCCAAGTGGATCAAGGACCTCCACATCAAACCAGACACACTCAAACTAAAAGAAGAAAAACTAGGGAAGCATCTGGAACACATGGGCACTGGAAAAAATTTCCTGAACAGAACTCCAATGGCTTATGCTCTAAGATCAAGAATCGACAAATGGGATCTCATAAAACTGCAAAGCTTCTGTAAGGCAAAGGACACTGTGGTTAGGACAAAACGGCAACCAACAGATTGGGAAAAGATCTTTACCAATCCTACAACAGATAGAGGCCTTATATCCAAAATATACAAAGAACTCAAGAAGTTAGACCGCAGGGAAACAAATAACCCTAGTAAAAAATGGGGTTCAGAGCTAAACAAAGAATTCACAGCTGAGGAATGCCGAATGGCTGAGAAACACCTAAAGAAATGTTCAACATCTTTAGTCATAAGGGAAATGCAAATCAAAACAACCCTGAGATTTCACCTCACACCAGTTTGAATGGCTAAGATCAAAAACTCAGGTGACAGCAGATGCTGGCGAGGATGTGGAGAAAGAGGAACACTCCTCCATTGTTGGTGGGATTGCAGACTGGTAAAACCATTCTGGAAATCAGTCTGGAGGTTCCTCAGAAAATTGGACATTGAACTGCCTGGGGATCCAGCTATACCTCTCTTGGGCATATACCCAAAAGATGCCTCAATATATAAAAGAGACACGTGCTCCACTATGTTCATCGCAGCCTTATTTATAATAGCCAGAAAATGGAAAGAACCCAGATGCCCTTCAACAGAGGAATGGATACAGAAAATGTGGTACATCTACACAATGGATTATTACTCAGCTATCAAAAACAACGAGTTTATGAAATTCGTAGGCAAATGGTTGGAACTGGAAAATATCATCCTGAGTGAGCTAACCCAATCACAGAAAGACATACATGGTATGCACTCATTGATAAGTGGCTATTAGCCCAAATGCTTGAATTACCCTAGATCCCTAGAACAAACGAAACTCAAGACGGATGATCAAAATGTGAATGCTTCACTCCTTCTTTAAATGAGGAAAAAGAATACCCTTGGCAGGGAAGGGAGAGGCAAAAATTAAAACAGAGACTGAAGGAACACCCAATCAGAGCCTGCCCCACATGTGGCCCATACATATACAGCCACCCAATTAGACAAGATGGATGAAGCAAAGAAGTGCAGACCGACAGGAGCCGGATGTAGATCGCTCCTGAGAGACACAGCCAGAATACAGCAAATACAGAGGCGAATGCCAGCAGCAAACCACTGAACTGAGAATAGGTCCCCCGTTGAAGGAATCAGAGAAAGAACTGGAAGAGCTTGAAGGGGCTCGAGACCCCAAAAGTACAACAATGTCAAGCAACCAGAGCTTCCAGGGACTAAGCCACTACCTAAAGACTATATATGGACTGACCCTGGACTCTGACCCCATAGGTAGCAATGAATATCCTAGTAAGAGCACCAGTGGAAGGGGAAGCCCTGGGTCCTGCTAAGACTGAACCCCCAGTGAACTAGTCTATGGGGGGAGGGCGGCAATGGGGGGAGGGTCGGGAGGGGAACACCCATAAGGAAGGGGATGGGGGAGGGGGATGTTTGCCCGGAAACCGGGAAAGGGAATAACACTCGAAATGTATATAAGAAATACTCAAGTTAATAAAAAAAAAAAAAAAGACTGTCACATAAACAACTGCATTTAATCAGAAAAAAAAAAAAAAGAAGAGCTAAAGGTACTTTCAACACCATAATAACAACAATGCAAAAAAAAAAAAAAACAGTGATTTCTGGTACTTAACCAATATTCAAAGACTGTACATGGACAGAACTATGGCTCCAACTTCATATGTGACAAAGGATGGTCTTGGGGTCACCAATGGAAGGAGAAGCCATTGGGTTTGACTCCAAGTTCAAGGCAATGTCAGGGAGCAGTAATGTGGGTTATAGAAGAAGGGGAGCAGAATTGGATAGGGCAATTATGGAAAAGAAACTGGGAAAGGAAATAACATTTGAAATGCAAATGTAGAAATATCCAATTAAAAAAGCAATATAATTTTATAAGAAATTAAAAAAATGAAAGAAAGAAAAGAAATCTGCCAGCTAATCAAACCTATTGAGTCAGAAATCTAAAGAGTCACTGTCAGGGAATGGTATTCAGAGTAATACTAGTGGAAAGACTGAGATGATGATGTCTTAACTAGAAGCTCTTCTCTTTCAGATATCAGTGTCATAAACAAATTGCACAATAGGAATCCAAAGCATGGAGGCATTTACACTGAGCTGAGGAGATAATACTTGTCTTTCCTTTGTTTCTTTGGACCTTTTCTTCAGGGCAAAAAGAGTAAAAGCCACAAGCTCTGAGAAGAACAACTGTGCCCTTCCCAACAACTGGCTTTTGTAATGAATAAATTGATTATATAAACTCTCTTACTTACAAGAACCACATCAAGCAGGGAAGTCCAGATGATTCTGAGAAGATCGCAGCTCATGATTCCAATGTGTGGAAGGCTCAGATCAAGGCTATTTATTCAGAGAACCCGCTCATTCCCTACCCAAGACTCACTGAACTTTCCCACGGACCAGATTTGAGGGTGCCTTTCCAATAGTGTCTCCTGTGACATACTGGAAAACTTTACATACTATATATCTGTAAAGCTAGAGACTTCTCTTTGCTTCATTAGTACTTACATGTTCAGAATAGAGAATGTTGGTCAGGGGCTTGGCATGGGTAAAAAAGATCTAGGAACATGGTGTGGAGGAGATTATTCAGGATAATAATTCCACTTCCACGTCCATTCCTGAGACATACAGGTCAAGCTCCTAGTTTGTCTCGGTTTCCCAAAGTCCAATATTTTCCTCCAGACGTTTAATTGAAGGAATTTTGTATTACATTTTCTTAGTGTACATTCTTTGAAAGAGGACTTTATATATATATTCCTGAATGTGTACTCAAAAATATTGCTTTCCAATTTTATTTTTTGCAATGATATTGCAACAAAGTGGGCCCAGCTAAAGTGTGAATATAACAATATAAATATTGTATACCTACTTCTAATGATAATCTCCCAAATCCTTATTTTATACAAAAATTAACAGACATCAATAAAGCAAAGGAGAACATAGACCCTAGAATGCGGTCCTGAATTTCTTTTAGGCTTGAAAAATTTTGCCTAGAAATTTTGTAGTTGTATTTGTGTCTTTATCCCTCCACTGGTGTCCTTCCGGGCTACAGGAGTTGGCCTCTAAATGTTCCATATCACCAATGTAAGTCACAGCTTAGGTAACCCCCATTGATTCGTGGGTACCTCCATTATCCTGGACTCTTTCTCTTCCTGGAGATTTCCCCTACCTCCTCATCTCTAAAAGTTCAAGATTTCCTTTCCTTCTCCTGACTATTGGATCATATCTCCTGTCCCTTCCCACACAGGATCCATTCTCCTCTTCCTTCCATCTCCCATCTAGTTCCTTCCCTCAATCGGCCTCCTAGACAATTTTATGCCCATTCTACATGAGACTCAATCCTATACACTTGGGGCATTCTTCTTGTGTATCTTCTTTGTATCTATGAGCTTAGTGGAGAATGTCCTGTAGTTTACGGGTAATATTACTTATAATTGAGCAATTTCAAAAACCCTGCTGGATCATATTTTTATAGTAGTATTCAACTTTGAAAATGATAATTTAATATGTGTGAATGTCCGGAGGAACAAATTTAAGTAAAAAGAAACTTAAAACATAGATCAAATCACAGATTTTAAAAGTTGACCTAATAATAAAATTGTCTACTATCATAAAGTTTGATTATACTATAGGCAATTTTTTAAGTGGTACAATAAATTTGGCAGACAAATGATGTTTTTACCAAATAATTATGGATAATTTGACTAAGATCAAATAAGATAAATATATTATTTCCATTTTGATATCACTTGCTGGCATTTTTCCTCAAACATGATGTATATAGAATTAAACATAATGGTATTAGTTTTAAATTTTAATATTTATTTTAACCTAACCTATAAAGTAACAGGTTGTCTTATTTTATTCTTGTTGACATTCAACCTCATCCTTGATTTTTCAGTTCTTTGTTCCTTCCTGTCCTATGTCCCTCACCACTTATACTAGTCTCTCTTCATTATTCTTACATCTACATCCATATCCCACATGTTCAATATCTTCCATAGCACACTGTATAAAACCCAACTTTCTAATGTCTGCGACCTATATCAGTTAAATAAACTCAAGCCATCCACAGCTTCACATAATACAAGTATATTAGAAGGAGATTCTATGATCTATATGAGAAAGAACACATGGTATTTGCCTTTCTGAGTCTTTGCTACCTTACTCGGTATATTTTCTAGTTACATTTATTTTCCTGAAACCATGATAGTTTAGTTTTCCTAGGGCTTAATGAAATGCCATTTCGTATATTGTCATATTCTTATGTATCTACATATCAATGAACATTCCTTACTATTCTCAATAAAACAACAATAGATTTTTTGTGAATAATGATGAGAAAGCTCAGATAGAGAAGTCAAGATTAATTACTGACAAACTAAGAAAAAAATTTCAAAGATAAAAATTTGTGGTTATGTTAACTAGATCAGTGTACATTAAGGTTAATAAAGGATGTGGTATTTATAATGTTTTAATAAAAATTAAAATTGTAGAATATTCAATACTTTAGAGAATGCTTATAAAATTGTCCATCACTAAGTGTTACTTACACTAAAAATTTAATATTTTTATAAAATGTTTTGGAGATATATATATATATATGTATATATATATATATATATATATATATAACCTTCAAAATAACATTAAGAAGTTACTGTCATAAAATTCAATAACAACACCAAAGACCGGTTATATGAATTAAAAACGGACTAGAAGTTATTGAAAACCTCTCCAATTAAATTCAGAGACTTAGAAAAGAGAGCCTTTTAATAGAAAGGCACATGGCAAACAAGAAACAATAAAATCCTGAAACTATACTAAGATGGTTACTATTCATTCCTATGCGCTAAGGTTCCATCAACAAGCATGGTAGATGAAGAGAAGGTATATGTCAGAAAAATTAATTCATGTTTAACATAGTAACTTTCTTCATAGTACCCAAGCAGACACTTCTCTTTTTTGTTGCTTAAAAAGTATGTACAAAGCACGGCTTTTGATTATAACACTAATATTTCAAAACTATCATTAAATATGCAAAGATCTTAACACAAAACCCATAGTTTTCATAGCAACCATACAAACTTAAGAAGGAAAAGAAAACATTTTTAAGTACATAGATATGCGTAATGAAGTCCCCACCTTACCAGTAACAGATGGGTCAAATTTATTGTTCTATGTATTACATAGAATACTCTATCCCAGTTCATTGTTCCTTAGCATATGTTTTTCCTCATCTTTCTCTGTTACTTATCTTCTGAAAGCAGGTTGTATTTCTCATAAAATTAGTTCAAATCATCCAATCTTCACTCCAACAAAAAGAAGGTGTTGACATTAGAGGAAAACCAATTAAAGTTTCTCATTCTTTATTGTGCAAAATTTTATATATTATTTTGTATGCTTAATATGCTTCTACACCTTAGTGATGACAATTCAATATTGGCCTGAAATCCAACATTCTTAATTCACAATGTAAAAGCCCTTTAGCTAATCACAGAAAAGCCTTCAAAGTGTATTTACATAGGTTTATTTAATAATAATTCAACTTATAGTGTAAGGGGAATAGTGATGTATAACGTCTTTTCTTACATTTTTGGTGCCTCACATTATTTTATAGCTAAGAGATTTCATTAGAATCAAGAAAGAATTATTAACATCTTACTAAAATAAAATGATAATTTTTCTCTGTATAATTCAGAACTTATTCTTGAACATTTTTGTGACACTGTTTCTTTTATATCCCTGGCAGTACCAGAACTCACTCTCCCTCTCACCTTTTCTCTCTTTCTCTCTCTGTAGACCAATCTGGCCTTGAACTTAGAGTTCTGCCTGCTTCTGCTCCCCAGTGATAAGAATAAAGGCCTGTGCCACCACACCCCGTTCTTGTCTACATCTTTAACATGCTCTTTTCTGATTATATTCCAAATCTTATGAAGTTAGTTCCCTAAAGTACCTAGAAAAACTCCAATACCAAAAATATATTTTGCATATCTAAGTCCCTCTTCCCAAATTCCTGATTGATCTAGTCACCTAGCAAGCTCTCTGAAGGAACTGAAAACAACAAATTTTGCTTTCATAACAGGAATAAAGAAAAGGACTGTTTGCTGCACGATCTCTTGATATCACGGAACAATTCTTCCAACACTACAAAGTGAAATCTCATAAAGAAATGGGTACCCGAAGCCACAGTTTCTTACCTTCTATTTGGTTGTGCACACTGTGACCACCATTTCATTTTAACCAGGTTTAACGCAAAGGTATTCTCTGCCCCAAGAATCCAATTCTACTATATTGACATATTCAGCCATGTTCAGATAAATTTAATCACCAAGCACACCAAAGTAAGGATTTATAAAATATCCAACAGAAACATGGGAAGAAATGCTACAAATATAAATTCATACAGAATAAATAAACAAAAGGTCATTTACTTTTTGTAACACAACATCTATCCATTTTCATTGTATTGATTGGTTCTGTGTATATTCAGAAGCCAAGAAAATTGTATTTAAGCCAGGACACAATTTGTGAGTTTTAGTTCTCTCTATTATATAGACTATGAAGACTAACACTTAGATATCAATGCTTAATAGAAAGCAATTTTACATGTTGTGTCATTTAACTATTTCTCGGATTTTTTTGTATAATTGAAAAAGTATAGCTAAATCTTGTTATTTAATATTATTCCCACTCAATTTCAATATCTACTTTAACTCTGAGTAATAAGTCCAAATGGGATCTGATTACATATATTGGCCACATACGTATTTTTCTAAAAATTATAAGGCAAAGTTTTATATGCTAGAATGTACACTTTTGGGAGTACTGGAATTTAGTTCATCCTTTTTCATTACTTTTCTCTGAAAGACTATTTTTTACTAATTTGTTTCAAATTTTTAGAAGTATTCTTGTGTGTGTTTGTGTGTGTGAGTGTGCCTGTGTGAGTATACATACATACATATACATGTATATTTTATAATTCAAATATAATAAGACCAGAGAAAGTAGCTTGAGTGATATTGATAATTTATAGACACAGTGAATTTTTGTATATGCGTATATATAACCTTGAAAATATTTTCTGAGTATTTTTTCAAAAGCAATTTTTAAATATGTATACTAGATCAAACATGCTAATTGCAGTTTTAGCTTTTTCCACACTAATTTTATCTCATTAGATGTCTAGAAAGAAATATATGGATCCCTGAATCATATATTAACTCCAACTGTAGGTAGAATCAATGATAGATCTTATTTTTCTCACCTTTACTTCATAAATTATATATTTAATATGCTCTATTTATATTAGAAACGTGTGCCACATTATACATATATATATATGTATTTGTTGATAACTTCCTTCTGTAAACAAACATTAAGAATTAATGATTTATATACATTATTACAAAATCTAAGAACATTCAGTGTGTTCCATAATCAACTACCATAATGCATAAATATTAGAATCATTTCCTGACTGACGCTATTAACAAAAATTACTTGATGTACCATTCCTATAAACTAATTTAGATATTATCCATCTGAGTTTCTTCAAGGAAATGTCTAACTTTTAGTAAAGGGAAATATAGTAAAATTGTTACTGTCTTTGAATCACAAATGATGTCAGTATTTTTTTTCATTCTATATTTCTTTAAATTGTAAAATACAGTTTTGTTTAAATAAGTCATAACAAAAAGGGACATATTGATTATAGACAGCAAAAGAGAGCAAATGAAATTAATGCCAAACTCTAATATTTGAGCCAATATCAGAAAAGGGGAATGATATTTTACTATTAATTTAAGGAGACATAATGTCATTTTTATTTAATAATTTTCCTGAATATTTTATGTATTTTCAGTTCAAATGGTATCTCCTTTCCTCCCTCTCCCATAAACCCCCCTTCCAGCTTCTTTGAAGATGTTCCCATTTCCACCAACTCACTTCAACCTCAATGCCCTGGCATTACCCTACACTGGGGAAACAAGTCTTCACTGGATTAAAGGATTTTAATTCCAATCATGCTGGACAATGCATTTCTCTGCCACACATGTGGCTGGAATCATTGGTTCCTCAAACTGTACTCAGTAGTGGGTTGTTTAATCCCCCTAATTTCTGGTGGGGTCTTGTTGGTTGATATTGTTGTTCTTCATGGGGTTTTGCAAATCCCTTCAGCTCATTAAGTATTTTCTCTAAAACTTCCATTGAAACCCCCATGTATAATCCAATGGTTAGCTGCAACCATCCTCATTTATATCAGTAGGGATCTGTCAGAGCCTCTCAGGAGACATCCATATCTGATTTCTATCAGCAAGGATTTGTTGGCATCAGCAATGAAGTCTGAATTGGGTGG
Source organism: Rattus norvegicus (assembly GCF_021556685.1). Classification (NCBI taxonomy): domain Eukaryota; kingdom Metazoa; phylum Chordata; class Mammalia; order Rodentia; family Muridae; genus Rattus; species Rattus norvegicus. The sequence continues at coordinate 29,317,183 of NC_141555.1, read as the reverse complement.
CGGCATAGTGGATGGATCCCCACGTGGGACAGTCTCTGGTTGACCCTTTCTTCAGTCCCTGCTTGACTCTTTATCATTGTATTTCCTCCCATGAATATTTTGTTCCTTCTTCTTAGAAACAATGTAGCATCCACATTTTGGTCTTCTTTTAGCTTGGGCTTCATATGACCTGTGGATTCTTTCTTATGAATTCCACACTTTTGGGTTGATACACACTTCCAATTAGTTTATATTATATGTGTTATTACCTCACACAGAATGATAATTTCTAATTCCATCCTAAGAATTTTATGCAAACATTGTTTTTGATAGCTTAGAATACAGGGTGTAAATATACCACATTTCCTTTATCCATTTCTTTGTTGAGGGACATCTGGGTTCTTTTCAGCTTCTGGCAAATATATGTATATATGTATATATGTGTGTGTGTGTGTGTGTGTGTGTTTATACATACAATTTATGTGTGAGTATGTATGCAGATATATATATATATATATATATATATATATATATATATATATATATATAGTTGCTTTCCACATATAGCATCATGTGTCCTTGTTATATGTTGGAGCATCTTTTGGGTAAATACCCAAGAAGTGGTATTGCAGGATCCTCATGTAGAACAAATTTTGTTAGAAAATTCCAGATTGATTTCCAGAGTGGTTATACCAGCTTGCAATCCCACCAACATTGGAGGAGTGTTCCTCTTTCTCCACACCCTTTTAAGTATCATTTGTCTACTGAATTTGTTTTTATCTTAGCCATTCTGATTGGTGTGCTGTGGAATCTCAGGGTTTTTTTTTTTGTTTGTTTGTTTTGTTTTGTTTGTTTTGTTTGATTTGTTTTTTTGTTTTTTTTGTTTTTTTGTTTTTTTTTTTTTTTTGATTTCCATTTACCCGATGGCTAAGGATGTTGATATTCCTCAGTTAAGAATTCATTGTTTAGCTCTATACACAATTTTGATAGGACTATTTGATTCCCTGTAACATAATTCATTGAGTCTTTGTATAGATTGAATTTAGCCCTCTATCAATTGGAGGATTGATAAAGATCTTTTCTTAATCGGTTGGTTGCTTCTTTTTGCTAATGACAGTGCCCTTTGCCTTACAAAAGCTTTAAAATTTTATGAAGTTCCATTTGTCAAATCTTTATCTTAGAGCATAAGCCATTGGTTTTATATTCAGGAAATTTCCCCAGTGCCCAAGTGTACAAGACTCTTTGACATTTTTCTTCTACTAGGGTTAGGTTATATGGTTTTATGTGGAGACGCTTGATCCACTTTTACTTGAGCTTTGTATGCGGTGATAAGAATTGATTGATTTCACTTCTTCTACATGCTAATTTCCAGTCAAACCAGCACTATTTGTTGAAAATGCTATGTTTTTTCCATTGGATGATTTTGGCTCCTTTGTCACATACCAAGTTCCTGGTGTGTGCCTTCATTTCTGGCTCTTCAATTCTATTCCATTGATCTGGGTATTTGTCTCTGTACCATAACCATTAAATTTTTATCATTATTTTTCTGTTACACAGTTTGAGGTAAGGTATAGTGATTCCCAAAGAAGGAAAAGATCTTTACCAATCCTGCAAAAGATAGAGTCCTTATATCCAAAATATACAAGGAACTCAAGAAATTAGACCGCATTGAGACAAAAAGCCCTATTAAAAAATGGGGTCAGAGCTAAACAAAGAATTCACAGCTGAGGAATGCCGAATGGCTGAGAAACACCTAAAGAAATGTTCAACATCTTTAGTCATAAGGGAAATGCAAATCAAAACAACCCTGAGGTTTCACCTCACACCAGTGAGAATAGCTAAGATCAAAAACTCAGGTGACAGCAGATGCTGGCGAGGATGCGGAGAAAGAGGAACACTCCTCCATTGTTGGTGGGATTGCAGACTGGTACAACCATTCTGGAAATCAGTCTGGAGAACTGGACATTGAACTGCCTTAGGATCCAGCTCTACCTCTCTTGGGCATATAACCAAAAGATGCCCCCAACATATAAAAAAGACACGTGCTCCACTATGTTTATAGCAGCCTTATTTATAATAGCCAGAAGCTGGAAAGAACCCAGATGCCCTTCAACAGAGGAATGGATACAGAAGATATGGTACATCTACACAATGGAATATTACTCATCTATCAATAACATTGCCTTTATGAAATTCATAGGCAAATTGATGGAACTGGAAAATATCAAGCTGAGTGATGTAACCCAATCACAAAAAAAAAAAAAAAACACACATGGTATGCACTCATTAATATGTTGCTATTAGCCTAAATGCTTGAATTACCCAAGAGGCCTAGAACACATGAAATTCAAGACTGATGATCAAATTGTGAATGCTTCACTCCTTCTTTAAAATGGGAATAAGAGTACCCTTGGCAGGGAAGAGAGAGGCAACATAAAAACAGAGACAGAAGGAACACCCATTCAGAGCCTGCCCCACATGTGGCCCGTACATATACAGCTACCCAATTAGACAAGATGGATGAAGCAAAGAAGTGCAGGTGGACAGGAGGCAGATGTAGATATCTGCTGAGAGACACAGCCAGAATATAGCAAATACAGAGGTGAATGCCAGCAGCAAAGCACTGAACTGAGAACAGGAAACCCGTTGAAGGAATCAGAGAAATAACTGGAAAACTTGCAGGAGCTCAAGACCCCATATGAACAACAATGCCAAGCAACCAGAGCTTCCAGGGACTAACCCACTACCTAAAGACTATGCATGGACTGACCCTGAACTCTGACCTCATAGGTAGCATTGAATATCCTAGTAAGATCACTCGTGGAAAGGGAAGTTAGTCCTTGTTCCTGCTAAGACTGAACCCTAGTGAACGTGATTGTAGGGGGGAGTGTGGCAATGGGGTGAGGATGGGGAGGGGAATACCCATAAAGAAAGGGAGGTGGAGGGGTTGGGGTATGTTGGCCTGGAAACCGGGAAAGGGAATAATACTCAAAATGTAAATAAGAAATACTCAAGTTAATTTAAAAAAAAGAAATGAAAGGATCCAGTGTTAGAAATATGCACAAAAAATTAAGCGAAAGACTACAAAAATTTGGAAGGGAGATGAGATGCGGGCAGGTCTAGAAGGAGCAGGAGGGATTGTGGGTGCACTTGATCAGAGCACATTGTATTACATGTACGGAATGTTCCACAAATGAAAAGCAAACCTTCCCATCCTTTTGGTATCCTTATGCTGTGTTACAATGCAAGGCTTTCAAGAGGAACACAGATCAGATATCAGCTCCTGCTTCTTCTTTTACGGGTGTCCTTGTGGTGAATAAATTTTACAAGCAGAAAAAAAAATAAAGAAGTTCTTTTCTTGTTGAGGATAGTTTTCTCTGTCATGGGGTTTTTGTTTTTTCAAATGAGTTTTCAAATTGCTCTTTCTAACTGTATGAAGAAGTGAGTTGGATTTGTGATAGCAATTGCCTTGAATATGTTGATTGCTTTTGGCAAGTTGGCCATTTTTGCAATATTAACTCTACCAATCCATAAGCATGGAAAATCTTTCCATCTGAGATTTTCTTCAATTTTTTTCTTCACAGACTTGAAGTACTTGTCATAAAGATCTTTTACTTGCTTGGTTGAAGTGACACTGAGGTATTTTTTATTATTTGTGACTAATGTGAAAGTTGTCATATCCCTAATTTCTTCTCAACCTGTTTATCCTTGAAGTAGAGGAAGTGTAATGATTTGTTTGCGTTAATTTTATATCCAGGGACTTTACTGAAGGTGTTTTTGCCTGAAATAGTTCTCTGGTTGAATTTTTGGGGTCACTAAAATATACTATCATATCATATACAAATCATGATATTTTCAATTCTTGAATTCCCTTTGATCTCCTTTGGTTGTCTAATTTCTGTGAATAAGATTTCTAATGCTATATTAAAAAAGTAAGTGGAGATTGGGCAACCGTTTCTATTCCCAGATATTTGTTGAATGGCTTCAAGGTTCTCTCCATTTATGTTGATGTTGGGTACTTTTTTTGTAATATTGTTTTTACTATGTTTATGTATGGACCTTGAATTTATTATATGTACCAAATCTTTTAACATGAAGAGGTATTGATTGTTTTCATTCTTTGTCACCATCTAACAAGATGATCATTTGTTCCCCCACCCTGTGAGTTTGTTTAAATAATTGATTTTTCTACATGCTGACCTCCAGTTGATCCAACACCATTTCTTGAAAATTCTGTCCTTTTTCCATTAAATGGTTTTAGCACAGTTTTCAAAGATAAAGTGACCATAGGTTTTTGCATTCATTTCTGGATCTCCAGGCTTGGATATCTGGTAAAACTTTCAATTACCATGGATGGAGAAACCAAGATACTCCATGACAAAGCCAAACTTACAAAACATCTTTGAACAAATCTAACTCTACATAGGAGAGTAGATGGACACTTCCAACACAAGGAAGGAAACTACACCTAGGAAAAATTTGGGAATTAATCTTTCAACAAACCCAAAAGATGATAGCCACACAAACGTAATTCCATTCCTAACAATAAAAATAACAGGAAAGAACAATAAATTTTATTTAATATCTCTTATCATCAATGGACTTAGTTCTCCAATAAGAAGATATAAACTAAGGGATTGGATAAATAAAGTGGACCGAACATTTTGCTGCATACAGGAAACACACCTTACTTATATAGACAGTCACTATCTCAAGGTAAAAGGCTGGAGAGAAATTCCAAGCAAATGGTCCCAAGAAACAAAACAGAAATAGCCTTTCTTACATTGAATAAAATTGACGTTCAACCAAAGATATCAAAAATGATAAGGAAGGACAAAATAATTGTCAAAGAAAAAATAATACTAAGATGAACTATCAATTCTGAACAACTATGTTTCAAATGCTAGGGCACCTAAATTCACCAAAAGAAACATCACTAAGACTCAAAGCATATATTGGCGCCAACACAATAATAGTGGGAGACTTCAATACCCAAGTTCATCAATTGACCGTTTGTGGAAAATGAAACTAAATTGATACAGTGAAAATAACAGAAATAATCATCCAAATGGATTTAGCAGATATTTAAAGAACATTTCATCCTAAACTACAGAATATACCTTTTTTTTTTGCACCTAAAAGTAACTTCTCCAAACTTACCATATACTCTGTCACTAAACAGGTCCCTATAGATACCAGAATACTGAAATAATCCCATGCACCCTATCAGATTATCATGGACTAGTGCTGGTCTTCAATACTTTCTTATTTTTATATTTGTTTTTATTATCAATATTTGCTTAATGTGGTATTTTTGAAACACCAGCTTTCTTGATAGTTTGGCACTATGAAATCTAGGTTGGGTTTAGCCTAGTAGTAATCCTTCCATTTTGCCTCTTTAGTAGCAAGAGAGAGAGCTCCATTCCATTCTTGGATATATTCTACATTTTGAGTGAGCATTTTGGGCACACTGTGCATTTAATGGTTTTCATCTTTTCTTAAATATATATTATTATTATCTCATCTTACAAATTTGTAGTTTGATAATTACATTTTAATATCATGGTTCCTGAATGGATCTTTTGATCTCATTTTGTTTATATGTTATCTCCATTTTAAATGGATTTTCCTTTGTGAATATTTTCTGTCTTTAAGTATGTTTTTGTCTTTATGTGATTTTATTATTGTTTATCAATGAAAAAATGCAATTTATTTACACCAGCAGCCTTACAGGAAGGGGAACACAAGAGTTAGTTAGATATTTGTATAGTATGGGTTACTTATTAAAAAATAAAAATCTCTGAAACAAAGGACAGTGATGAATTTCACACTATCCTCCCCCAATGTTCCCAGCATACAATAATTCCCAGTAATGGCCTGAGGTCATGTGCTGTTGGGAATAGTTGATGGAAGAATAAACCCACAAACCACAGAATATTTAAAGAAAAACTTTCTTCCATACACACAGATACATAATAGGATTACATGGAGGTCAATACAATTAATTGAAGAAGATGAGAAGAGGAATGTTGTGAGGACAAGGAAAGAATTTATACCACTGTCAACTATACAATGGTGAACATTTGTTCCCAAAAAGTGGTTTGTGTGCCAGAACAATAACAGCTGGACTGGACCCACCTTTTATCTACACAGAGTGTGGAGCTATGGTCCTATTGGAAACATTGAAGACAGAACCCAAAACAATAGCAAAAGGAGGAATTAATATAAGCAATCCGGTGATGCAAACTACCAAAGACATGTTTATGTTCCAACCAGAAATCGCAGGAAAACTAAAGTCATATTTGAGCGCCCCATCTAAAGACAAGAGTGAGCGAGCCATGGCCTTTCTCCCTTTCATATTTTTCAAGTACTTTACAGAAACAAGAATCTCAGACTGCTTTGTCCATGATTTATGAAAGGGTTTTCTAGGCGTCATGTATTAAGAAATCATTTAAAAGTATTTTTAGCTCCTGACACGGTTTTATTAAAGTTCTCAAACTTCTTGGACTAAGATTCCAAAGTGTAACTAGGCCAACCCTGAGCTGTAAAACTATGACAAGGCAACAATAACAGATATTTTCATGGCCCAAGCACTATAGCACTGTACTATTGAGTAGAGTGATCCAAATTAATTCAAACAGCTCAAGAGAGAAGCAGAAAAAGGTTAGAAAAGTGATGAAGAATCAACACCTTGCTTGTGTATGCCAGCAATTATGGTTCTGCAGTAAGTCCTAAGAGGCAGTATCCAAGTAGCAAGGGGAGGAAAGGACTAAGGACAAGACAGGGAGAAAAACTAGCATGGCACATATATGGAAGAGAAAAACTGAAAATGTCCTGTAATTTAAAAAAAAAGATTTTTTCATTATTTTCTCATTCCAATCAAAAGAGACATCCATGAATGATTCTCCTCTAAGGCTTCCATAAAAGAGGTAAAACGAAAAAGAACATAGACATTGAAAGTTTGAAAATAAAACAAAAGTAAAAGAACTTGTGTACGTTTCAGAGCAGGAACACTGAAAAATGCACTAAATCTGGTCAAGATGAAACGTAGAGTGGGAAGCAGGAATTAGAATTAAGAGCTGCAAGAGATAGGCAGGTGAGCAGTGACAGGAACATGGCCAGGCCTGAGAGATAAGGCTGGATCTTTACAGGGACACAGAATGAGGTAAGAAAACATTTCAAATAAAGCAGCACCTTTCCTTTCTGCTCACCTCAGTAATCCCATCCTCTAATATCCCCCATTGAAGGACTAAAATAGAAGAGTTGTGGTATGTATGTCACTCACTTCCCATTTACTTTTAACCCTGCCTCCAAAGTCAGGAAATCCAAACTTTCTAACTTCCAAGAACAAAAATACAGCCCCAGGTATAAGGAGGTCCTGAGGGCCAAATGACAAACTGCAGTTAGTGAGAGTAGAGAATATGGAGATGTCTCATTCAACATAGCAGAAGTGTGACGGCCCAAGCTAAGAAAGGAAAAGGCAACCATATCAGGTAAACAAGGTCTGCTTCTCATAGCATTAAACTCATTTATATTATTCATTCCTTATAAAAGAAATACTTTATTTGGGCTTATAAACCAGAATATCAGAGTCAGTGATTGATGATATCAGAGCAAAGATATACAGGCAGAGGTTGCTGACCATAAGCGGAAGGTGGAGAAAACTAGATTGAAATAGCTTCAATCCTTTGAAACTTCAAAGCCTACCCCGAACAACATACCTCCTGCAACAAGGACATACCACCTAGTGAGGTTACAATTTTTGGGCATTTACATTATTCTTAACTACACTTAGTCAAATCAATTCCCAGCTCAATCTTCATTTTGAATGAAGCTGATTTTCCTGCAAAGTGGCTCTACCATCTTCTCTTCCTAATATTGGCTTTCATCATGGGGATAATAGATGATTCTGGATGCATAGGGGATGTTTTTATTCCTATATATCACTCCATATACGTACTATTATGTGTACTGACATTTCAATGAGTTTCATTTGGAGAAGGTATAAATGGTTTAGCTTATATATATGCTTTCAACCTCTATTAACATCTTTTAGAAAATATCAAATATCCATTCTTGGTTAATAATTTCTTCTCTCATATGATAAAAAAATAAAATTTTACTCTAATCAAAATAATTCTCTATTATTTTAATATTGAAAGATACAGAAGAATATTAAGATAATGTGGAATATTAAATCAGCTGATCTGCATGTTCATTAATTAAGAACAACTAGAATCATTGATATGTTTTTGGAACATAATATAGTAACAAATACAAAAGCATTGAATAAATAGTGGCAGAAGACGAGTGTCATCATCTAAAATGTACCTTACCTTCAGATCCAGTGTTTTCTTTCATGTAGCAAGAATTCAATTTACCTACTCTTCCTCAGTATTTTTCAAACTCTCATTGACTCTAATTTCAAAGCTGTATCCTATAACTAGCATGATTGTTAAATTTCAAACCAAGAACAGTGCATGTGTCAATCATTTTCCGCCTTTCCTTATTTGTGTTTTATTCTGTTCCCAAAGGCCATGTTGTGTTGAAGTTATGAAGAATTTCTTGCTCCTTTGATGAAAATTTTCTGAAAGCATAGATTATTCATATTTGTAAAATACTGTTGATATGTTTAATAGTACTGGATATTATAGTTAAAATCATCTGGATTAGGAATTTTTGCATGTATATCATAACACACTAAAATACTAAAGATTAAAAGTAGAAGAGCTAGAATTTATCACATGTTTTTACTCTTCTAGGGTTTGTAAATTAACAAAATCTGAAAAATGACTTCTTTCTGTGAAATTCACATTCATGAGCTATTAAATTCTAATCAAAGAGTGTGTCAGCACCAATAAACTTGGATTAAATTATAATTGCAATACAAAATGTTTGTAGTAAGTATATGGGCAAATAATTTGTCTGAATATACTAAATAAGCATGTAATATAATCATAGGTTTGCTCTTCATTAAATAAGTACTCCCATTTATAACTTAAAAAATACAGATATTAAAGTGAGTTTTGTTATATAACAGCTAATAATGGTCTTAGTAATGGATTAAATCACCAAACAATGAACAGTAAGTAGGAATGTCTAGTGAGTTAGAGGTTCTTTCAAGCATCTTCAAGGGGCTAAAATAAATTCCTTTATAATTCTCCTAAATCCACTTATCATGAAATATTCCACATCAGAGTAAATAACACCAACATCTTTTCTTTTGCTCAAAAAAAGACATTGGCTTTCTTTTCTTCCTGCCCACACCACACTCATTCTTCTACCAAACACAACAATTTCCAACATAGCTCTCTGATATTACTCTTTTTCATTATCACTGACAGTACTTCCAGATAGACTTCAAAAACATCCTTAAAATTATTCTCTGTATCATCTCATAATACATAAATAACCAGAGTCCCTTCTATATACATTGTGAGTTAAACAAACTTATTTAAAACTGTTCAATGATTTCTAAGACATTTACAGTAAATAAAAATTATATGTCTAATACTGTTCCTATATTCCCATATGAGACATTGCCTAAGCTTCAGCTTTATTTGGACCGCTCTTCTATCTCTTAGTCAATACAAACTACTATCATATTTACTTTTTGGAAATGTCAAGCTCTTTGTCCTTTTATCATCCTTCTATTTACTGTGATTTTGCCCAAAATATAGATCAACTATATTTCATCTAATCTAACTTAAATGTCACTTCCTTATGACAATCTCCATGACCATATTTTTAAAATAGATTCTTCAACTACTTGCATACTATCAACTGTAACAGACTGATTTATGCATTCATTTCTTTCTTTTTCTTGAACTATAATGCAATTTTTATAAAAGAAAGTTCATAATACATTTTATTCATTCCTAATCTATACCACTATTATGGACCTGATACAGTAATGGAGACTTATTATTTATTACATGATTCAGTAAGTTTCAAAAATAAACTTTATACTATTCTTCATTTTAATAAATATGCATCCCATTCATTGGTTAGTCCAACATGTAGTAATTATGTGAATTCTTCAATATATTACAATTCAATGACCTAGTTGACATTGCCTATATATTTTAATTTGTCACAGATAGTCTGTGTCATATTCAACACAATACTGTGTTCACTGAGCAATTATCTCATCTGGCAATATATTTGACATGAAAGAATGAGATCCCATGAGGAAATAGATGGACTTCCAGGACTGCTGACTCACTCAAGAGCACAGGAGAGACTTCTTCTTCTCAGAGGTAACTTCCTGGAGTGCTCAGAACCCACGAATGGAGGTGTAGTCTGTTACAGCATACTTTTGTTTCTATCTATTCCATATAGCTGAACCTGATCCACAGTTCTTGGTACACAAAAAACTCCTAACTCAAAAGATCCGGAAAATCCCAGACAAAATGACAAGATAATACCTAAGGATAATAGGTATCGTAGAGAATGAAGACTCCCACTTTGAAGGGTCAGTAAATATCTTCAACAAAATTATAGTAGAAACCTTCCCTAACCTAAAGAAAGAGACAACCTTACACGTACAAAATTCAAAGAGAACTCCCAAAAATTTGGAGCAGAAAATAAATTTCTTCCATCACATAATAGTTAAAATATAAAGTACACAAAACAAAGAAAAAATATTAAAACCAGTAAGGGAAAAAAGGTTGAGTTACATAAAAAGGGAGACCAATCAGTATTCCACACTTCTTAAAATAGACTATGAAAGCTATCAGGTCCTGGGCATATATCACACAGATCATAAATGAACAAAAATGTCATCCCAGGCTGCTATAAAACCTCTCAACTACCATAGATGGAGATTCCAAGATATGCCATGACAAGAGCAAATTTACACAATATCTTTCCACAAATCCAGTCCTACAAAAGATGAAAGGTGTAAAATTCCAGTACAAGGCAGGAAACTACACCCAGAAAAAGAAAGAACACAATCTACTTTTAAAACACAAAAGAAGATAATGTAGGTAGCCACAGAAACATAATTCGACATCTAACAAGAAAAATAATAGACAAATCCAATCATTTGTCTCTGATATCATTAAACATCAAAGGACTCAAATGCCCCTGAAATGACATACACTAGAAATCAACTGCCCTGGAATAGAAACACTTTATTCTTCCTCTGTCTGCAATGGAGGGGTCAGAGACATAGCTATCTGATGGAACAAAATCTAGAATTGACCTTGTGACTGAGGAGTGTCTCAAACAGTCAGCCTCTGCTGTAGTGTACCTGAAACTGAATCCTTGTGAACAAGAATCCATAGGAGACTCTCACTTTGTTCGTGGCTGACTCAGGTATACCATTCAACTAATAAAGACCAGAACTTGTTCCTCAAACCTTATTGCATAGCCAATACAACTTTGACCACCAAAAAATCTCCAAGAACAATGGATTGACGTCCCATGGCCAATGAATAAAAGTTCCACCCTGGATCCAAGGCCACTTATCTAAGATACTCACCAGAAAGGTAAATATCCCTCACACCCATACCTGTGCTGCTAATAGTAAGTTTAAAAAAGGATTAGAGACAGTGACTTCACACAAGATTTCAGAATAAACCTCAGATTGCTGTCACGTCTGTAGTGGAGTCCTTGGAGATAAGAATTTTCTGGAGTTCTCTGAAAATGTAGAGGCCTGGAGTGATGGGATCATTGTTTTTTATAGAAGGTAATCATGGATAGTCCCCTATTATCAAACCGGATTAAGACTTTTCTCCTTTCAAAAACATTGATATTTTTTATAGGCCTTAGAGTTACCCATTTGACAAAATGGTCTCTCAGAACCATCCCTTCTGCTTGGGGCCCATGGGATATTTTACCTCGGACCAAGGAGCATTGATCCCTCTGGTGAAGGTTCACTGAAATCCAAAAGGAGGGAGCAAATCCTGGAATCTTATGCTACTTCCTTGAGTAAAGTCACATGATATGTTGTGAAGTCATCAGTCTGGTGCTCATTTCGTTTTGGTTGAATATACTTTTAGGGGGCAATCATGCTTAGGACACCTCAACTTTTCATGAATCATGTAATCTATATTCAGGCTCTTGCATATTCAGCTAAAGATGTGGATATGCTAGACTGTGCGGTATCATTAGAAGATGATGCAATGCTAGGACCTCCTGAGCTATTGTAAGCAATTTAATTTTTTCTCAACTACAAGGGGAATATGAATACTCTAATCAATTCTCCTGCTACAGGGGCATCAGCAACTCATCTTTACTTGGGGGTACTCATCCATTCTTTCTTTGATTAAGGAGGCATCATGTGTTATCCCTGAAGGAAAGGTTACTTCAGATCATTCTAGTTTGTCCAAAGTAGGTTTAGATATTAATTTAGGGTGAGGAAACCCACACTAGTTCCTGATATTATGGACTGTGCCACAGATATGTTTCCTAATTTTTCCCAGGTTTCTCCTTCAGTTCAAGGTAAACTTGGGTTTCAATTGGGATGCAATGAAGAGCCCCTGAAAAACATATTCTGCAAAGTAAGATGAATATATTCTACTTTCTTTGAATAAGAAAATCTAGCAATACCCTGTAAGTTGAAAGGGGCTTAATACAAATTATTTTGATGAAGAACATACAGAGAAGGAAATGAAATGAAATCTCACACAGTTTTTTTTTCTTAAGGAAACTTTAAATTAATATCCCCTGACAATGGTTTCTTCCGAGAATCCACTTCTATCCATAGGATCTCAGTTCTATTCTTCTAAGAGGTCTTAATGTTTCCTTTCTTACCTGGATGGCCAGGCATAGATAAATGTTTGAAGGAATGGAAGACCACGTGGACATGATGTCCTCAGACATGTCAGTGCAAATCTGAGCCCTAACCTAAGTTCTGCCTTTAAGGTTTTTCACATAAAATGGAGCAGTTTCATCTTTGTTGTCGATGATTATCCTGCTTCTGAACAGCTTGTGCAAAACATAAATCCAGAGATTACCACCCAATATGTAAGAGCAAATTCCCTAATTTCTGGCCAGCACGCCTCAGAGTACCCCGACACATAGTTATTCTGGACTGTGAAAACAGTTGCACTTGACTGCCTTCTTCCAGTACCCAAGGTAAACTTTTGCCTGAAGGATTCTGTGACCTTCTCACTCTTCCCAATCCTCCTAAAATGTTCTCTCTGAATAATGGGCCCTTGACTTTCCAACAAAGTAGTCGTATCCCTAACTGATTAAACATATTTTCAAAAGTGACTCCTTCTATAATCCAATGACTCTGCTCCACTCCGGTTTGAATTCCCAGAGTCGTAGTTTAGAATCAGAGTATATAACCCTTGCAAACTGCAATAAGACAAATCAATAGAAATGTAATAATTTCAACATTTCTGCTTAGATCTTAACAGCTGAACAAACCAGAAGAATTAACCTAGCCAAAAAAAAAATTATCCAAAGCCTTAGGCAGAAGAAATATGTTCCTGTCTTTTCTCTCCTGCATTAACAGAAATTATGAATATATAAACCTCTGAATGAGAATTTGAAACTTATGATTACGGCTGGAAACTTTATCCACTGTATAAGGTACCAGGAAGCTTTTCTCTTGACAGAAATGTGTATGACACCTATATACACTATGCCTGAAGAAGTTTCTCTTCATTTTCAATAGGGCTTTAGAGTTTTCCTCTCTTACATGGGGTTCACTTTACCCAGTGTTAACTTACTCCTTCTGATTATATTGTAGAGCATGTCAGTACTCGCCTAAGTATAGCATTGCACTAGACCCTTTATGATAAAGGGGCTTAAAACCTGTTTGAAGCCTTACATGGGCCTTTTATTTTCCTATACCCATCAAGTGGTTTTGTCTTTTCTCCTTAAAGGTCTGCCAGACCTAGGGAGTGTTATACCTCGCATCCTACATGAAAGACCATCTAGCATTCGTTGTCTTTCCAGTAGGATTGTGGGCCATTTGTCTACTTCAATCCACTAAGTCGATTTTAGACCCTCAGCTTCTGCGAATGGGGGCTAGGGAAATGAAATTCTATTGAAAGGGCTCTAAAAATTATTCTCAGTGCACATCAATTGTCTCAGAACTCCTCCCTGTGTACTATGTGAATTTTGGAGTACCTGTGGAACTAAAGAATTACTAGAGCTGCCCTTCGGCCCATGCCACTCAACACCCCTATAAAGAAAGTTTGCTTAAAACTAACCTCTTTATTCAATGTATTCATACAACACATATGCAAACAATGGTATCTTATATTTCTCTGCTTCTAAATCCTAGTTCAGAAGACACAAAGCTAAATTGACTCTTATACCATGTGCCTTAAAGTAGGTCATCAAAATATTCCTATATTTTATTCACATATGTTTGCAGCTGAACACATCCTTGAAGAAACATCACCGCTTCCTGAACCACTTATACTTTTGTTGTGACCATTGCCTGGACTAAAAGATATATATGTATACATATAGGGAACATACTTAGAAGTTACTGAAACAGAGTCAGAACATTCCTCCAAGGTCCAGTGTAGCCGATAACCTTCCCCTGCTGACCATGGGTGAAGTTGATAATTCTTTTCTTCAAAATATGACTAGGGTCCTCCACATTGTGAACCAATACATTCAGGATTTCACTTTAGCTAAAGATCTTCTCAGAACTTCCCATTCTGTAAATCTGTTCTCAGAAATCTCCTGTTCTGAGATACATCCTAGACTCATTCCTCTTTGAAGAGGCCCTGAGAACTACCCTGAATGATGATGTGACTCCTTCCCCATCAGTGTGGCCTTGGATCTTGCTCACCTCTTGATGGTGTACACTGCCTTTGACCAAATGAAACTCATACATTGCTTTATTCACAAGGTGACATGAGACATGCTTTTTCAAATAATAGTGTGCCAAAGCTTGTATTCTAAAGCAGTCCCTCATGACTTTGAATTACCTCACATGGATATACTCTAAATAATAGAGAATCAAGGCTTTTACCTTTTACCATTGTGGATAGGGAAATATGTTCTTCCATCGGGTTTGAGGTCCCAGGTCCTATATATAGAATCATTGATTGATTCCAATCAAGCCAATCACTAGAAATCAAGAGCACCCTTTGTTGCTACCCATATATGGACATATTAAGACAAACAAAATGAGCAACAGATCCAGAGACAGTCATCCAAGCTGTTTAAAAAAGGCTTGGGTTGTTACCTAAACTTCCCCAGATTTAATACAAGATGTAAAATTTCTACCAACTAAAGAAGTATAGAAATTGAAGGGCATTGTTGGAGAAAATCCTTCACCAAATCAGGTTACAATGACATCCATGTGTCACAGGATGTTTCATGCTACCAACCCCAACTCCAAGGGTTTTCTAACACATACCATTGCACAATCAGATCTCAAAGTTTTCTCTTTCTTAAAGGCGTCGAGATCTTCCTTTTTCCCTCAGTTACCTAAGTCATTGAACAGAATGTCAGACCTCCCTCCTACAACTGAGCCTACTCTACTCATTCCCTGGTTGCCTTATGTCTTCTCAAGTACTCATATAAAGGAAAGAACCCCAAATTTTGATTATTTGAAAGTGGGCAGAAGTCACTTCACTTCTGACTAAAGAGGCCCCATGGTCTCATGGCATACCTCTGTAGAAGCCAGAATCAGATTCAATAACATGTAGTTCAATGTAGTACAAAATGGGACCTTCAACCACAAAAACTATAGGCAGTCAGTTCATGGCCAAGGGTGTATATGCTATGGAATGATGCTCACGAGATATGTCAGGTTTGGCTCCTAAGGGCAAGTCTCATTGATTCCATCTATACTTGTGAGGAGTTTCACTTGTAGCCTCTAGCTCTGGAAGTCCCAAGAGCATCACTTAATTACAAGGACATCTTATACCTGATTTAAACTCATTTTACTTAAGTGCCAATCTTGACCAAGATTACCAGGCAATCCTGATTGCGATTTCGCAGTGGGACATCATAAGATACTTGTTGTAGATCAGAGGGCAGAGTATAGAAAGCTAAAATTAACATATATGCAATCTTACTACAGATGGTTGTCAGAAATGCAATTTTTCCATCTCTCATTTATGGATGTGTACACATGTACACTTATACTTATATATATATATCATATGCACATATATACATCACACACACACACACATATATATATATATATATACACACACATTATACATAATATATATACATCATATGTATACATTTACACATCTTATTTATACACATATGATATATATATATATATATATATATATATATATATATATATATATATCGAATGGAGCATCAGAGTTCAGATAATCACTTACCCTGATGGAAGAGCATGCTAATGGAAACTGGAAAGAATAATCGGAAGAAAATTAAGCAATACCATACTGTTTTCCCACCACCAAAGGTGAGCTAGAATTTTTCCTTCTTCACAGTTAGGTGACTAGATCTTGGTAATTGGTTAAAAATGGCCAGGCACTTTCTTGTTTAGCAAAGCAGTTCAGGATGACTCCATAAGTTGCAGTTATGAACACAGGTTACTAAAACTGCACCTATTTCCTAGCCATCTCAACACCATCCCCTTTAGATGAAGGGGAATCAGCACTTCACTTTGATTGGTGGCCTTCAGGTCTTTATTTTTTGACAAATAATACTTTACACCATCCCCTTCTGTATAAGATCTGTTATAAGAAGGACTGGAGTTTACTATTGAGATCTCATATTTTTTTTTTGCCCAAGAGGACCAAGATTAAAGAGTCCTTAGAGCATACTCAACCTTCTAATAGGGAGCTTTAGTTCAAGTATAACCCTCTAATAGGGAGCTTTAGATCATGTTCATCTAATAATGGCCACTAAATAAATATAGGTTTGGCCAAAGGTACTTCACCTAATTATGATCTGTGTTAGCAAATCGTGAAACTTTCATTATCTCTCCTATATACCATCCTTCATGCTTATACCCATGTCGTTGATGATTAGCTTCAAGAGGACTTAGAGACTGAAAATCATGACTGCTGAATAATACTAATGCTTGGACCCCGGTTAGAGCCTACCATGGTGTAACTGAAGATGTGAATATGTAAAGTAGCCCTAGCTTTCCTGCTCAATTTAGGCTTGAAAACTCCCTTATCCTAAAATAGGTTTGTCACTTTAAGCAGTTTCTACATCTTCTTTAATATTCTACTCTTAAACATCATTACTTTAAATCACCAATTTATGTCCACTATATATCAAATGTATATTCTGTATATAAGTGTCTGCTATCTGTCTTATAAGACTGACAGTTCCTGAGATCATCTCTGGCACCCAGGTCTAAAACTCCACTTCTAGTCAAAAAGGTCCTCAGTAGCTAACCTATTTGACAAAGAATGATTCTGAACTATTCTACTTTTGGTGAAAGATGGCACAAAATTTACACTTAACTGTGTCTCATATTCAAAACATCCTCTAGGAAGGACATCAGAATGATACCTTTTGCTCCAGTTGTTCTCAAATTCACATCTTCTGTCCAAGAGGTCTGTAAATGTCATCATTTCAAAGAAGAGATTCAGTGTCTCTCCTTTTCCCTATGGGAGTATCAACACTCCACAACTACTCAAAGTATTTCAAGTTTTTTCTCTGTATAGTGGGCAAGAACACTTTCACCAAAGGACAACATTGGCCTGAAATATCTTCTTTTGCCCAAGGGGTACTCATGCCTGCACTCTCTATTGGCCATCTTCAGCACTTCTTCTCTTGATTTTGTGAGCCTGCTACATCCCAACTGTCTAGGACTACATACAAACTTCTTCCTGCTAAAGGTATTCTGAGACATTCCTCCATGGAAGAAAGGGGTTTTGATCTTTTCTTGTCTGACAAAAGTCTTCAAAGCCCAAAGACAACTGTTGGAATAAAATGCAACCTATAGGACTGATGCAAGAATTACTACCTGGACTTTCAAATGGCATGAAAATATATGGACATTCTAAATACTGAAAAAGAATAGGAAGCAGATCAAGCAATACTGGATCTTCCTCTGCTCCACGAGGTACTTACATTTTCTCCAGCATGAAATGGTCTTTCTTATTATTTTAAAATAATTTTACAGAGATTTTACAGTTCTAACAAACAGGTATAGAATATCTCCTTTGCACATTTTCTCAGAAATCCCGGTGATGTCCACGGTGCAATAACAAATTTTTCCCATGAAGTCTTGCATATTACCTTTTTGAGGACTGACACAACAGTCCTACTTCTGTTCAAGTTCCCTACCTCCACCATCTTACCCAGTAAGATTTAGACTTATACAATTAAGAAGACTCCAGGAGGCCAAGGAATTACCACAGATTCCCCATATGCCAAATGTATTTCCTCTCTTAAATTTCTAAGTTTATTGTCCTGGGAAACACTGTTCTGACCGAAGAGATCTCAGAGAAATCTGGACTGAGTTCTCAAACAAGAGTCTAAAAGCAAGCATAAATCCGACTACTGTCTTCATTGTGTTCCCTTACACAGAGATGTCATTTCACATGCAGAGGAATGTGTAGATGGATATATATTTGAATAAGACACTGAACCCAACACTACTCCATTAGAGCCTTGTACAAGACTTCTAAGACTGTTGACTGCCTACCATGGACATTCAAATGTGTATTCTTTACTGTGATTTCCAGTTTGGAGTTGCTGAAGTAGTGTTTGGCTGGAATGTTCTATAATTTTCAAGGTATCAATCAACCTTCAACTTCTGCTCAGTAGTGCTCCAGACATAAGAGGAAGAGAAGCTATGCACATTCCATACAGTCTAGGGGAGATCCTTTTTCACCCTTCTACTTTAGAACATCAAAAATCTATTACATTTTCCTAGAGGGACAGCAACAATTCCTCTCCTGCACACAAGGAAATTAGATATGCTTCCACCTATTCAAAGGAATCTGAGTATCCTCTTTTCATTTATTTGATTTTTTAATTTAAATTTCAAATATACCCTTTCTTGGTTTCCTACTCATAAGACATCTATCTGCTCTCCCTCCCCTTCTTCGATAATGGAGTTCCCATCCACATCATCCACCCGTCTAGTCTTTCTGACCTTCCTTACACTGGGAGTCCAAATTTGGAAGGACTAAGAGTTTTTCCTCCCCTTTGTGCCCAAAAAGGCCATACTGTGCTACATATACATCTACAGCCATGAGTCAATCCTTGTATATACTTTGGGTGATGCTTTACTCCCTGGGACCTATCGTTGTTGGGCATTGCTGTCCTATGAGGCTGCAAGCCCCTTCAGGTCTTTCAATCGCTTCTGTAATTCCTCCAACAGGTGTTCCAATGTCAGATTAATGTTTTGCTGCTAGCATTCAAATATGAATTTGACCTGTTCTGGCTGTGTCTCTCAGGAGACAGCTATATCCAGTTCCAGTCAGCATGCACTTCTTAACTTCAACAATCTTATATAATTTGGTGACTGTATAAATGTATATGGGCCACAGGTGGGGCATGAATTCCTTCAGTCTCTGCTTCTACCTATGCCTCCACATACCCTCCTGTGAATGTTTTTTGTTCCCCCTTTTAAGAAGGAGTGAAGCTTCCATACTTTGTTTATTCTTCTTGAACATCATGTGGTCTGTGGATTATATCTTGAGGAATTCGAACTTTTGGGCTAAAATCCACTTATCAGAGATTGCATACTATGTGACCTTTTCTGTGATTGGGTTACCTCACTCAGGGTGACGCTTTCTAGGTCAATCCATTTGCCTATGAGTTTCATGAATTCATTGTTTTTAATGCGGAATAGTAGAACATTGTACAGATGTATCACATTTTATGTATCCATTCGTCAGTTGAAGACCATCTGGATTCTTTCCAGTTCCTGGCTACTATAAATAATACTGCTATGAGCATAGTGGAGCATGAGTCTTTGTTGAATGTTGCACCATCTTTTGGGTCTATGCAGAGTACAGGTAGAGCTGGGTCCTCAGTTAGGGCATTATCCAATTTTCCCAGGAAACTTCAGAATGATTTCCAGAGTTATCGTACAGGTTTGCAATCCCTCCAATAATGGAACAGTGTTTTTCTTTCTCCATAACCTCACCAACATCTGTTGTCACCTGAGTTTTTGATCTTAGCCATTCTGACTGGTGTGAGGTGGAACCTCAGGAGTGTTTTTATTTTTATTTCCTTGATGACTAAGGATGTTGAGCATTTCTTGACATACTTCTCAGCTATTTGTTATTCCTTAGTTGAGAATTCTCTGTTTAGCTCTGTACCCCATTTTTCATAGGATTGTATGGCTCTCTGGTGTCTAACTTCTTGAGTTCTTTGTATATTTTCGATATTAGCTCTGTATCAGGTGTAGGATTGAAAAAGATCTTTTCCCAATCATTTGGTTGCTGTTTTGTCCTAATAACAGTGTCCTTTGACTTACAGAAGCTTTGTAGTTTTATGAAGTCTCGTTTCTGATTCTTGACTTACAGTACAAACCAGTGGTGTTTGGTTCAGGAAAATTTTCCCAGTGCCCATGTGATCAAGACTCTTCTCTACTTTTTCTTCTATAAGTTTCAGTTTATTGGGTTTGATGTAGAGGTCTTTGATCCACTCATACTTAAGCTTTGTATAGGGCAATAAAAATGAATCGATTTGCATACTTCTACATGCTGCCCTCCACTTGTTGAAAATCCTATCGTTTTTCATTGGATGGTTTTAGCCTCTTTATTAAATATCAAGTGACCATTTATGTGTGTGTTTGTGTTGGTGTCTTCAATTCTATTCCACTTATCAACATTCCCAGGAATCTGTACAAATACAACTTTTTTGTCATTGTTCTTTGCTTTTTAATCACTATTGCCCTGTAATACTGCTTGAGGTAAGGAATGGTGATTCCCCCAGAAGTTCTTTTATTGTTGAGTACAGCATATGTATGTTGTGCCATCACTTGTATTAAATTCTTAAAAGTCTTTAATCTTTCTTTATTTCTTGCTTGACAAGTTATCTTTGAGTAGAGCACTGTTCAAGTTACAGTTATGTGTGGGCTCACTGATGTTTTTGTGGATATTTAAGACCAGCCTTAGTTTGTCACGGTTTGATAGGATGCATGGACTTATTTCAGTCTTCTTCGATCTGTTGAGTCCTGTTTTGTGACTTGATATATGATCAATTTTGGAGAAAATACTATGAGATGCTGGGAAGAATATATTATTTTGTTTTAGGATTAAATATTCTATAAATATCTGTAATGTCCATTTTGTTCACAACTTCTGTTAGTTTGTCTAGATCTTGGTTTAATTTTTGTTTCCATGATCAGTCCATTGATGAGATTGTGGTGTTGAAATCTCCCACTATTATTATGTGAGGAGCAAATGGGTGCTTTGAGCTTTAGTAAGGTATCTTTTAGGAATGGAGGTGCCCATGTATATGGAGCATACATATTTAGGATTGACAGTTACTATTGGTGGGATAATCTTTTGATAAATATGAAATTTCCTTCCTCACCTGTTTCGAAAACTTTTGGTTGATAGTCAATTATATTCCATAGTAGAATGGCAAATCCAGCTTCCTTCTATCAGACCATTTGCTTCAAAATTTGTTTTCTAGCCTAATACTCTCAGGTAGTGTCTGTCTTTGTCTCTGAGTTGTGTTTTCTACATTCAACAAAATACTGGGTCCTCTTTATGTATCCATTCATTTAGTCTATGTCTTTCTATTGGGGAATTCACTCCATTTTGTTAAAAGATATTAAGGAATAGTGATTGTTGCTTCTGTCATTTTTGTTGTTAGAGGAAGAGTCATGTTTGTGTGTCTCTTTTCTTTTGGTTTCATTGCAAGATTAGTTTGTTGCTTTTTCTAGGATGTAGTTTCCCTCCTTGTGTTAGAGTTTTCTACCTATTATCTTTCGTTGGGCTGGATTTGTAGAAAGATACTGTATAAATTTCGTTCTGTCATGGAATATCTTCGTAATTCCATATGTGTTAATTGGGAATTTTCCTGGCTATAGTAGACTGGAATGGCTTTTGTGTTCTTTTATGGTCTAGAGTATTCCAGGATCTTCTGACTTTCATAGTATCTGGTGAGAAACCTTGTGTAATTCTCATAGGTCTGACTTTATATGTTACTTGACTTTGTCCCTTATTGCCTTTAAACTTCTTTCTTTATTTTGTGCATTTGGTGTTTTGACTATCATGTGATGTGAGGAATTTCTTTTCTGGTAAAATCTATTTACAGCTCTGTTGGCTTCTGGCATGTTTTTCGGCATCTCTGTCTTTAGGTTGGGGAAGATTTCTTCGATAATTTTTTGAAGATATTTACTGGCCCTTTAAGTTGGGAGTCTTCACTCTCTTTTATACTTCTAATTGTAACATTTGATCTTCTCATTGTGTCTTTGAGTCCAAATGACAGGTAACTTGGAGCATAAAAGTTGGTCTTATCTCTGCTTTCAAGTGTGTAGGCACCCTTACCAACTGGTTTTCAGCTCTCAGCACAGCCAGAAAACAATAATGTCCTTCAGCTGAATTCTCTTAGGTCCCTGTGTAAATATTGTGTACCTACTTCAAATGATAATCTCTGAAAGCCTATTTTATCCAAAATAGTTTTGTTGCATATGTGTGTGTGTGTGTGTGTGTGTGTGTGTGTGTGTGTGTGGTTGGGTGTGTAACACATGTCCAGCAGACTCTGAATGGCCATTCCTTCAGTCTCCTATGAACAATCTCTCCCTACCCCTCTTATGGATATTTTATTTACCCTTTTAAGGGAGGAGTGAATAATCTGCATTTTGGTCCTCCTTCTTGAGTATCATGTGGTCTGTGCATTGGATCATAGGTAACTTGAGCATTTGCACTGATATCCAATAAAAATGAGTGCATACTTTGTTTTTCTGTTATTGGGTAACCACCCTCAGGATGATATTTTTTTAGGTTCATCCATTTGCCTATGAATTTCATGAACTCATTATTTTTGATAAATGAGTACTAATCCATTGTGTAAATATAGGCCATTTTCTGTATCCATTCTTCTGATGAAGGACATCTGGGTTAATTCCAGCTTCTGGATATTATGAATAAGGCTGCTATGAACATAGTGTAACATGTGTCTTTGTTGTATGTTGGAGCATCTTTTGGGTATAAGCTCAGGGGAGGTATAGCTGGGTCTTCAGCAACTGCAATGACCAATTTTTGAGGAAACTCAGGACTGATTTTCAGGGAGGTTGTACCAGTTTGCAATCCCAACAACAATGGAGGAGTGTTTCTCTTTCACCATATCCTTGCCAGCATCTGCTGTCACCTGAGTTTTTGATCTTAGCAATTCTGACTGATGTGAGGTGGAAACTCAGGGTTGTTTTGATTTGCATTTCCTTTATGACTAAGTAGGTTATACATAACACAAATCGTTCTAAGAAATGATGTTACCCTAACTGTTGGTCTGTATATAGCTCTGTGCCAATTGAACAATTTCTATCTCCTTCTTCAAAGTTCAAGTCCAAGGATATCCTATACCCAGTATTGCTTCTGGAAGTGAGTAATTAGCTCACAATTTCTGTAGGAAATTTAGACCAGGGTATCACAGGGGCCTCAACCGCTGAGTTGAGTTTCTTTGTTTGGATCCCAGTTGAATGACTCAGGTTGCACTCTTGGAAGAAATCTCCACACATCAGGGTCACAGTCCATGATGAAATGTATAAGTTGCTCAAACTGGTTAGGATTTCAAATAGATGATGCTGTGGCTTAACAATATTATAGGGTAAAAATTGAAAGACCATTCAATATGACCAAGGCTTGGAGAGAAACATTTTCAATAGACTAACTCTAATTGCAAATTACCAGATTTCATTGTAAAGACAATGTATACAAGAAAAAAAACACATCCTGTTTGACTGATGCAAGGGAAAACAAGAATGCAGTTTAATAAGAGTAAAGAATATGCAGTCAGCTAGGTCATTTTGACTCTCATTTTCTAGAAGAGAGTTGTGTGCTCTCCCACAAAACTTTTCAGGACAAGAGGTAGAAACCAGAGACAGATGCATGTGGGAAAAGATGGAGAAATATTTGCCCACATACTCAATGTACAAAGAAAATAGCTAAACCCATGCAGAATGACAAAGGGTGCAAATCCATCAGGAATGTAGATTGTTATCTAATGAGGTACTTCTTATGGGTGAAGCAAATAAGACAGGGTAGTGAAGAAGGTATTTACACATGGTTGTCTTTATAACCATAACCAGTTGTAGAAAAATGATTAATAATTGAAATCAATAATTCCTTTGTATTTTGTTAACAAAGTTTTTCTATAGATTTTTGTGTTTTCTTTCATCAATTTCTTCATCATGCAATATAATACCAATTAAGACGATACCAATGGTTTTCATATTCGTTTCAAATTTGAGATACTGAAAGAATGTGCCGTAGAACACATTTCCATCGATTCTAAATATGCACCGTGTTTTAGATTGTAGAATTGATGATTATATCACATCAGTATATCTATGATATTGTAAAATATATATTGCATTTCTATTGGATGTAGGATCATTCTATTTTATCAAGGCACCATTATAATCTGGTTATTATTTTCATTTACAAATTATTCACAACATAAGGATATATGATGTAATTTTAAGTTGACAAGAAATAGACTTTTGATGGCTATTTTTGGTTGCCTACTTGACTAAAGCTGGAATTATCTAAAACCATAAAATAATGGCCCTACCTCTGAGGTAATGCACTTTCATTCAAAGTGAGAAGATCTACTTCTATTCTGAATACTTGAAATACAAAAACACTCCTTGAATCCAGGTATTTAATCCAGCTACAATGTTGGCAATTCCTCCTAAAGGAAGCCTATATAATGACATGGAAGTTGCTCTTATCCTGGTTGCTCTGTCTTGCTAGCAAGTCTATTTCATTACTGGCATTAAATCTTTTTTTTTTAAATCCTTATTAACTTGAGTATTTCTTATTTACATTTCGATTATTATTCCCGTTCTCAGTTTCAGAGCCAACATCCCCCTAACGCCTCACCCTCCCCTTCTATATGGTCTTCCCTTACCAAACCTTCCCCCATTATCACCTTCACCCCCAACAGTCATCTTCACTGGGGGTTCAGTCTTAGCAGGACCAAAGGCTTCCCCTTCCACTGGTGCTCTTACTAGGATAGTAATTGCTACCTATGAGGATGGAGCCCAGGGTCAGTCCATGTACAGTCTTTGGGTAGTGGCTTAGTCCCTGGAAGCTCTGGTTGCTTGTCATTGTTGTTCATATGACGTCTCGAACCCTTCATTCTCTTCTACATCTTTCTCCAATCCCTTCAAAAAGGGTCCCATTCTCAGTTCAGTGGTTTATTGCTGACATTTGCATATGAATTTTGTGAATTGTGGCTGTGTCTCTCAGGACAGATCAGCATCCGGATCCTGTTTGGATGCACTTCTTTGCTTCATCTATCTTGTCTATTTGGGTGGCTGTATACATATGGGCCACATGTGGGTCAGGCTCTGAATGGGTGTTCCTTCTCACTTTGATCTAAATTTTGCCTCCCTATTCCCTGCCAAGGGCATTCTTGTTCTCCTTTTAAAGAAGGAGTGAAGCATTCACATTTTGATCATCTCTCTTGAGTTTCATGTGTTCTGTCCATCTAGTGTAATTCAAGCATTTGGGCTAATAGCCACTAATCAATGAGTGCATACCATGTGTGTTTTTCTGTGATTGGGTTACCTCACTCAGGATGATATTTTCCAGTTCCATCCATTTGCCTACGAATTTCATAAAGTCATTGTTTTTGATAGCTGAGTAGTATTCAATTGTGTAGATGTACCATATTTTCTGTATCCATTCCTCTGTTGAAGGGCATCTGGGTTCTTTCCTGCTTCTGCCTATTATAAAGAAGGCTGCTATGAACATAGTGGAGAACATGTCTTTTTTATATGTTGTGGCATCTTTTTTGTATATGCCGAAAAGAGGTATAGCTGGATCCTCAGGTAGTTCAATGTCTGATTTTCTGAGGAACCTCCAGACTGATTTCCAGAATGGTTGTACCAGTCTGCACTCCCACCAACAATGGAGGAGTGTTCCTCTTTTACCACATCCTCACCAACATCTTATATCACCCGAGTTTTCATCTTAGTCATTATGACAGGTGTTAGGTGGAATCTCAGGGTTGTTTTGATTTGCCTTTCCCCTATGACTAAAGATGTTGGACATTTCTTAGGTGTTTCTCAGCTATTCGGCATTCCTCAGCTGTGAATTCTTTGTTTTGCTCTGAACCCCATTTTTCAATAGGGTTATTTGTCTCATGCAGTCTAACTTCATGAGTTCTTTGTATATCTTGGATAAAAGCTCTCTATCTGTTGTAGGATTGGTAAAGATCTTTTCCCAATCTGTTGGTTGCCATTTTTCCGAACCAAGTGTTCTTTGCTTTACAGAAGCTTTGCAGTTTCATGAGATCCTTTTTGTCGATTCTTGATCTTAGCACATAAGTCAATGGTTTTTTCTTCAGGAAAATTTCTTCAGTGCTCATGTGTTCGAAATGCTTCCCCATTTTCTTCTCTTAGATTAGTGTATCTGGTTTGATGTTGAGGTCCTTGATACAGTTGGACTAAAGGTTTCTACAAGGCAGTAAGAATGGATCAATTTGCCTTTTTATACATGCTGACTTCCAGTTGAACCAGCACCATATGCTGAAAACGCAATCTTATTTTCAATTGGATGGTTTTGGCTTCTTTCTCAAAAATTAAGTGACCATGGTGTATGGGTTCATTTCTGGGTCTTCAGTTCTATTCCACCAGTTTATTTGGCTGCCTCTGTCTCAATGCCATACAGTTTTTATCACTGTTGCTCTGGAATACTGCTTGAGTTCAGTGATAGTGATTCCCAAGGAAGTACTTTTATTGTTGATGGTAGTTTTAATTGTTCTGTGTTTTTTTGTTATTCCAGATGAATTTATAAATTGTTCTGTCTAACTCCATGAAGAAATGATTGAAATTTTGATGTGGATTGGAATAAATCTGTAGATCTCTTTTGGTATAAAGGCCATTTTTACTATATTAATCCTGCCAGTCCATGAGCATGGGAGATCTTTCCATCTTCTGAAATCTCCTACAGATTCTTCAGAGACTTGATGTTCTGGTCATATGCTTATATTTTTTACTTGCTTGGATAAAGTCATCCTGAGATATTTTATACTATTTGTTGCTATTGTGAAGGTTTTCATATCCCTAGTTTCTTTCTCCGCTTGTTTAACTTATGTGCAGACTTATTATTATATCCGACAACTTTGCTGAAATTATTTATCAGGCTTTGCAATTCTTTGCTGGTACTTTTGAGGTCACTAAGTATACTATCTTATCATCTACAAACAGTGCTATTTTGACTTCTTCCTTTCCAATCTATATCCCTTTGACCTCCTTCAGTGTCTGCTTGCTCTGACTAAGATGTCTAGAACTATAATGAATAATTTCTGAGAGACTGGGTAGCCTTGTCTAGGACCTGATGTCAGTGTGATTGCTTTAAGTTTCTGTCCACTTAGTTTAATGTTAGCTATGTATTTGTTTTATAGGTTTAGGTATGGGCCTTAAGTTTATGTACTTTCCAGTACTTTTATTATGAAGGGGTATTGAATTTTGCCAAATGTTTTATCAGCATATAATGAAAGGATCATTGGGTTTTTATATTTGAGTGTGATTATATAATGGATTACATTGATTGTTTCCATATACAACACCATCCCTGCATGCCCGGGATAAAACCTACTTGATCATGATGGATGATTGTTTTGATATGTTCTTGGACTCGGTATTTTTGCAAGGATATTCATAAGGGAAATTGGTCTGAAATTCTCTTTTTTGTTGGGTCTTTGTGTGTTTTAGGTATGAGAGAAATTGTGGCTTCATAAAAGCAATTAGGTTGTGCTCCATCTGTTTCAATATTGTGGAATAGTTTGCAGAGTACTAGTATGAAATTTTCTTTGAATTTTGGATAGATTTCTGCACTAAACCCATCGTATCCTGGACTCTTTTTGGTTCAGAGGCTTGTAATAACTGCTTGTATTTTTTTTAGCAGTTATTGGTTGTTTAAACGGTTTTTCTGTTTTTTTTTTTCTGTTTTTCTGTTAAATCGCTTTGGTACCTGGCATTTGTCTAGAAAATTGTCATTTTTCTCCAAATTTACAAGTTTTGTTGAATATAGTGTTTTGTAAGACGATCTGAATACTTTTTTAATTTGCTCTGATTCTGCTGTTATGTCTCCCTTTTCATTTCTTATTTTGTTAATTTGGACACACACTGTGGGCCTTCAGGTTTGTCTGGCTATGGGTTAATGTATCCTGTTGATTTTTTAAAAGAACCAGCTTTTGGTTCTGTTCATTCTTTGTATGGTCCCCTTTTTTCTACTTGGTTGATTTCAGCTCTGAGTTTGATTATCTCCTGACTTCTACTACTCCTGTACATATTTACTTCTTTTTCATCTAGAGTTTTAGGTGTGCTGTCAAGTTCCTGATGTATGCTCTCTCCTGTCTTTATGCAGGCACTCAGAGATATTTTTCCTTTTAGCACAGCTTTCATTTGTCCCAAAAGTTTGGGTATATTGAACGTTAATTTTCATGAAATTCTAAGAAGTCTTTAATTTCTTTCTTCATTTCTTCCTTGACCAAGTTATCATTGAGTAGAGCATTGTTCAACTTCCATGTATATGTGGGTGTTCTTTCCTAATTGTTATTGAAGAACAACCTTAGCTCATTGTGGTCTGATAGGATGAATTGGATTATTTCTATCTATCTGTATACTTTGAGACCTGGTTTTTGATTGATTATATGATCAATTTTGGAGAAAGTGCCAAGAAGTGGTGAGAAGAAGTTATATCCTTTTGTTTTATGATATTCTATTTATGATAGTATGTTCTAAAATATCTGTTAAGTCCATTTTGTTTATAACTTCTGTTAGTCTGTCTATGTCTCTGTTTAATTTCTGTTTCTGTGATCTGTCCAGTGATGAGAATGGGATATTGAAATTTCCTAATATTATTGTTTGCAATGCAATACTTTCTTAGAGCTTTAATAAGGTTTCTCTTATGTATGTAGGGGTCCTTGTATTTGCGGCATAGAATTTTTAGGATTTCGAGTTCATTTTGGTGTATTTTTCCTTTGATGAATATGTAGTGTACTTCCTTATGGATTTTTATGACTTTTGGTTGAAAGTCGATTTTATATGATATTAGATCTTCAGACCATTTGCTTCGAAAGTTGTTTTCCAGTCTTTTACTCTGAGTTAGTGTCTGTCATTATCTCTGGTGTGTTTCCTGTATTGCAAAACGATGGGTCCTCATTACATATTCAGTTTGTCAATCTGTGTCTTTTTAGTAGGGAATTGAGTCCATTGAAGTTGATGGATATTGAGGAATAGTGATGATCACTTTCTCTTATTTTCATAATTGGACGTTAGTTTACGTTTGTGTGCTTCTGTTTATTTGGTTGTGAAAAGAATAATTTCTTGCTTTATCTATGATTTTACTTGCCTCCTTGTATTGGGGTTTGCCACTTAGAGTCCTTTGTATTACTGGATATGTAGAAAGATATTGTGTAAGTTTGGTTTTGTCATGGAATATCTTGGTTTCTCCATCTATGTTAATTGACAGTTTTGCTGGATACAGTAGCCTTGGGTGGCGTTTGTGTTCTCTTATTGTCTGTATGCCATCTGTCCAGGATCTTCTGGCGTTCAAAGTCTATGGTGAGAATTATGGTGTAATTCTGATAGGTTTGACATTATATGTCATTTTACCTTTCCCTTACTGCTTTTAATTTTTTTTTGTTTTGTGCATTTGGTGATTTGACTATTATGTGATGGGAGGATTTCGTTTTCTGGTCCAATCTATTTGGAGTTATGTAGGCTTTGTGTATGTTTATGGACATCTCTTTCTTCAGATTAGGGAAGTTTTATTCTATAAATTTGTTGAAGCTATTACTGTCCCTTGATGTTGGCAGTCTTCACTCTCTTCTATACCTGTTATTATTATGTTTGATTTTCTTATTGTGTCCTTGATTTCCTGTATGTTTTGGGCTAGGAGATTTTTCTGTTTTACATTATCTTTGACAGTTGTGTCAATGTTTTCTGAGGAATCTTCTGCTCCTTAGATTATATCTTCCATATCTTTTATCCTGTTGGTGACGCTCACATCTATGACTCCTGGTCTCTTTCCTAGGTTTTCCATCTCCAGGGTTGTCTTCCTTTGTGCTTACTTTATTGTTTCTATTTCCATTTTTAAATACTGGATGGTTTTGTTCATTTCCTTTTCCTGTTTTGTTGTTTTTTCAGTAGTTCTTTAAGGTACCTTTTTGTTCCCTCTCTATGGGATTCTACGTGTTTACTTCTGTATTTTCTATTGCCCTGTATTTTCTTAAGGGAGTTATTTATGACCTTCTTAACATCCTCCATCGTCATGATAAAATGTGAACTTAAATCTAGATCTTTCTTTTCTGGTGTCTTTAGATATCCAGTTTTTGCTTTGGTGGGAGATTTGGGCTCTGATGAACCCAAGTAGTCTTGATTTATGTTGTTTGATTTCCTGTGCTTCCCTCTAGCCATCATCAGGTTGCTCCTGAATTTAGCTTGTCTTGCTCTTTCTGACAGTGGCTTGACTTCCTGCTTTATTGTTTTTTTTTCTTTTTATTTTTACCCTGTTATGGGAACAGAGTATTCTGCTCTCATGTGTGCAGTTACTCCTCTCCACTGGCTTTAAGCTGTCCTTGTGGGCAGGAAGCAGAAGGAACTTCCCATATTTCTCCTAGGACCTTCTGTTTGGTGAGGTGGCATAGAAGGAACAAGGTGTTTTCCTCTTGAGTCAGGAACTTGGCAGAGCGTAGACTCCTCTGTTTTCCCAGGAGTGTCTGCTTTACTGAAGGTCTAGTTCCCTACCCTCAGGATTTGGGTGCAGGGAGTTGTTTGACCAGTTCCTTTCAGATCCAGGCACAGTCTGGCACATGATACTCCTGCAGTTTTACTCCTCTTATATTCCTGTGTCCAGAGGCACTGCTCTTTTGTCTTGGGCCAGAGATGTGGGAAATGGAGGGCAGAAGTGGCAGTCTCTGTGCCTTGTAGGCTCATTATTGCCCACACCCCTGGGTTATCAGCTCTCTCTCCCAAAGCATCTGGGAGCAGGGAGCTCTAGGTCAGGAGTAGTAAAGCTCAGGAGCCAGCTAGAAACTGGAAGTGCCTTCTCCCAGAGGAGTTCTGTTTTTTCGTGTCCTGAGTCCACCAATCAGGTCACTTAGAGCAGAAAATTTTGATTCACCTCTGGTCTCAGTCCTGAAGACGCTCCTCGGGCTGACTTTCAGCTCTCTATGAGAGCTGCAACCAGAAATGTTCTGCCCCTACTGCTCCTAGGTCCCTATGCACAGGAGGCCGAGATGGAGCTAGGTGTTTGTTTTCTTTTTCTTAAGTCAGGAATGTGAACAGAGTTCTCAGGGGTTTCTGCCCCTCTGATGGTCTATGTATTCCCCACCCCACAAGAAATTTGGGTGTAGGATGCGGTTTGGACCAGTTCAGATCCAGGTGCAGTTTGGACTGCAGGGCTCCTGCAGCTTGGCTACTCCTATATTCACGTGTCCAGAGGCACTCTGCAGTTTCCTCTTCGGCTAGGGATGTGTGCACCGGTGGTCAGAAGTGGCAATCTTTCCTTCCCTATGGTCTCAGTATTGCCCACTCTTCTAGGTGATCAGCTCTCTGTCCCACAGAGTTTCCAAAGCTGTTTCAAATGTTAATTCCCTATCCTACAGTTCTCCAGTCTTTCCAATTCTACTCCAAAGTGTGTTGGAGAAGACCTCTCTGGTCAAGGGGATGTAAAACAGGCCCCATCAGACAAAGAGGGCTGCAAAAGTTCTTGTCTTAAAGGTAATCTCAGTGATTTCTCATGTTCTACAAAAGGATTAAGTCCTGCCCCCTCTCCATATGAGACTTTACTACCTTTGCCAGCTGTCAAAGCAGGGCAGAGAGTTATGTCCATTCACAAAGATAGTCAAAGATGTCCTCCATCTCCACCAAAGTCCCTTCTGCAATCTGCTTCGGGTATAATGAGTTTGAAACCTGATTCTGCTGACTAAGGGGAATTCAGAGCTTCCCTATTAAACCAAGAGGAGCTTCAGAGTCCTCCAATAATAAAATTGGGCTTAATTCATCACTTATGGTCCAAGGGGTACAAAATACAGTCACAAATCCCCACGTGAACCTCATAAGACACGTACAAGACCAAGCAGAGACAAAACTTTCTGCATGTACACCATTAGATCAAGGACCATTGCCAGTTTCAGAAGGGGCTCTTGAGAGTTCCACACCCACTCAAGATGTGGAACAAAATTCTGAGTTCACTCAAGGGACTCTTCTTCCTTCTGCACATAAAAAATGTGATTTAGCACCCTCAACATCTCACCCAGTATTTCTAATGTCCCTATAAAACAGGGATTTATTCACATATCCTCTACCACCAAAAAGGATCCTCCCGACTTGTCATAAGGGCCAAAAGAGTCAAGTTTATCACAAAACACAGTCAATGAACCATGCAGACTCCATATTTATACAATGTAGAGAGAAGATAAACAATTCCCTACCTCCTCAGTGGACTGGAGTCATTCTTTCCTGAAAGGAGAGGCTCCAAAATGTTCCACATATACATCAGAGATGCTAGAATTTCCCAAAGTTGACCAGTATTCCCTGAGTAATACGCTATCTTATAAAGAGACTGTGGGACAAGAAACATCTACAAAAGGAATTCTACCCACAGTCACATCTTTAGAAATGGCTTGTGGTTGTGACACATGTACAAAAGATGTTCTAGGACATATTCCATCTGAAGAGAAGGTTACGGATCCAACCATATGTGAACGAGAGTCGGGAAACATGGTAAGCAAACACCAGTGTCTGTAGGATCCT
This sequence comes from Rattus norvegicus, assembly GCF_021556685.1. NCBI lineage: Eukaryota > Metazoa > Chordata > Mammalia > Rodentia > Muridae > Rattus > Rattus norvegicus. Next base: position 29,284,371 of record NC_141555.1, on the reverse strand, counting down.
CGACATCTGAAGAAATGGAATCCTTGGATTCCATTTGTGTAAAAGAATGCATACAACCTCCGCAAATTTCACAGTAGGCTATAGGAACTTCCTTATCTCCTCAAGATCAGCCATCTTCCCCAACTAAAGATGTTTCACACTCTTCCAAATGTGCACAAAGGGTTGTCAGTCCTTCTTTATACCCACAAGCAGACTCAGAACATCTGCCAAATACCCAAAAGGCTCTGGATTTTACCTAATCTTCTGAAGGTTCCTTGGAACCTGTTTTGTCTATCAAGAAGCCTAGGGATCCTGACACTTCTATACAAAAGTCTGTTTCCTCTTCTCCAGTGAAGAAATTTTTCATGGAACTTCCTCAATTACACAACAATATCTAGAAACATCCTTATCTGCTGCATGAAGCTCTAAGACATCTCACATATGTCCATGATGCTTTAGGAGAAGTCACATCTTCAGAAGTAGCTCTAATACCTAACCCCCATTCTGACATCACAGTCAGGATTTCTACACATATACACAGCACATTAAGACCTTCCTCATCTGAGAAGGATGTCTTAGGATCTACTGCATCTAAACACCATGCTTTGCAACTATGCCCATCTACCCAAGTAGATTTATTTCACATGTCCACTCTGGGAAGAAATAGTAGACTATCTCCCTCTACCAAAGTCGATCACAGGCCTCCAGTTTCTAGAAACAAAGGGTTAAGATTTGATCCTACTGAAGGAGTCTTGAGAAATTTCTCCTCTAAGGAAGACAGTTTCAACTTTCTCCCTTCTGCTAAAAGGGAACTTGTGCCATCTTCTGTTCTCAAAGATACACCAAAAGCTACAACTACTCCTCAGTTTGGTCCCACACCTTCTCAATCTATCCAAAGGGCCTTGAAATTTTCCAAAAATGATGAAATAATTTTGGAAAGTTTCCAATCCTTACAAGAGTATGCTGGACATTCCATATTTTCCCAAGATGCTCTCGTAATTCCTCCTCCAACCAAAAAGGTATGTTCACTGTCTGCCCTAGAGTTTCAGGGAATTTCTTCACCACTCTCGAGGGCTCCAGAAAGTGTTCTACATCCTCAAAGTAATTTGTCATTGTGGAAATTAGATTTCAAAAATACAAAAACTTTTTTATATATCCAACGGTCTGAGGGAAAGCCCACACTGAAAAAAAAATCAATTAGACATTGTGCCATTAACCAAAGTATATCAGAAAAATTCCTTGTCTTCTAAAGCATCTAAAAAACAATCTGGTTCTAGCATTTTTCCTGGGAAACATTTACCATCAGCCAAAAAATCCCCAGGAACATCAAAATCTAAAAAGAAACTTTTCCATCTGCCCAAAGGTCTTTAGGATGTTCAGCAACTACTCCAAGAGCTCGGTTAACCTAGAGAAAAAAAGAACTAAAGCCATCCTACCAGGGTGTTTTCCCAAGAAACACATATTTCTTCTTTTCTATTATACCATGACAGAAGGCCATCTTCCTTCTCCCCATCTCTGATCTCTTCATCCTATTTGTCCTCCCTTCCAAATGGCTCTTTACTCTGAATTAGAGGCCAATTAGTAAACCATAGAAATATGGAAGGAATATCTGAGAGGCAGTGGCTGATATGACAACACTTGTGACATCACAGATGAAGCTAGGGCTCTCCACGATACCAGAGATTTTTCAGGCAGGGCCTAATGATGAAGTCACTGAGAACTGCCATGGCCTACCTGCCGAACAGCTTTCCTTACATTGACCAGATTTGGAGGTGGCCTCTCCAGGAGTGTCTCCTGTGACACAGTAGAAACCTTTACATGCTACATCTCTCTAAAGCTAGAGACTTCTCTCTGCTTCATTAGTGGTTACATGTTCTGAATGAAGAAAGTTAGTCAGGGGCTCGTCATGGTTAGAAATGATCTAGGAAAACGTAAGGAAGGAGATTCTTCTGTATATTAAATTTTTCTCAAGTCCAATCCTGTGACAATAAGTTCAATTACCTAGGTTTTCTCTGTTCCCCAGGTGCCAGTATTTTCCCTACAGACCTTTAATGAGTGAATATTGTGCTACATTTTCTGATTGTACATTAATTGACAGTGCACATTATATATATTCCTGCATGTGTACTCAAAAATTTCATTTTTTCCAATTCCATTTTTGCAATGAATTTAGCAACAAACATGGCCCAGCTATAGAGTGAATATAACAGTGTAAATATTGTGTACCTCTTTCAAATGATAAACTCCCAAATCCTTATTTTACCCAAAAATTACCAGACATTACTAAACATGGACTATAGAATGTGGTTCTGTAGTTCTATTAGATATCAGTTCTCTAATATTTACCTTCCTGTGGTCCCAGGGCAATACTTGAAGGTTTTGGATGTTTTACCATGATTCTTTCTTCAGACATTATATATATTCCTGAATATGTACTCAAAAATTCTGTTTTCCAATTGATTTTTTGCAATAATTTTGTCAACAAAGGGGGCACAGCTATAGAGTGAATATAAAAGTGTAAATATTTTGTACCTTCTTCAAATCATAATCTGCCAAATTCTTACTTTATCCAAAAATTACAAGACATCATTAAAGCAAAGGACAGCATGGGCTATAGAAATTTTTTTTTTAGTCCCAGTATATATCAGTTCTCTAATATCTACCTTCATGAGTTCCCAGGAAGAGACTTGAAAGATTTGGACGTTTAGTATGATTCTTTCTTCAGGCCAAACAAGATTCAGGAGCATGTGCAGGATTAGGAATGGCTTGAGGTACAGTGAAACCTCAGCTTCATTAGATTCATAAGGACAGAAGAGAGTCTATTTGGCACTGCCACTTGTGGATTCTACTTTCTTGACCATGTTTCCAGGAATCCAGATAAAATTCCATCTAACCTCATATATATACATATACATATACATATATACATATATATACATATACATATATACATATATACATATATACATATGTATATATGTATATGTATATGTGTGTATGTATATGTATATGTATATGTGTGTATGTATATGTATATGTATATGATGTATATGTATATGTATATGTATATGTATATGTATATGTATATGTATATGTATATGTATATGTATATGTATATGTATATGTATATGTATATGTATATGTATATGTATATGTATATGTATATGTATATGTATATGTATATGTATATTATGTATATGATGTATATGATGTATATGATGTATAGATATAGATATAGATAGATACAGATACAGATATATATATATATATATATATATATATATATATATATATCACCACCAAAAGTAGATAAGATTGATGAAGCTTCTAATTGCATGACTTGAAAAAACGGATATAGGTCTTTACTGAGAGACACAGCTAAAGCATATCAAATACAGAAGTGAATGGTAGTGGCAAACCAGTGAACTGAAAACACATCTCTGGTTGGTAGGTTTTGAGAAAGGATTACAAGAGCTGAAGGTGCTTTCAATGCGATAAGAAAATCAATGCCGACACCCGCGGATTCCGGCCCGCAGCAGCTTTCTGCCCCCAGACCCTGTGAGAGAGAGACCCAACCGCCTGGTCAGGTGGGCACTCCTGAGGCTGGAGAGCAGAAGAGACCACCAACTCTGCTCACCCCTGCCCACATCCCTGGCCCAAGAGGAAACTGTATGAGGCCTCTGGGCTCCCGTGGGGGAGGGCCCAGGAACAGCAGGACCCCTGTGCCTGAGACACCACCAGAACCAGAAGGAAACAGACCGGATAAACAGTTCTCTGCACCCAAATCCCGTGGGAGGGAGAGCTGAACCTTCAGTGAGGCAGACAAGCCTGGGAAACCAGAAGAGACTGCTCTCTGCACACACATCTCGGACGCCAGAGGAAAAAGCCAAAGACCATCTGGAACCTGGTGCACTGAAGCTCCTGGAAAAGGCGGCACAGGTCTTCCTGGTTGCTGCTGCTGCAGAGAGCCCGTGGGTAGCACCCCAAGAGCGAACTTGAGCCTCGGGACCACAGGTAAGACCAACTTTTCTGCTGCAAGAAAGCTGCCTGGTGAACTCAAGACACAGGCCCACAGGAACAGCTGAAGACCTGTAGAGAGGAAAAACTACACGCCGGAAAGCAGAACACTCTGTCCCCATATCTGAATGAAAGAGAGGAAAACAGGTCTACAGCACTCCTGACACACAGGCTTATAGGACAGTCTAGCCACTGGCAGAAATAGCAGAACAAAGTAACACTAGAGATAATCTGATGGCGAGAGGCAAGCGCAGGAACCCAAGCAACAGAAACCAAGACTACATGGCATCATCGGAGCCCAATTCTCCCATCAAAACAAACATGGAATATCCAAACACACCAGAAAAGCAAGATCTAGTTCCAAAATCATTTATGATCATGATGCTGGAGGACTTCAAGAAAGACATGAAGAACTCCCTTAGAGAACAAGTAGAAGCCTACAGAGAGGAATCACAAAAATGCCTGAAAGAATCGCAAAAATCCCTGAAAGAATTCCAGGAAAACATAAATAAACAAGTAGAAGCCCATAGAGAGGAGACACAAAAATCCCTGAAAGAATTCCAGGAAAACATAAATAAACAAGTAGAAGCCCATAGAGAGGAGACACAAAAATCCCTGAAAGAAATCCAGGAAAACACAATCAAACAGTTGAAGGAATTAAAAATGGAAATAGAAGCAATCAAGAAAGAACACATGGAAACAACCCTGGATATAGAAAACCAAAAGAAGAGACAAGGAGCTGTAGATACAAGCTTCACCAACAGAATACAAGAGATGGAAGAGAGAATCTCAGGAGCAGAAGATTCCATAGAAGTCATTGACTCAACTGTCAAAGATAATGTAAAGCAGAAAAAGCTACTGGTCCAAAACATACAGGAAATCCAGGACTCAATGAGAAGATCAAACCTAAGGATAATAGGTATAGAAGAGAGTGAAGACTCCCAGCTCAAAGGACCAGTAAATATCTTCAAGAAAATCATAGAAGAAAACTTCCCTAACCTAAAAAAAGAGATACCCATAGACATAAAGGAAGCCTACAGAACTCCAAATAGATTGGACCAGAAAAGAAACACCTCCCGTCACATAATTGTCAAAACACCAAACGCACAAAATAAAGAAAGAATATTAAAAGCAGTAAGGGAAAAAGGTCAAGTAACATATAAAGGGAGACCTATTAGAATCACACCAGACTTCTCGACAGAAACTATGAAGGCCAGAAGATCCTGGACTGATGTTATACATACCCTAAGAGAACACAAATCCCAGCCCATGTTACTGTATCCAGCAAAACTCTCAATTAACATTGATGGAGAAACCAAGATATTCCATGACAAAACCAAATTTACACAATATCTTTCCACAAATCCAGCACTACAAAGGATAATAAATGGTAAAGCCCAACATAAGGAGGCAAGCTATACCCTAGAAGAGGCAAGAAACTAATCGTCTTGGCAACAAAACAAAGAGAATGAAAGCACACAAACATAACCTCTCATCCAAATATGAATATAACGGGAAGCAATAATCACTATTCCTTAATATATCTCAATATCAATGGCCTCAGCTCCCCAATAAAAAGACATAGATTAACAAACTGGATACACAACGAGGACCCTGCATTCTGCTGCCTACAGGAAACTCACCTCAGAGACAAAGACAGACACTACCTCATAGTGAAAGGCTGGAAAACAACTTTCCAAGCAAATGGTCAGAAGAAGCAAGCTGGAGTAGCCATTCTAATATCAAATAAAATCAATTTCCAACTAAAAGTCATCAAAAAAGATAAGGAAGGACACTTCATATTCATCAAAGGAAAAATCCACCAAGATGAACTCTCAATCCTAAATATCTATGCCCCAAATACAAGGGCACCTACATACATAAAAGAAACCTTACTAAAGCTCAAAGCACACATTGCACCTCACACAATAATAGTGGGAGATTTCAACACACCACTCTCATCAATGGACAGATCATGTAAACAGAAATTAAACAGTGATGTCGACAGACTAAGAGAAGTCATGAGCCAAATGAACTTAACGGATATTTATAGAACATTCTATCCTAAAGCAAAAGGATATACCTTCTTCTCAGCTCCTCATGGTACTTTCTCCAAAATTGACCATATAATTGGTCAAAAAACGGGCCTCAACAGGTACAGAAAGATAGAAATAATCCCATGCGTGCTATTGGACCACCACGGCCTAAAACTGGTGTTCAATGACAATAAGGGAAGAATGCCCACATATACGTGGAAATTGAACAATGCTCTACTCAATGATAACCTGGTCAAGGAAGAAATAAAGAAAGAAATTAAAAACTTTTTAGAATTTAATGAAAATGAAGGTACAACATACCCAAACTTATGGGACACAATGAAAGCTGTGCGAAGAGGAAAACTCATAGGGCTGAGTGCCTGCAGAAAGAAACAGGAAAGAGCATACGTCAGCAGCTTTACAGCACACCTAAAAGCAGAACAAAAAGAAGCAAATAAACCCAGGAGGAGTAGAAGGCAGGAAATAATCAAACTCAGAGCTGAAATCAACCAAGTAGAAATAAAAAGGACCATAGAAAGAATCAACAGAACCAAAAGTTGGTTCTTTGAGAAAATCAACAAGATAGATAAACCCTTAGCCAGACTAACAAGAGGACACCGAGAGTGCGTCCAAATTAACAAAATCAGAAATGAAAAGGGAGACATAACTACAGATTCAGAGGAAATTCAAAAAATCATCAGATCTTACTATTAAAAACCTATATTCAACAAAACTTGAAAATCTTCAGGAAAAGGACAATTTCCTAGACAGATACCAGGTATCGAAGTTAAATCAGGAACAGATAAACCAGTTAAACAACCCCATAACTCCTAAGGGAATAGAAGCAGTCATTAAAGGTCTCCCAACCAAAAAGAGCCCAGGTCCAGATGGGTTTAGTGCAGAATTCTATCAAACCTTCATAGAAGACCTCATACCAATATTATCCAAACTATTGCACAAAATTGAAACAGATGGAGCACTACCGAATTCCTTCTATGAAGCCACAATTACTCTTGTACCTAAACCACACAAAGACACAACAAAGAAAGAGAACTTCAGACCAATTTCCCTTATGAATATCGATGCAAAAATATTCAATACAATTCTGGCAAAGCGAATTCAAGAGCACATCAAAATAATCATCCACCATGATCAAGTAGGCTTCATCCCAGGCATGCAGGGATGGTTTAATATACGGAAAACCATCAATGTGATTCATTATATAAACAAACTGAAAGAACAGAACCCCATGATCATTTCATTAGATGCTGAGAAAGCATTTGACAAAATATAACACCCCTTCATGATAAAAGTCCTGGAAAGAATAGGAATTCAAGGCCCATACCTAAACATAGTAAAAGCCATATACAGCAAACCAGTTGCTAACATTAAACTAAATGGAGAGAAACTTGAAGCAATCCAATTAAAATCAGGGACTAGACAAGGCTGCCCACTCTCTCCCTACTTATTCAATATAGTTCTTGAAGTTCTAGCCAGAGCAATCAGACAACAAAAGGAGATCAAGGGGATACAGATCGGAAAAGAAGAGGTCAAAATATCACTATTTGCAGATGACATGATAGTATATTTAAGTGATCCCAAATGTTCCACCAGAGAACTACTAAAACTGATAAACAACTTCAGCAAAGTGGCTGGTTATAAAATTAACTCAAATAAATCAGTTGCCTTCCTCTATACAAAAGTGAAACAAGCCGAGAAAGTAATTAGGGAAATGACACCCTTCATAATAGACCCAAATAATATAAAGTACCTCGGTGTGACTTTAACCAAGCAAGTAAAAGATCTGTACAATAAGAACTTCAAGACACTGAGGAAAGAAATTGAAGAAGACCTCAGAAGATGGAAAGATCTCCCATGCTCATGGATTGGCAGGATTAATTTAGTAAAAATGGCCATTTTACCAAAAGCAATCTACAGATTCAATGCAATCCCCATCAAAATACCAATCCAATTCTTTAAAGACTTAGACAGAACAATTTGCAAATTCATCTGGAATAACAAAAAACCCAGGATAGCTAAAGCTATTCTCAACAATAAAAGGACTTCAGGGGGAATCACTATCCCTGAACTCAAGCAGTATTACAGAGCAATAGTGATAAAAACTTCATGGTATTGGTACAGAGACAGACAGATAGGCCAATGGAATAGAATTGAAGACCCAGAAATGAACCCACACACCTATGGTCACTTGATTTTTGACAAAGGAGCCAAAACCATCCAATGGAAAAAGATAGCATTTTCAGCAAATGGTGCTGGTTCAACTGGAGAGCAACATGTAGAAGAATGCAGATCGAACCATCCTTATCACCCTGTACAAAGCTTAAGTCCAAGTGGATGAAGGACCTCCACATCAAACCAGACACACTCAAACTAATAGAAGAAAAAATAGGGAAGCATCTGGAACACATGAGCACTGGAAAAAATTTCCTGAACAAAACACCAATGGCTTATGCTCTAAGATCAAGAATCGACAAATAGGATCTAATAAAACGGCAAAGCTTCTGTAAGGCAAAGGACACTGTGGTAGGACAAAACGGCAAACAACAGATTGGGAAAAGATCTTTAACAATCCTACAACAGATAGAGGCCTTATATCCAAAATATACAAAGAACTCAAGAAGTTAGACCGCAGGGAAACAAATAACCCTACTAAAAAATGGGGTTCAGAGCTAAACAAAGAATTCACAGCTGAGGAATGCCGAATGGCTGAGAAACACCTAAAGAAATGTTCAACATCTTTAGTCATAAGGGAAATGCAAATCAAAACAACCCTGAGATTTCACCTCACACCAGTGAGAATGGCTAAGATCAAAAACTCAGATGACAGCAGATGCTGGCGAGGATGTGGAGAAAGAGGAACACTCCTCCATTTTTGGTGGGATTGCAGACTGGTAAAACCATTCTGGAAATCAGTCTGGAGGTTCCTCAGAAAATTGGACATTGAACTGCCTGAGGATCCAGCTATACCTCTCTTGGGCATATACCCAAAAGATGCCTCAACATATAAAAGAGACACGTGCTCCACTATGTTCATCGCAGCCTTATTTATAATAGCCAGAAAATGGAAAGAACCCAGATGCCCTTCAACAGAGGAATGGATACAGAAAATGTGGTACATCTACACAATGGAATATTACTCAGCTATCAAAATCAACGAGTTTATGAAATTCGTAGGCAAATGGTTGGAACTGGAAAATATCATCCTGAGTGAGCTAACCCAATCACAGAAAGACATACATGGTGTGTACTCATTGATAAGTGGCTATTAGCCCAAATGCTTGAATTACCCTAGATCCCTAGAACAAACAAAACTCAAGACAGATGATCAAAATGTGAATGCTTCACTCCTTCTTTAAATGAGGAAAAAGAATACCCTTGGCATGGAAGGGAGAGGCAAAGATTAAAACAGACACAGAAGGAATACCCATTCAGAGCCTGCCCCACATGTGGCCCATACATATACAGCCACCCAATTGGACAAGATGGATGAAGCAAAGAAGTGCAGACCGACAGGAGCCGGATGTAGATCGCTCCTGAGAGACACAGCCAGAATACAGCAAATACAGAGGCGAATGCCATCAGCAAACCACTGAACTGAGAATAGGTCCTCCATTGAAGGAATCAGAGAAAGAACTGGAAGAGCTTGAAGGGGCTCGAGACCCCAAAAGTACAACAATGTCAAGCAACCAGAGCTTCCAGGGACTAAGCCACTACCTAAAGACTATACATGGACTGACCCTAGACTCTGACCCCATAGGTAGCAATGAATATCCTAGTAAGAGCACTAGTGGAAGGGGAAGCCCTGGGTCCTGAAAGACTCAACCCCCAGTGAACTAGACTATGGGAGGAGGGCGGCAAAGGGGGGAGGGTAAGGAAGGGGGGCACCCATAAGGAAGGGTGGGGGGGAGGGGGACTTTTGCCCGGAAACCGCGAAAGGGAATAACACTTGAAATGTATATAAGAAATACTCAAGTTAATAAAAAAAAAGAAAGAAAAGTAGGGAAATAAATACCACAAAACAAACAAACAAACAAACAAAAAAAAATAAAGAAAATCAATGCCAATGAAACAGAGTCTTCTGGTACTATATGGATATTGAAAGATTGTACATGGATAGCCCTATGGCTCGAACTGCATATGTAGCAGAGACTGGTTTTGTTCTGCCCCAATGGAAGGAGATGCCCTTGGTCTAAATGAGGTTTTATTACCAATTCAAGGGAATGTCAAAATGCAGTAAGAGTGATTATACAAAAAAGGTAGGGGGACCGGTTAGGGATCTTATGGGCAGGAAACAGGGAAAGGCAAAAATATTTGAAATGTAAATATGGACAAATCAAATTAATAAAGCAAAAAAATGCTAAAAAATAAAAAAAAGTAAATAAGTTAAAGATAAGAAAACTGCCATTTAAACACATATTGACTGAGAAATCTAAGGGGTCACGATCAGGAGTCAGAGAAATATTATTGAAAAGACTGATATGATGAACTAGAAACATGTCTCACTCCCAAATACCAGTATCAGACACAAACTGAACTAAGGTTATCCAAATAATCGAGGAGTTTATTCTGAGTAAGGACATAATATTTGTCTTTCACTTCTTCCTTAGGACTTTTTTCTTTTGGGCAACAAAATAAAAGCCATGAGCTCTAAGGAAAAGGACAGCCCCCTTCCCAACAAATGGCTTTTGTTATAAAGATATTAATGATATAAACTCCCTGACTTACAGGAATCACTAGAAGCAGGGAAGTCCAGATTCTTCTGACCGAGTCTGAACACCTGATCCCATATGTGGAAGGCTCAGATCAATTCTATCTCTTCATTACCTACTCAACTCCTACCAAAGACTCAGTGAAATTTTCCAGGGTCGACATATTTCTTCATTTTTTTTCTACCAAGACAGAAGGCCATCTTTGTTCTCCCCATCGCTGAGCTCTTCACCCTCTTTGTTCTCATTCCCAAATTGCTGTTTGCTCTGAACTAGAGGCCAATTAGTTAACCCTATAGGTATTGAAAGAATATCTGAGAGGTATTTGCAGACACAACAAAACTTGTGACATCACAGGAGAAGGTAGGGCTCTCCAGGACACAAGTGATTTTTCAGGGAGGGCCTAATTATGATGTAACTGAGAATTGCCATGGCCTACTGCTGAGCAGCTTTCCTTACATTGCCAAGATTAGAGGGTGTCTTTTCCAGGAGTGTGTCGTTTGAAACAGTGGAAATCTTTACATACTCCATCTCCATAAAGAAAGAGACCTCTCTTTGCATCATTAGTGGTTACATGCTCTGAATGGTGAAAATTAGTTAGGGGCTTGGCATGGGTAGAAAAGAACTAGGAACTTGGAGTGGAGGAGAATCTTCTGGATAATAATTTTATTCACTGGACCATTCCTGTGAAAGACAATTCAATTTCCTAGGGGTTTTCTGTTTCTCAAAGGGCAGTATTCTCCCAACAGACCTTTAATTGAAAGAATATTGTATTACATTTTCTTACTGTACATTCCTTGATAGTGGACTTTACATATATTCCTGAATGTGTATTCAAAAATTCTGTTTTCCAGTTCAATTTTTTGCAATGATTTTGGCTTCAAAGAAGGCCCAGCTTTAGAGTGAATATAAGTTTAAAATTGTGTATCTACTTCAAATGTTAAACTCCCAAATCCTCATTTTATCCAAAATTTTTCAGACATCAGTAAAGCAAAGGACAACATGGACTACAGAATGTGGTTCTGTAGTCCCATTAGATATCAGTTCTCAAAAATGTATCTTCCTGTGTTCCCATGGCCAGACTTGAGGGTTTTGGATGTTCTACCATGATCTTACTTCAGGCCAAACATAAGATACAGGAGGATGTACAGGGAGAGGAATGGCTTGAGGTCCAGTGAAACCTCAAGTTCAATAGGTTCATAAGAACAGGAGGTAGTCTATTTGGCATTGTCATTTGTGGATTCTACATTCTTGACAAAGTTATGCAGAATCCATGTTAACATTCCACCTACCCTCATAGTTGTAGGAGAAACCAAAAGTGTGTTTGTGTATATATATATATATATATATATATATATATATATATATATATATATATATATATATATATATATATATATATATATATGCCACCAAAACTAGAGAAGATTGATGAAGCTAAGAAGTGCATTCTGCCAGGAACCAGATGTAGATATTTCCTGAAAGACATATCTAGAGCCGGTCAACTATATACAAGAATGCTAGTGGCAAACAGTGTACTGAAAACAGACCTCTTGTTGGAAGATTTTGAAAAAGGATTACAAGAGCTGAAGGTGCTTTCAACACCATGAAAACAACAATGCCAAAAAACTAGATCTTTCTGGTACTAGACCAATATTCAAAGAATGTGCATTGACAGACCTATGGTTACAACTGCATATGTGGCTGAGGATGGCCTTGTTGTGCACCAATGGAAGGAGAAGCCCTTGGTCCTCCCTAGGATTCTCTCCTAGTTCAAGGGTATGCCAAGTGGACTTAAGGGGGATTAAAGGAAGGACTTAAGGGGGATTAGGGGAAGGGAACGGGTAGGGATCTTATGGGCAGGAAACTGGGAAAGGAAAAAAAACATTTTAAATGTAAATATAGAAACATCCAGTTAAAAAAGCAATAAAATTTGCTAAAAAATAAAAAAAAAAAATGGAAGAAATTGAAGAAAAGAGAACTGCCAGATAATCACATCCATTAACTTGGAAATCTAGGGGATCACTGTCAGGGAAGGGTAGTAGAGTAATACTAGTGAAAGACTGAGATGGTGAAGTCTCAACTAGAAGCACTTCTCTCTCCCAGATATCAGTGTCAGACACAAACTGCACTATAGGAATCCAAAGCATGGAGCACTTTATACCGAGCTTAGGACACAATGCTTATATTTCCATTATTCCTTAGGACGTTTTCTTCTGGGCAAAAAGAACAAAAGCCATGAGTTCTCAAGAAAACTATTGTACCCTTCCCAACACTCAGATTTGGGATAAACAAGTTAATGTTATAAACTCTCTGACATCCAGGAACCATAACAAGCAGGGAAGTCCAGCTGCTGAGAGGCTCCCAGCTCCTGATTCCCATATGAGGAAGGCTCTGATCAATGTTATCTTTTCATCAAACCAACTAAACCCTACACAAGATTCACTGAGCTTTACCATGGACAAGATATTTCTTCATTTTTCTTATACCAAGGCAGAAGGCCAGCTTCTTCTCCCCATCTCTGATATCTTCATCCTCTTTCTTCTCCCTCCCAAATGGCTGTTTGCTCTGAATCAAAGGCCATTTAGTAAACCCTAGAGGTAATGAATGAATATCTGAGAGGCAGTTGCTTTCACGACAACACCTGTAACATCACAGAAGAAGCTAGAGCCCTCCAGGATACAAGAGATTTTTCCAGGAGGTCCTAATGATGATGTCACTGAGACCTGCCATGGCCTACCTGCAAAACATCTTGAGCAGGTATGTTGACAGAAGGCAGCCGAAAAAAAAAATACTAAATGTATGACATCGCAGTTGTGATGATCATTCATTAATTAGACCCGTTACCATAGAGATGTCTTATTCAGGGGAATGTATGGATGATAAAGCAGTAAATGGCCCTGAATTAAGAACCAGATGCCTGGTAAAGTTTCACGTTATTCACCCCCATGTTGTATGGGCCCTGAGCGAGAAGAGGGGGACTAGTGGGCAGGTTGTTGATTTTGCAGAGAATGGTAGAAATAGAAACCAATTGGGGTAGGTAATAGTATTATTGAAGAGAAAGGTTTATGACTTTTATGGTGTATGTCTGATAACACAAATATGTCCATAAATCATTATTTTTTTTTCTTTTTTTTTTTTTGTTTTTGTTTTTGTTTTTTTTTTGTTTGTTTTTTTTTAAAGGTTCACAAACTTCCCTTTCTGTTGTTTTGGGGTTTTTTTGTTTTTTTTTTTTCGGAGCTGGGGACCGAACCCAGGGCCTTATGCTTGCTAGGCAAGCGCTGTTTTGGGTTTTTTTTTTTTTTTTTTTTTTTTTTTTTATTAACTTGAGTATTTCTTATATACATTTCGAGTGTTATTCCCTTTCCCGGTTTCCGGGCAAACATCCCCCTCCCCCCTCCCCTTCCTTATGGGTGTTCCCCTCCCAACCCTCCCCCCATTGCCGCCCTCCCCCCATAGACTAGTTCACTGGGGGTTCAGTCTTAGCAGGACCCAGGGCTTCCCCTTCCACTGGTGCTCTTACTAGGATATTCATTGCTACCTATGGGGTCAGAGTCCAGGGTCAGTCCATGTATAGTCTTTAGGTAGTGGCTTAGTCCCTGGAAGGTCTGGTTGCTTGGCATTGTTGTACTTTTGGGGTCTCGAGCCCCTTCAAGCTCTTCCAGTTCTTTCTCTGATTCCTTCAATAGGGGACCTATTCTCAGTTCACTGGTTTGCTGCTGGCATTCGCCTCTATATTTGCTGTATTCTGGCTGTGTCTCTCAGGAGCGATCTACATCCGGCTCCTGTCGGTCTGCACTTCTTTGCTTCATCCATCTTGTCCAATTGGGTGGCTGTATATGTATGGGCCACCTGTGGGGCAGGCTCTGAATGGGTGTTCCTTCAGTCTCTGTTTTAATCTTTGCCTCTCCCTTCCCTGCCAAGGGTAATCTTTTTCCTCATTTAAAGAAGGAGTGAAGCATTCACATTTTGATCATCCGTCTTGAGTTTCGTTTGTTCTAGGGATCTAGGGTAATTCAAGCATTTGGGCTAATAGCCACTTATCAATGAGTGCATACCATGTATGTCTTTCTGTGATTGGGTTAGCTCACTCAGGATGATATTTTCCAGTTCCAACCATTTGCCTACGAATTTCATAAAGCCGTTGTTTTTGATAGCTGAGTAATATTCCATTGTGTAGATGTACCACATTTTCTGTATCCATTCCTCTGTTGAAGGGCATCTGGGTTCTTTCCATTTTCTGGCTATTATAAATAAGGCTGCGATGAACATAGTGGAGCACGTGTCTCTTTTATATGTTGAGGCATCTTTTGGGTATATGCCCAAGAGAGGTATAGCTGGATCCTCAGGCAGTTCAATGTCCAATTTTCTGAGGAACCTCCAGACTGATTTCCAGAATGGTTTTACCAGTCTGCAATCCCACCAACAATGGAGGAGTGTTCCTCTTTCTCCACATCCTCGCCAGCATCTGCTGTCACCTGAGTTTTTGATCTTAGCCAATCGCACTGGTGTGAGGTGAAATCTCAGGGTTGTTTTGATTTGCATTTCCCTTATGACTAAAGATGTTGAACATTTCTTTAGGTGTTTCTCAGCCATTCAGCATTCCTCAGCTGTGAATTCTTTGTTTAGCTCTGAACCCCATTTTTTAATAGGGTTATTTGTTTCCCTGCGGTCTAACTTCTTGAGTTCTTTGTATATTTTGGAAATAAGGCCTCTATCTGTTGTAGGATTGGTAAAGATCTTTTCCCAATCTGTTGGTTGCCGTTTTGTCCTAACCACAGTGTCCTTTGCCTTACAGAAGCTTTGCAGTTTTATGAGATCCCATTTGTCGATTCTTGATCTTAGAGCATAAGCCATTGGTGTTTTGTTCAGGAAATTTTTTCCAGTGCCCATGTGTTCCAGATGCTTCCCTAGTTTTTCTTCTATTAGTTTGAGTGTGTCTGGTTTGATGTGGAGGTCCTTGATCCACTTGGACTTAAGCTCATAAATCATTATTTTAATGTATTTGAGAATATTCATGTTAATATGCAATGAAGTTAAAGTTGGGTTTTATGTCTTAATTCATTAATTTAAATTACATTTTTATATGATAGGGGAATATATATTAATGTATGATATACATTAATTTTGTAATGTTCTAGATTATTTAATGTACAATATAAACCTGACGTCTGTCTTAGACATATCCTGCCATGCCGTTCAATGTAGGTAGTTATAATATACATTGTTACTGGCAATTCATAGAGTTCTGTGGACCCAAGACAGGTAGCCTGGTCAAGCTGAATTACCAGAGAACTGCCAATTGTTTCTGAAAGAATGATCTTTCCTTCTCCTGTTCACTACCAACCTGTGATTCAAGGTATCCATTTGATTCTTTTGCATGCTCACATCTTATTTATACTGTGAAGTCTCAGGTAGCAGGTCAGTATGATCATGGGTTTTAGGGACACTTGTTGGGAATCCAGGTCAGTGATCTTGTTACCTTCAGTCACAAGGCAGACATCTCTTTGATGTCCATAGTAGTAAGCCTAGCAGATCATAGGGGAATCCAAATATTCTCTTGGAGAGCCAAGACATTCTCTAAATTCTTAATGTCCTTTACTCAGCAAAAGGACAATTTTGTCTCTGTATTATAAAAAAGACATGTGGAGTATCCAAAGCATAATGTCTGTGGATGTACAAGATGACAGGTTTCCCCTTTCCTTATTTGACATCCTGAGTCAGAGTGATAAATCAGTTCTCTTCTCTGGGCCTAGGTACCTGGCCCTAAGGCTGCCGTGAAATAATTTCAATAACAGTAACTATTGAAGCTACTCGATACCTTGCTCAATGTTTAATGAAAATACTACCAACTGTGCTGACTATTGCATTAGAGTCTTTCTTGGGATGGGGTTTTGCAGTAATCCATTAGGTCTGTCTAGATAAATTGGACCATTGTTGTTACCTTGGACAGTCAGTGATGAACATCTGTGGGTCTACACCACACAACAGGGTAACAGGATTTATGTCAAGTGGGTCTTCTTAACTACACTCCAGGATGGTGCAGGAATAGTATCTGTAAGTGTGCAACAGGGACATATAGAAGCCAGGGTCTCATGAATACACTTGGGAGAAAATAGGGAGGCAAATTTTAAAACAGGGGCAGAAGGAACACCCATTCAGTGCCTGCCCCACATGTGGCCTATATATATACAGCCACCAAACTAGATAAGATGGATGAAGCAGCAAAGAAGTGCAGGCTGACAGGAACTGGATATAGATCTCTCCTGAGAGACACAGCCAGAATACAGGAAATGCATAGGTGACTGCCAGCAGCAAACCACTGAACTGAAAACGGGCCCCAGTTGAAGGAATCAGAGAAAGCACTGAAAGAGCTGGAATGGGCTCAAGACCCCATATGAACAACAATGCCAAACAACTAGAGCTCCCAGGGACTAAGCCAATACCTAAAGACTATACTTGGACTGACCCTGGCTTCAAACTCATAGGGACAATGAATAGCCTAGTAAGAGCACCAGTGGAAGGGAAAGCCCTTGATCCTGCCAAGACTGAACCCCCAGTGAATGTTATTGTTGGGGGGAGGGTGGTAATTGGGGGTAGGTTGGCAAGGGGAACACAAATATAGAAAGGGAGGGGGAGGGGTTGGGGGATGTTAGCCCGGAAACCAGGAAGGGGAATAGCAATCGAAATGTAAATAAGAAATAATCAAGTTAATATAGATGAGAAAAATAATAGAAGCCAGATTGTGGTGTTCCTTGTAGAAAGGCTTCAACTCTCTTGTCTGATAGGAGTATAAAATGCTGACACAGAATTAACTACCTTGCTTCTTTCACAGAAGAGGGGCAGCTAATATAGCCTTTAGACAAGTGATCATTCCTGAGGCTACAAGGTCCAGTTGTTTAGAGAGATGCACACAAGGTGTTTTCACGGCCCTAAAATGTTCATGTAAATCCTTCATGCCGTGTCTTTTCATGTGTTTCGTGAAAAAAAAAAGATGGAAACATTCTGAGGAACCTAGAAATTCTAGGAGTTAAACCACAATGAACTATCAAGTATCAAACTCCATACCATCTGTCTCCATGCAGATTAGGTTCTAGTATCCCCATGTGTTCTGGGGTATCTAGGATTTGCTGTTTCTCCAAAACCCTGGTATCCAGGCAGAGCAATACCCACACACACAAATAATCTCTCAAACCTGTCTAGTACCTCCGGAGTTGAGAACAGTAGGATTACATCAACCATTCTATGATACAGGTTCCTTTTGCCTCCCCCAGATTTTTGCCAATATTGTTGTCCTCCTAATATAGAAATGTGAACATTCCTAGCTCACCCTTGCTAGCTAAGTGATTATAACTCTTGGACCAGTGCCTCAGTGTCCCTTGTTCAATTATTTTTAGCTTCAGGAGAGAGGAGGAGGTTATCTCTCTGTTGTAAGGGTGTCAACCTGTGAAACTTCTGAGGCCATCAACAGACAGGACTGAAGAATTTTGAAATCCATGAAAGAATAGGGTCTAAGGTATTTGCCCACTTTAACTCATTCTGAAATGGTCATTCAAATGTTAATTTTATCTCCTTTGCAAAAAGCACCTGAAGAATACATCTTCCAAGAACAAGAAAATCTACATACTTTACTGGAGATTCAGACTTCTGAGTGTATATGAGATCGGAACTATGGGGTTGGTAGTCTCTACCCTCTATTGCCAGTCCCTCATATCTTGGATAGTTCATATGATAAATAGCCCAGTTTCTTCTCAAGTAATGACAACAACTCCAGTGAGACTGTGAGGATATCATGATGCCCATCTCTTTCAGTTGGTAATATAGACTGTATCTCTCCCTTTGCTTCCAGAGTGTGCATTATTTAATCTACATATGCACAAATGATCTGGTTAGTTGAATAATTATGGGATTATGTTTTAGGGACAGGTATGGGAAGATAGATTCTCCCAATATACCTAGGATTCTTCACTACTAATCTGAAACTACAAGTGTGAGTTTTAGTCCAACTATCTTTTTAATACGTTTCAGGACTTTCACAAAGAAGATATTCTTTTGGTAAACAGAAAAAAGGTTAACTTTTTTAGTATATGTAAGTCGAACTGTGTCTAATTTTTCAAAAAGATGATGGTTGCTTTCTGTTTATGCAAGAGGCCTCTTGCCAGAAGGAAACAGGAAGAAGGGGGGCAATGAGACATGATTAATAACAGGTGAGTTATTATCCCCTTGCCTATGTCAATGGCATGTTTGCTGCTTCAGAGACATTAAGGGAGTTTTCCTTTTGCTACCGTGAATGGTACCTTTTGATCAGGTAATTGTCACAGTACATTATTGAAGACTGAATATGTAGATCCAGTGACCATTATGAAATCAATTGCTTTGTCACAATTTTAGGTTTTACTATAGATTCTTGGAGTACAGTAGCCTGGGTGCCATCACTGTCCTAACTGTAGGACTTGCTGTACCTTTTACTTCCAATTACAGCACTTATTTTCCAATGTTCACTTTATTTTCAAAAGGTATATTGGTCTTTCTCCATGGGTTGCTTGCTCGCTTCTAGCCCTTTTCATGTTTGTTTTAACAGACTTTATTATTATTCAGATTTACTCTTCTGCTTACCGCTTATGGCCTTCTTTTTTTTTTTTTTTTTTTTTTTTTTTTGAGTACATTTAGTTTATTGTAAAAAGTGATGGAGGGGGAGAAAATAAATGATACGAAATATTCATAATATTAACATATAAACGTTCCATTATTATTTCACTTTTGGTACATCCACATTGTTTATGTTGTCTACAATGACAACAAAGAAGCAAATTCACAAATCTAATAGCATTAGATATCAGCATTCAGCTTTCATATTCTACATGATCTTTGAAGAATCTGCTCCCATGCTCCTCAAAATCATTTTGTTCACTCCAGTCCCCTGAATGATGAGATCATTCATGGCAATTGTAACAACAGAAGAGTGAGACAAGAAGGAAAAAAAATGCATGACCCCTGTGTTATCCCTTACATCATTGTCCTGGACTCAACAACATATCACATCCTTCAGCATTTACCATCCATATCAAGTCACACAACTACATTTGAAAGCTGAGGCTATACTTCCCATGTATAAGCAATGATGGCATATGACACAGCCCATCCTTCCATGTGAAAAACATGCAGGTTTACTCCTTTTCTGCATAAAATCACACTCAACAGTTCTTGCCTTAGCTTTTATTTGCCTATGAATTCTTGCTAGGAAAAGACATTAAACTACCACATTCAGCATGCTCCTTTGAGAATTTTGTCTTCCTCTGCAGAATGTTTAAGAAACCTTTTCTATCTTAAAAGTTTGGTCAATAAAATTGCCATTATTCCTTTCATTAAAAATCCCAGTCACCTATTCTTATTATTGTTTATTGCTATTTTTACTATTTTTATTAATACTTATTAGTATATACTTTAGAAGTAAGTCCTACCAAGCTCTTGAAGACTTTTATCCTAACAAGACTTAAAGCTATATGTTATACAACAAGCCATTCCAGGACTTAGCACCTTAAACTACTGAACACTTTCTGACAGCCTCGGGTACAAAGCAGGACAACAACTGTAATGTCTCTACCCCCGTTAGCTTCATCTGTTCTGAGGTCTGTTGCTAAAAGCAATCGGAAGGTCAGACAGGATGCAAGCAGAAGAAAAATAAACTTATTTATTTGACAAAGGAGATTCAGTGACAGTTATCAAAATAAAAACAAAGAAAAACCTGCTTATTCTGCTTCCCAACATAGAGTGGATGGAAAAAAAATGCCTTTTTAAAAATATCATATATGTTTTTAACTTCTTTTTTTTAGCATGCCATTTCTTTTCTTTTCTTTTTTTTATTAACTTGAGTATTTCTTATTTACATTTCCAGTGTTATTCCCTTTCCTGGTTTCCGGGCCAACATTCACCTAACTCCTCCCCTCCCCTTCTATATGGGTGTTCCACTCTCCATCCTCACCCATTGCCGCCCTCCCCACAACAATCATATTCACTGGGGGTTCAGTCTTAACAGGACCCAGGACTTCCCCTTACACTGGTGATCTTACTAGGATATTCAATGCTACCTATGAAATGAGATTCCAGGGTCAGTCCATGTATAGTCTTTAGGTAGTGGCTTAGTCCCTGGAAGCTCAGCTTGGTTGGCATTTTTGTTCATATGAGATGTTGACCCCCTTCAAGCTTTCCAGTTCTTTTTCTGATTCCTTCAACGGGGGTCCTGTTATCAGTTCAGTGGTTTGCTACTGGCCTTAGACTCTGTATTTGCTGTATTCTGGCTGTGTCTCTCAGGAGAGATCTGCATCCGCCTCCTGTCGGCCTGCACTTCTTTGCTTCATCCATCTTGTATAATTGGGTAGCTGTATATGTAAGGGCCACATGTAGGGCAGGCTCTGAATGGGTGTTCCTTCTGTGTCTGTTTTAATCTTTTCCTCTCTATTCCCTGCCAAGGGTATTCTTATTCACCTTTTAAAGAAGGAGTGTAGCATTCGCATTTTGATCATCCATCTTGCGTTCCATGTGTTCTATGCAT
The DNA here is from genome assembly GCF_021556685.1 of Rattus norvegicus. Lineage (NCBI taxonomy): Eukaryota > Metazoa > Chordata > Mammalia > Rodentia > Muridae > Rattus > Rattus norvegicus. The sequence goes on along the minus strand of NC_141555.1, from coordinate 29,263,060 downwards.
CTAGGGTAATTCAAGCAGTTGTGCTAATAGCCACTTATCATGTGCATGCCATGTGTGTTTTTATGTGATTGGGTAACCTCACTCAGGATGATGTTTTCAAGCTCCAACCATTTGTCTATGAATTTCATAAAGGCATTGTTTTTGACATCTGAGTAATACTCCATTGAGTAAATGTACCACATTTTCTGTATCCATTCCTCTGTTGAAGGGCATCTGGGTTCTCTCCAGCTTCTGGCTATTATAAATAAGGGGGTGATGAACATAGTGGAGCATGTGTCTTTTTTATATGTTGGGGCAACTTTTGGGTATATGCCGAAGAGTGGTACAGCTGGATCCTCAGGTAGTTCAATGTGAAATTTTCCTAGGAATCTCCAGACTGATTTCCAGAATGGTTGTACCAGTTTGCACTCCCACCAATAGTGGAGGATTGTTCCTCTTTCTCCACATCCTCGCCAGCATTTATTTTTACCTGAGTTTTTGATCTTAGCTATTCTCACTGGTGTGAGGTGAAATCTCAGGGTTGTTTTGATTTGCATTTCCCTTATGACTTAAGATGTTGAACATTTCTTTAGGTGTTTCTCAGCCATTCGGCATTCCTCAGCTGTGAATTCTTTGTTTAGTTCTGAACCCCATTTTTTAATAGGGTTATTTGTCTAACTTCTTGGGTTTTTTGCATCTTTTGAATATAAGCCCTCTATCTGTTGTTGGATTGGTAAATATCTTTTCCCAATCTCTTGGTTGCCGTTTTATCCTAACCACAGTGTCCTTTCCCTTCCAGAAGCTTTGCAGTTTTATGAGACCCCATTTGTCAATTCTTGATCTTAGAGCATAAACCATTGGTGTTTTGTTCAGGAAATTTTATCCAGTGCCCATGTGTTTGAGATGCTGGCCTAGTTTTTCTTCTATTAGTTTGACTGTATCTGGTTTGATTTGGAGGTCCTTAATCCACTTGGACTTAAGCGTTGCACACGGTGATAAGCATGGAACGATTTGCACTCTTCTACATGCTGACCTCCAGTTGAACCAGCACCATTTCCTGAAAATGCTCTTTTTTCCATTGAATGGTTTTGGCTCCTTTGTCAAAAGTAAAGTGCCCATAGGTGTGTGGGTTCATTTCTGGGAGCTGCCTTATGTATAATACCCAAGAGCTAGAAGAATCCATAATGGCATTCACCAGAGGAATGAATACAGAAAATGTAGTACATCTAAACAATTGTGTACTACTCAACTCTTAAAACCAATTATCTCAAGAAAGCCAAAGACAAATGGGATGATCTAGAAAATATCATAATGATTGAGGTTACCCAATCACAAAATGGTATGAAATCACACATTTTATGAAATCACCAAAAGTGATTGGATATTGGCACAAAAGCTAAAATTACCAAAGATGCAGTTCACAGACAACTGGAAGCTCAATAAAATGATACACAAAATGTGCATGCTTTAATCCTTTTCAAAAGGTGGACACAATAATATCTATGAATTTCGAGCAGAGACTGAGGAAATCCCATTCAGAGCAGGCTGTACATGTGGCAAAAATATATACACATCAGTCACCAAAACTAGATAAGATTGATGGAGCTAAGAAGTGCATTGTGCCAGGGACTGTATAGAGATCTTTCCTGTGAGACACAGCTAGAGCATATCAAATAAAGAAGTGAATTCTAGAGGCAAATCAGTGAATTGAAAACGGACAGTAGGGGAGTTATAGAAAAAGAGGAGTGGGGCCGGTTAGGGATCATATGTGCAGGTAATAGGGAAAGGAAATAACATTTCAAATGTAAATATAGAAATACCCAATTAAAACAGGAATAAAATTTGCTAAAAAAAAAAAGAAATAAAGAAATTTAAGAAAAGAACACTGCGAAGTATTCACAGCTATTGACTCAGAAATGTAAAAGTCATTTTCATGGAATGATAGTCAGAGTAATACTAATGGAAAGACTGAGATGATGAAGACTCAACTAGAAACACTTCTCTCTCCCAGATATCAGTATCAGACAAAAACTGCACTATAGGCATCCAGAGCATGGTGGAATTTACTCTGAGGCGAGGACTCAATACTTGTCTTTCCATTCTTCCTTAGGACCATTTTCTTCTTGACAAAAAGAATAAGGCTATGAGATCTCAGCAAAACAACTGTGCCCTGCCCATCACTTGGCTTTGGAATAAAAAAAAAATAATGATATAAACTCTTTGACTTCCAGGAATGATATGAACAGGTAAGTCCAGATGCTTCTGAAAGGCTCCCAGCTCCTGATTCCCATATGTGGAAGATTCACATCAAGCCTAACTCTTCAGAGATCCCACTCAATCCCTACTAAGGACTCTGAGCTATCCCAAGGATGATGTACATCTTCCTTTTTTTATACAAATATAGAAGGCCAGCTTCCTTCTCCACTACACTGAAATCTTTATGCTCTTTGTTCTCCCTCCCATATGGCTGTTTACCGTGAATTAGAGGTCAATTATTAAACCCTAGAGGTACTGCAAGAATATCAGAGAGGCAGTTGCAGCCACAACAACACTTGTGATGTCACAGAAGCAGCTAGGGAGTCCAGGTTACAAGAGATACTTGCAGTAGGGCCAAATCATGATGTCACTGTGAACTGCCATGTCCTACCTGCTAAACAGATTTCCCTACATTGACCAGATTTTGAGTGCCCTTTCCAGGTACGTCTCCTGTGACACAGTGGAAACCTTTACATAGTCCATCATTCTAAAACTGTAGAAATCTCTTTTCTTCATTAGTGGTTACATGCTTTGAATGGGGAAAGTTAGCCATTGGTTTGGCATGTGTATAAACGATTTAAGAAAATGGAGTGCAGGAGATTCTTCTAGATAATAATTTTTTCCCAGGTTCATTCCTGTGAAATACATAAAAATTTTGTAGGTTTTCTCTGTTTCCCAAAGGCCAGTATTCTCCCTACAGACCTTTAATTGAATGAATATTGTGTTTCAATTTCTTATTGTACATTCCTTGATAGGGAACTTTATAAATATTCCTGAATGTTTACTTAAAAATTCTGTTTTAAAATTCCATTTTTTGCAATGATTTTGGCCCAATGATAAAGTGAATATAACAGTGTAAATATTGTGTACCTACTTCAAATGATAAACTCCCAAATCCTTATTTTATCCAATAATCACAGACATCAGTAAAGCAAAGGACAATATCAACTCTAGAATGTGGTTCTGTAGTCCCAAAAGATAATCAGTTCTCTAATATCTCCCTTCCTTATTTCCAAGGTTCTGACATGAGGGTTGAGGGTTTTTTAACCTGATTCTTTGTTCAGGCCAAACATAAGGTTCAGGAGGATGGACAGTGAGAGGAATGTCTTGAGGTCCAGGGAAACTTAACTTCAATAGTTTCATAAGTAGAGAATGGCATCTATTTGGCATTGTCATTTGCGGATTCTACATTCTTGACCCAGTTGTGCATAATCCATGTTAAAATTCCACCAAACCTCATAGGTGTAGGAGACACCAAAATTACATAAGATTGATGAAGGTAAGAGGTGCATGCTGCCAAGAACTGGAGAAAGATCTTTCCAGAGAGTCATAGTTAGAGCATGTTAAATACAGAAGTGAATGTTAGTGGTAAACTGGTGAACAGAAAGCATGTCTCTTCTTGGTAGATATTTAGAAAGGATTACAAGAGCTGAAGGGACTTTCAACCCCATAAAAACAACTATTCCAACAAACCAGAGCTTTCTGACACTAAACCAATATTCAAAATCTGCCCATGGAAAGTCCTATGGCTCCAACAGCATATGTGGCAGAGGATGGATTCCTTGGGCACCAATGGATGTAGAAGCCCTTCGTCCTTCTCAGGTTTGGTTCCCAGTTCTAGGAAATGTCAAGGTGCAGTAAGGAGGGTTGTAAAAGAAGGGGAGTCGGTCCAGTTACGACCTTATGGAGAGGAAATTTGGAAAGAAAATAGCATTTGAAATGTAAATATAGAAATAGCCAATGAAATAAGCAAAAATTTACTAAAAAAATGGAAGAAATGAAAAAAGAAACTGCTAGCCATTCTCACCTATTGATTCAGAAATATAATGAGTAACTGTCAGGGAATGGTAATCAGAATAATAATGGTGAAAAGACTGATATGATTAAGAGTCGACTAGAAGCACTTCTCTCTCCCAGATATCAGTGTCAGACACAAACTGAACTATAGGAATCCAAAGCGTGGAGGAGTTTACCCTGAGATGAGGACATAGTACTTGTCTTTCACTTCTTCCTTAGGACATTTTTCTTCTGGGCAAAAACAATAAAAGCCATGAGCTGTCAGGAAAACAACTGTGACCTTCCCAAACTTGGGTTTTGGGATAAAGAAATTAATGATATAAACTCTCTGATTTCCAGGAACTGTAAGAGCAGGAAGTCCAGATGCTTCTGAGAGGACCCCAGCTCCTAATTCCCATTTGTAGACGGCTCAGATCAAGACAATCTCTTCATGAAACAACTCAACACCTACTAAGGACTCAGAGAGCTTTCCCAAGGACCTTTTTTGTACCAAGACAGAAGGTCAGCTTTCTTCTCCCCATCTCTGATATCTTCATCCTATTTGTCCTCCCTCCCAAATGGCTCTTTACACTGAATTATAGGCCAATTAGTAAACCATAGATATATGGAATGAATATCTGAGAGGCAGTTGCTGTCAGGACAACACTTGTGACAACACAGAAGAAGATAGGGCTCTCAAGGATACAAGAGATATATTACGGGGGTACTAAGGATGATGTCACTGAGAACTGCCATGGACTACCTGCTAAACAGATTTCCTTACATTGACCAGATTTGACGGTGCCCTTTCTAGGAGAGTCTCCTATGACACAGTGGAAACCTTTTGTACTCCATCTCTCTAACGCTAGAGACTTCTCTTTGTGCATTAGTGTTTACATGGTCTTAATGGACAAAATTAATCGGGACTTGGCATGGGTAGAAAAGATCTAGGAAGATGGAGTGGAGGAGATTCTTCTTGATAATAATTTTGCTCCCTGGTCCATTCCTGTGACATACAGTTCAATTTCCTAGTTTTTCTCTGTTTCCCAAAGGCCATTATTTTCCATACAGACCTTTAATTGAGTGAATATTGTATTTCATTTTCTAATTCTTCATTCCTAGATAGGGCACTTTGTATTCATTCCTGAAAGTGTACTCAAAAATTCTCTTTTACAATTGCATTTTTGTAATGATTTTGGCAAAAAAGAGGGCCGAAGTATAGAGTGCAGAGAACAGTGTAAATATTTTGTACCTACTTCAAATGATAAACTCCAAATTCTTATTTTATCCAAAAATTATCATACATCAGTAAATCAAAGACAACATGTACTATACAATTTGTTTCTCTATTCCCATTTGATATCATTTCTGCAATATCTTCCTTCTTGTGTTCCCATGGCCACACTTGAGGTTTTTGGATATTTTACAATGATTCTTTTTTCAGGCCAAACATAAGACTTAGGTGGATGGGCAGGGAAAGAAATGTTTTGAGTTCAACTGAAACCTCAATTTCAATAAGTTCATAAGGACAGGAGGGAACTTTGCATCTGTAGATTCTACATTCTTGTTCTAGATGCGCAGAATCAATGGTAAATTCCATCTAACCTCACATAGGAGCCAATATATATATATGATAGATAGATAGATAGATAGATAGATAGATAGATAGATAGATAGATAGATAGATCTGCCACCAAAATAAGATAAGATTGTTGAAGTTAAGAAGTGCATTCTGCCAGGAAGAGGATATAGACATTTCCTGAGAAACACAGCTAGAATATGTCAATTACATAAGTGAATGCTTGTGGCAAACCAGTTACTTGTAAATGGAACTCTTGTTGATAACTTTTGAGAAAGGATTACAAGAGGTAAAGGGGTTTGCAAACCCATAAGAAAAACAATGTCAATGAACCAGAGCTTTCTAGTACTAGACCAATATTCAACGAATGTACATGGACATACCTATGGCTCCTACTGCATATTTAGTACCAGATGGCCTTCTTGGGAACCAACAGAAGTAGAAGCTCTTGGTCCTCCCTATATTTGATTCACAGTTCATGGGAATGCAAAGGGGTAGTAAGGGGATTATAGTAGAATGGGAGGTGGACTGGTTAGGGATCTTAGAGACAGGAAATTGGAAAAGGAATAACATTTGTAATGTAAATATAGAAATATCAAATTTAAAAAAGCTATATATTTTGCTAAAAAAGAAAAAAATGAAAGAAATAAAAGAAAAGAAAACTGCCAATTAATTACACCCTTTGACTCAGAAATCTAAAGGGTCACTGTCAGGGAATGGTAGTCAGAGTAATACTAGTTCAAAGACGAAGATGGTGAAATCTCAAATAGAAGCAATTTTCTCTCCCAGATATCAGTGTCAGACACAATCTGCACTCTAGGAATCCAAAGCACGGAGTAATTTACTCTGAGCTGAGGACACAATACTTGTCTTTCCCTTCTTCCTTAGGACCAAAACCATCAGCTTTAAAGAAAACTGTGCCCTTCCCAACACTTGGCTTTGGAAAAAAGACATGAATGATATAAATTCTCCGACTTCCAGGAACCATAACTAGCAGGGAAGTCCAGATGCATCTGAGAGGCTCCCATCTCCTTATTACCATATTTGGAAGGCTCCAATCAATACTATCTTTTCAGCAAACCTTCTCAACCACTACCCAGAAATGACTGAGATTTCCCATGGACCACATATTTCTTTTTTTTTATAACAAAGCAGAAGGCCAGCTTCCTTCTTCCCATCTTTGATCACTTCATCCTCTTTTTTCTCCTTCCCAAAGGCTGTTTATGCTGAATTAGAGGCCAAATAGTAAACCCTGGAGGTACTGAAGGACTACTGGAGAGGCAACTTCTGTCAGGACAACACTTGTTACATCACAGAAGAAACTAGGGATCTCCAGGATACAACAGATTTTTTTAGATAGGCCTAATGGTGATGTCACTGAGAATTGCCATGGCCTACCTGCTAAAGTGTTTTCCTTTCAATGACCAGATTCGAGGGTGCCCTTGGAAGGTTTGTCTCCTGTGAAACAATGGAAACCTTTTCATACTACATGTCTTTAAAGCTAGAAACTTCTCTTTATTTCCTTAGTGGTTACATGCTCTGAAAGGAAAAGATAATCAGGAGCTTTGCATGGGTAGAAAAGATCTCGGAACATGGAGTGGAAGAGATTCCTCTGGATAATAATTTTATTACCAGGTCCATTACTATGACATACAGTTCAATATCCTAGGTTATCTCTGTTTCCCAAAGGCCAGCATTTTCCCTACAATCCTTTAATTGAATTCATATTTCATTACAGTTTCTCATTGTACATTCCTTGATAGGTGACTTTATATATTCCTGAATGTGAAGTGAAAAATTCTGTTTTCCAATTTCATGTTTTTTTGCAATGATTTTGGCAACCCAAGGGTCCCACCTAACGTTGAATATAAAAATGTAAATATTATGTACCTACTTCCAATGATGAACTTCCAAATCCTTAGTTTATCCAAAAATTTCCAGACATCAGAAAAGCTAAGGAAAACATGAAATATAGAATATGGTTCAGTAGTCTCATTAGACATCAGTTCTTTAATATCTAACTTCCTGTTCCTCTAGGACCAGACGTGAAGGTTTTCGAGGTTTTACCATGGTTGTTACTTCAGGACAAACATAAAATTCAGGAGGATGTGCAGGGAGATGAATGGCTTAATGTCCAGGGAAACTTCAACTTCAATAGGTTCATAAGAACAAGAGGGAGGTGTTTGGAATTGCCATTTGTGGATTCTACATTCTTGACCTAGGTGTACATAATCCATGTGAAAATTCCACCTAACCTCATAGCTGTAGGAGCCACCAAATGTATAGTTGGAACCAGATGTACATCTTTCCTGAGAGACACAGCTTGAGCAAGTCAAATACAGAAGAGAATGCTACTGGCAAACCAGTGAACCAAAAATGGATCTCTTGTTGGTAGTTTTTGAGAAAGAATTACAAGAGCTTAAGGGGATTTCAATTCCATAAGAACAACAATGCCAGTGAACCAGAGCTTTCTGGTACTAAACCAATATTCAAAGACTGTACTTGGACAGACCTATGTGTCCAACTGCATATGTAGCAGTGGATGGCCTTGTTGGGAACAAATGGAAGGAGAAGTTCCTGGTCCAACCTAGGTTTAACTCTCAGTTCAAGGTAATATCAAGGTTCACTAAGTTAGGTTATAGAAGAATGTTAGGGGGACTAGTTACGGGTCTTATGGACATGAAACTGGGAAAGAAAATCAAATTTGAAATTCAAATATAGAAATATCCAAATAAAAAAAGCAATAAAATTTGCTAAAAATTAAAAAAAATGAAATAAATTAAAGAAAAGACATCTGTCAGCTAATTACACATATTGACTCAGAAATCTAAAGGGTAACTATCAGGAAATGGTAATCAGAGTAATACTTTTGGAAAGACTGAGATGATGAAGTCTCAACTAGAAGCTCTTCTCTCCCAAATATCAGTGTCAGACACAAACTGCACTATAGGTATCCAAAGCATGGAGGCGTTTACACTGAGCTGAGGAGACAATACTTGTCTATCCTTTGTTTCTTCGGACCTTTTTCTTCAGGGCAAAAAGAGTGAAAGCCATGAGCTCTCACTAGAACAACTGTGCCCTTCCCAACAACTGACTTTTGGAATGAAGAAAATGATTATATAAACTCTCTGAATTCCAGAAACCATATCAAGCAGGGAAGTCCAGATGATAATGAGAGAATCCCAGCTCTGGATTCCCATGTGTGTAAGGCTCAGATCAAGGCTATCTCTTCAGATACAACACTCAACGCCTACCCAAGACTCACTGAGCTTTCCCATGGACCATTTATTTCTTCCTTTTTTTATACAAAGAGAGAAGGCCAGCTTCCTTCTCTTTTATCTCCCTAACAAATGGCTGTTTAGCCAGAATAAGAGGTCAATGAGTTAACCCTAGAGGTCCTCAAAGAATATCCAAGAGGCAGTTGCTGTCACCATGACACTTGTGACATCACAGAAAAGCTAGAGCTCTTCAGGATACAAGAGATATTTCAGGGAGGACCTAATGATGATGTCACTGAGAACTGCCATGATCTAACTGTTGAACAGCTTTCTTTACATTGACCAGATTTGAGGGTTCCCTTTCCAAGAGTGTCTCTTGTGACACACTGGAAACCTTTAAATACTATATATCTCTAATGCTGGAGACTTCTCTTTGCTTCATTAGTACGTACATGTTCGGAATAGAGAATGTTGGTCAGGGGCTTGGCATGGGTATAAAGATCTAGGAACATGGGGTGGAGGAGATTATTTTGGATAATAATTCCACTCCCAGTTCCATTCCTGTGACATACAGTTCAAGTTCCTAGGTTTTCTCTGTTTCCCAAAGTCCAATATTTTCCTTCCAGACATTTAGGTGAATGAATATTGTATTACATTTTTTTATTGTACATTCTTTGAAAGGAGACTTTATATATATTACTGAATGTGTACTCAAATATTCTGTTTTCCAATTTTAATTTTTGCAATGATATTGGCAACAAAGTTGGCCCAGCTAAAGCATGAATATAACAGTATAAATATTGTATACCTACTTCAAATGATAATCTCTCAAATCCTTAATTTAAGCAAAAATTACCAGCCATCAGTAAAGCAAAGGACAATATGGACTTTAGAATGCGGTTCAGATTTTCTTTTAGGCTTGAAAAATTTTGCGAAGAAGGTTTTGTGGGTGTATTTGTGTCTTTATCCCTCCATTGCTGGTCTTTCCAGTCAATGGGATTTGGCCTCTTAATGTTTCATATCACCAATGTACGTCACAGCTTAGGTCACCCCATTGATTCGTGGGTACCTCCATTATACCAGGTCTCTTTCTCTTCCTGGAGGTTTCTCCCACCTCCTCATCTCTTAAAGTTCAAGATTTCCTTTCTTTCTCATGACTATCGGGTCCTATCTCCTGTCCCTTCACACACAGGATCCATTCTCCTCTTCCTTCCATCTCTCATCTAGTTCCTTTCCTCAATCGGCCTCCTAGACTATTTTATTCCCCATTCTAAGTGAGAGTCAATCTTATGCACTTTGGCCATGCTTCTTGTTTATCTTCTTTGTACCTTTAAGCTTTGTGGAGGATGTCCTGTAGTTTATGGATAATATTACTTATAATTGAGCAATTTCAACAACCCTCTTGATCATATTTTACAGTAGTATGTTAAAATTGAAAATTATAATTTAGTATGAGTGAATGTCATGAGGACCAAATTTAAGTAAAAAGAAACTTAAAACAAGATCAAATCACAGATTTTAAAAATTGACCTAATAATAAAAATTCTCTACTATCATAAGGAATTATTATATCACAGGCAATTTTTAAGTGGTACCATAAATTTGGCAGACAAATGATGTTTTTAACAAGTAATTATGGATAATATGACTAAGATCAAATAAGATAAATATATTATTTTCATTCTGATATCACTTCCTGGCATTTTTCCTCAAACATGATGTTTATAGCATTGAACATTATGGTATTAGTTTTAAATTTTAATATTTATTTTAACCTAACCTATAAAGTAACAGGTTGCCATATGTTATGTTTGTAGACAATCACCCTCATCCTCGCTTCCTCAGTTCTTTGTTTCCGCCTGCCCTATGTGCCTCACCACTTATACTAGTCTCTCTTCATTATTCTTGCTTCTAGATTCATATCCCACATGCTCAATATCTTCCATACCACACTGTTTAAAACCCTACTCTCTAATCTCTGTGACGTATACCAGTTAAATGAACTCAAACCACCCACAACTTCACATAAATACAAGTATATTAAAAGGAGATTCTTTGATCTCTTTGAAAAAGAACACATGGTATTTGCCTTTCTAAGTCTTTGTTACCTTACTCGGTTTAGTTTTCCTAGGGAGAATGAAGTACCATTGTGTATATTGTCACATTATTATATATCTATGTATCAATGAATATTCATTATGATTCTCAATAAAAGCAATAGATTTATTTTTGAAAAACGATGAGAAAGCTCAGATAGAAAAGTCAAGAAACTAAGAAACTAAGAAACTAAGAAACTAAGAAAATTTCAAAGATAAATATGACGAACATATTTGTGTTTATATTAACTGGAGCAGTGTGTGTTAAAGTTAATAAAGGATGTGGTATTTATAATATTTTTATACTAATAAAATGTAGAATATTCAATAATTTAGAGAATACTTATAAAATTGTTCATCACTAAGTTATATTTCCACTAAAACTGTAATCTTTTTATAAACTATTTTACATATATATATATATGTATATGTATATATATATTTTACCTTCAAAATAAAGAATATTAAGAAGTTAGTCATAAAATTCAATAACAACACCAAAGACGAATTATATGAATAACCAACAGAATAGGAGATATTGCAAACCTCTCCAGTTAAATTAAGAGACTTAGAAAAGTGATAGCATTTTAATAGAAAGGCACATGGCAAACAAGATACAATAAAATCTTGAAACTATACTAAGATGGTTACTATTCATTCCTATGTGCTAAGATTTCATCAACAAGCATGGTACATGAAGATAATGTATATGTCAGAAAAATTAATTCATGTTTAACATAGTAACTTTCTTCATAAAACCCAAGCAGACACTTCTCTTTTTTGTTGCTTAAAAAGTATGTACAAAGCACGGCTTTTGATTATAACACTAATATTTCAAAACTATCATTAAATATGCAAAGATCTTAACACAAAACCCATAGTTTTCATAGCAACCATACAAACTTAAGAAGGAAAAGAAAACATTTTTAAGTACATAGATGGGCGTAATGAAGTCCCCACCTTACCAGTAACAGATGGGTCAAATTTATTGTTCTATGTATTACATAGAATACTCTATCCCAGTTCACTGTTCCTTAGCATATGTTTTTCCTCATCTTTCTCTGTTACTTATCTTCTGAAAGCAGGTGGTATTTCTCATAAAATTAGTTCAAATCATCCAATCTTCACTCCAACAAAAAGAAGGTGTTGACATTAGAGGAAAACCAATTAAAGGTTCTCATTTTTTATTGTGCAAAATTTTATGTATGATTTTGTATGCTTAATATGCTTCTACACCTTAGTGATCACAATTCAAAATTGGCATGAAATCCATCATTCTTAATTCACAATGTAAATGCCCTTTAGCTAATCACAGAAAAGCCTTCAAAGTGTATTTACATAGGATTATTTAGTAAAAATTCAACTTATAGTTTAAGGGGAATAGTGATGTAAAACATCTTTTCTTACATTTTCGTTGCCTTCACATTATTTTATAGCTAAGAGATTTCATTAGAATCAAGAAAGAATTGTTAACATCTTACTAAAATAAAATGAGAATTTTCTCTGTATAATACAGAACTTATTCTTGAAAATTTTTGTGACACTGTTTCTTTTATATCCCTGGCAGTACCAGAACTCACTATCTCTTTCACCTATTCTCTCTCTCTCTCTCTCTCTCTCTCTCTCTCTCTCTCTCTCTCTCTGTAGACCAAGCTGGCCTTGAACTTAGAGTTATGCCTGCTTCTGCTACCCAGTGCTCATATTAAAGGCCTGTGCCACCACACTCCGTGCTTTTCTACATCTTTAACAAGCTCTTGTCTGATTATATTCCAAATCTTATGAAGTTAGCTCCCTAAAGTACCTAGAAGAAATTCAGTATCAAAAATATATTTTGCACACCTAAATCCCTACTCCCGAGTTGCTGATTGATCTGCACACGTAGCAAGCTCTCTGAAGGAACTGAAAGCCACAAATTTTTGCTTTCATTACAGGAATAAAGAAAAGGCCTGTTCACTGCACAATCTCATGATATCACGGAACAATTCTTCCAACACTACAAAGTGAAATCTTATATTGACTCCTGTACCTGAAGCCACAGTTTCTTTCCTTCTATTTAGTTGTGCTCATTGTCACCACCATTTCATTATAACCAGGTTTAACCCAAAGGTATTCTCTGCCCCAAGAATTCATTTCTACTATATTGACATATTCAGTCATGTTCAGTTAAATTTAAGCACTGACCACACCAAAGTGAGGATTTATATAATATCCAACAGAAACATAGGAAGAAATGCTACAAAAATAAATTTATACTGAATAAATAATCAAAATGTGTTTTATTTGTTGTAACACAACATCTATCCATTTTCATTGTATTGATTGGTTCTGGGTATATTCACAAGCCAAGAAAATTGTATTTAAGCCCGGAAAAAAACTTTGAGATTTAGTTCTCTCTTTTATATAGACTATGAAGACTAAACTTAGATATCAATGCTTAATAGAAAGCAATTTTACATGTTGTGTCATTTCACTGTTTCTCAGATTTTTTTGTATAATTGAAAGTGTATAGCTAAATCTTGTAATTTAATATTTTTCCCACTTCATTTCAATTTCTACTTTAACTCTGAGTAATAAGTCCAAATGGGATCTGATTACATATATTGGCCCCGTACGATTTTTTTAAAAATTATAAGGTAAAGTTTTATATGCTAGAAAGTACACTTTTGAGAGTACATTACACTGGAAATTTAGTTCATCCTTTTTCATTAGTTTTGTCTGAAAGACTATTATTTACAAATTTGTTTTAAATTTTTAGAAGTATTGTGTGTGTTTGTTTGTTTGTCTGTGAGTATGCCTGTTTGAGTATACATACATACATACATGTATATCTTTGACAATTCAAATATAATAAGACCAGAGAAAGTAGCTTGAGTGTTATTGATAATTTATGGACACTGAATTTTTGTATATGCTGTATATGTAACCTTGAAAATATGTACTGTATATTTTTTCAAAAGCATTGTTTAAATATGTATACTACATGAAGCACACTAATTGCAGTTTTAGCCTTTTCCACACTAATTTTATCTCTTTAGATGTCTAGAAAGAAATACACAGAAGCATGAATCATCTCTTAACTCCAAATGTAGGTAGACTCTATGATATATTTTGCTTTTTTACATGATTGCTCAACTTTAGTTCATAAATTATATATTTAATTTGCTCTATTTATGTTACAAAGGTGTGGCACATTGCTTTTGTAATGTGTGGCACGTTGTATATATGTATTCATTGATAACTTCCTTCTTTCAACAAACATTAAGAATAAATGATTTATAAACATTATTACAAAATCTAAGATCATTCAGTTTCTTCCATATTCAAATACCAAAATGCATAAATATAGAAAGAATTTCCTGATTTTGACTATTAACAGAAATATTTGATGTACCATTCCTATAAACAAATTTTGATATATCCATTAAAATTTCTTCAATGAGTAGTTTATATAATAATGAAGGTAAGTATAGACATATTGTTAGAATATTTGAATCACAAATGATGTCAGTATTTTACATAGCCAAATATGCATAAACATGTAATTTTACACCTGAATTCCATAAACGTGCATTTATATATTTCCACTCAAAATCAGCTGGGTCCAACTTACACGCATTCTCACAATTATACTCTTACACACACACATATGCATTCATTCTTGTAATTACATATTTAAACAGACATCCTTACTTTCATATGCATAGGGAGCAAGAGACCAAGCACCAGTGCAGAATGATGAGGTCCAATCTTTATAACATAAAGAAAAAAATCAGTTCGACCCTTTTAATGCTAAGTGAATTAAACCCAAGTGTGTAAGAGAAAAGCCTTGTTCCTTTTGATAAGAGTAAGCATGCATTGCTATTAAGAAATGACCTGTTCTGTCCCATGGTAAGGAGAAACCTGCCTGCACCTTCTGTTCTTTCCAGCTTCTTCTCTTTTCCTCTTCTCCTCTGTAATTCTGCAGATTGCCCTCTTATGTTACTTATAATATCTACATTATTCCTCTCTACATTTCTTCTCAGCCCAGATATTTTTGGCTCAGTTCTACTAAGCTCAGTTCTCCTTAACTCAAAGCTGACTTTTCAGCTCTGTCCATCTCCAGGTCAGTCCATCTGTCTCTGTCCTTCCAGTTCAGTCCTTCTCTCTCAGTCCTTCTGTGTGACTTCTCTTTCTCCTCAGAACTTAAACATCTTTAAGAATATATGATCCCATATTACAATGTTCATCACAAGTTCATATGAAAGATCAAGCATAAATTGAAACATAATTTACAACCGAGAATTTTTACATCAATATCCATCAAGAGTGTTTATCTGGCGAAACATTCATCACCTGTGTCAGCTCCACAGGCTCACTGAAGATCCAAAACCATAGTTGTTAGTGATGTTATATATAGATAAACCCAGTTAATATCTTATATTAACTGTCCTTGCACCTGCAACAAATCGTTTGTTTTCTTTTTATGACTCTTGATAACTGTATTGCAACATCATGGAATGTGTTCTTAGTAGGAGAAAGTCTGTTTCCTATCTCAGAAAAATTAACTGTTGACACCAGGGACACCGGCAGAATTGTCACTGCAATTTTGACTATTAGAAAGGGACTTATACGGGTTCGGGGTTTAGCTCAGTGGTAGAGCACTTGCCTAGCGAGCGAAAGGCCCTGGGTTCAGTCCCAGCTCTGAAAAAAAGAAAAAGAAAAAAATATAGAGACTTATAGCAGTCCCACTATAATAGAGATTAATAACCATTGATATAATTTTAGGAATTATTGTAGAATCATTATTAAGACTAAAGAATTCATCTATTTGCCTGTATAGTATCACTACAGACAGTAAAACTTCGTATGACTGCAGAGATCTGCTCCAAAGGGGTGTGCTATTACTCAATGATTGTTATATATGTCTAATAATAACAACAGGAATAGCATTTAATAGCGTAAACTTTCCCAAAATGAATCCCTTACAACTTTGCTTAATAAGGGAGAACCAGTTGTAGATTATAAAATAATCTGAAGCTGTGTATCTCAGGATGATCACCTGCTAGTTATTAGCCTGTCCTGTTATGGGTCCTGACACTTTCTTCTCAGTCTTACATGGTACCTTCTCAAAAACTGACAATCTGATCCATCATAAAACAGGCCTCAAGAGATACAAGATGTTTGAATTAATCCCATGCATCCTATGAGATCACTACAGACTAAGAATGGTATTCAATAACAACAAAAACAACCATAGTCCCACATATACATGGTAGCTGAAGAATGATTTACTCGATGAGAACTTGTTCAAGGAAGAAATAAAGAAAAAAAATTAAAGACATTTCAGATTTTAATGAAAATGAAGGCATAACTTGGGAACACAAAAAAGCAATGCAAGAGGAAAACTCATAGCTCTGAGAGCCTCCACAAACAAACAGAAGCTATGATACACTAGCAGTTTGATAGAACACCTGAAATCTCAGAACCAATAAAAATCCAAAGACTAGACAGCAGGAAATAATCAAACTCAGGACTGAAATCAACCAAGTAGAAATGAAAGGAATTATATAAAGAATCAACAAAACCAGGAGCTGGCTCTTCGAAAAATCCAGAAATAGGTAAATCCCTTATATTCAAATTAAAAATAACAAAATCAGAAATGAAATAGAGATATAACCAAAGAAAGTGAGGAAACTCAAAAAATTATCAGATCCTTCTATAAAAGCCTATACTTAACAAGTGGGAATGTAAGGATTCAATGGATAAATTTCTAGAGAGATATAAGGTACCAAAGTTGAATCAGAATCAGATAAACCACCTAAATTCTCCCATAACTTGTAAAGTAGTAGAAGCAGTCATTAAATGTCTCCCAACCAAAAGATCCCAGGACCAGAAAGGATTAGTACAGAATTCTCTCAGACCTTCATAGAATACCTAATACCAATATTCTCCAAACTATTCCACAAACTTGAAATAGAAGGAACACTACGCAATTCCTTCTCTGATGCCACAATTATGCTTACAACTAAAGCAAACAAAGACCGAAAAAAGAAAGAGAATTTCAGACCAATTTATTCATGAATATCCCTGCAAAAATTCTCAGTAAATTTCTTGCTAGTCAAATCAAAGAACACATGAAAACAATGATCCATCATGATCAAGTAGGCTTCATCCCAGAGATACAGGGATGGTTCAATATACAGAACCTGATCACTAATCAAACTAATCCCACTATAAAAACAAATTCAAAGAAAACAAAACAAGCAATCATTTCATTAGATGCTGAGAAAGCATTTTACAGAACATAGCCCTTCATGTTACAAGTCTTGGAAAGATCAGAAATTCAAGGACCATACTGAACTCAATAAAAGCAATATACAGCAAACCAGAGGCCAATATCAAACTAAATGGAGAAAAACTTAATGCAATCCCACTACAATCAGGAACTAGACAATGATAACCACTCTCTCCCTACCTTTTCAATATAGTATTCAAAGCCCTAGCCAGAGTAAACAGAAAACAAATGGATGTAAAGGGATACATATTGCAAAGGAAATTTTCAAAATGTCACTATATGCAGATGTTGTGACCCGACAATTTCCACCAGTGAATTTCTAAGCAGATAAACAGCTATAGCAGAGTGGAAGAGTTTAAAATTGATTCAAACAAATCAGTATCCTGCCTCTGCTCAAAAGAGAAATAGGCTGAGAAAGAAATTACAGAAATGACACCCTTGACAATAGTGAAAAAGCTTATAAAATACCTCTGTGTGACTCTAACCAAGCAAATGAAAGATATACATGACAAGAACACAACTGTCTGAAAAAAATAAATTGAAGAAGATCTCAGAAATTAGAAAGATCTCCCATGTTCATGTATTGGCAGGTTTAATATTGTAAAAATGGCCATCTTGCCAAAAGCAACCTACAGATTCAATGCAATCTCCATCAACATTACAACTGATTTCTTCACAGACATAAAAATGGCAGTTTGCAAATTTATATGGAATAAAAAAAATCCCAGGATAGAGAAAACTATTCTTAAAAATAAAATCATTTGGGGAAATCACTATCCCTGAGCTCAAGTTGTATTACAGAGCAATGGTGAGGAAAAACTGTATTGTATTGGTATTGAGACAGTCAGGTATAAAAATGGAATAGAATGTAAGACCCAAAAATGAACCCACACAGCTATGGCCACTTGATAATTAACAAAGGATCTAAAACCATACAGTGGCAAAAAAAGATAGCATTTTTTAAAAATTGTGCTGTTTCAACTGAAGGGCAGAAGGTAGAAGAATGCAAATCAATCCATTCTTATCTCCTTGTACAAAGCTCAAGTAAAACTGGATTAAAGAACTCCAAATAAAACCAGATACACTGAAACTAATTGATAAAAAGCAGGGGAAAGCCTCAAACAGAATGGTACTGGGGAAAATTTCCTCAATAGAACACCAAAGGCTTTTGTTCTAAGATCAAAAATTGAAAAATGAAACTTCATAAAATTTCAAAGTTTCTCTAAGACAAAGAACACTGTTATTACTTCCATACAGCAACTAACAGATTGGGAAAAGATCTTTACCAATCCTATATCCGATGGAGTGCTAATATCCAATATATACAAAAAAACTCAATAAGCTATCCTCCGGAGAATCAAATAACCCTATTTAATACTGGGCTACAGTTCTAAACAAAAATTCTCAACTGATGAATATTGAATGGATGAGAAGCACCTAAAAATGTTCAACATCCTTACTCATTGGGGAAATGCAAATCAAAACAATCGTGAAATTCTACCTCATACCAGTCAGAATGGCTAAGTCAAAAAAGTCAGGTGACAACAGTCTCTGTCAAGGATGTGGAGAGAAAGGAACACTCTTTCACTGTGGAAATTACAAGCTCTTAAAATCACCCTGGAATCCAGGCTGGAGCTTCTTCAGAAAATTGAACATAGTATTTACTACCTGAGGATCCAGCTGTACCATTGGATGGCATATACCCAAAACTTGCTCCAACCTACAACAAGGACACATGCTCCACTATGTTCAGAGCAGCCTTATTTATAACAGACAGAAGCTGGAAAGAACCCAGATGTCCCTCAAAAGAGGAACAGGTTGATATAATGTGGTACATTTACACAATGGTGTGGTATGCGGCTATTAAAAAGAATGACTTCATGAAATTCATAGGGAAATGGATGAAACTAGAAAATATAATCCTGAGTGACATAACAAAAACACAAATAAATGCACATAGCATGCCCTCACTAGTAAGTGAATATTAGCCCAAGAGCTCATAATATCCACCATAAACTCATATGCACTCTGAAGCTTAACAAGAAAGGACAAAGGGGGATTGCTTCATTAACAATTAGAAGGGGGAAGAAAATTTTCATGGGAGTCAGATGGAGGAATCACCCTGTGTGAGAGAGGGGAGTGAAATAGAAAAATAGGAGATCAGGATAAGATGTTGGAAGAAACAGGGAAAAAAACAGAGGACCAGGAAAATTAGTATAGAGAGAAGGAACAGTTGAGGATGGGGGTAACCTCTAGGATAAACCAGATACTAGGAATGCGACAGGTTCCCTGGACCCAATACTGATGACATTGGCCAACATCAACAATAACACTGAAATTAACATGAAGACACCACCTCCAGTAGATAGACATGGCCCCCAGTGTAAGGATGGGACCACTCACCCATCTCAAATATATTCAGAGTTATCCTGTCTAATGGAAATGCAGAGGGGAAAGTGGGGCAGAGGCTGAAAGAAAGGCCATCCAGAGATCTGCAGACACCAACCTGGACACTGTTGCTGCTGCTGATATGTGCTTGCAAACAGGAGTCTGATATGCCTGTCCTCTGAGAGGCTTTGCCAACACCTGACTGAGACAGATGCAGATATTCACAGCTAACCATTGAACTGAACCTAGACATCCCAATGGAAGATGTAGGGGAAGGGCTGAAGGGGCTGAAGGGGATTGTTATTAGAGATAGAACAACGATATCAATTAACCAGACCCCTCAGGGAACCCATGGACCTAACCACCAACCATTGAATATACATGTTCTGGTACCCTACAAATGTAGCAGAGAATTGCCTCATCTCACATCAGTGGAAGGGGAAGCAGTTGGTCCTTAGTAGCTTGATGTCCCAGAGAAGAGCGAATCTAGAGGGGTGAGGTAAGAACGACTGGGGGTGTTGGGGACGCACGCTCTTAGAGACAAAGAGGAAGAGTATGTGGTGGTGGGGATTATAGAGGCGGACCGGAAAGGGGGCAATATTTGAAATGCAAAGAAATACAATTGTTAATAATAGTAATAATAAAGGCAACTGCATACGATATCAAGACATATTTAGAATTTCAATATATGTGATTAGAGAAAATACTTTCCATTGTGTAGCATACTCAATATTTCAAAAATATCATCACGGAAAGAATATTAAGAGCTTTGGGACAAGAAAAAATAGTGATACATCAAGGCAGAAGCATCACAGTAATATCTGGAACTCAAATGGAATTCTAATATCAATCCCATGCATTCAATGCTCTATACAAATCCTATCACATGTTCATTCCCTAAAAAAATCCACCAGTGATTTTCTAGTCCCTGCAGTCTCTGAGGATCAAGGGTCTGGATCAACCTTTCCCATTCGGTTATGAGGCTCCAAGACACATCACTGCACCACAGATGGCCTCTGGTTAGAGGGATCTACCGTGTTGTAAGTGTCGCTTGACCGCACAGTGTCCTAAGCACCCCTTGCCCTTTCCATTCATGTTGCTCCTTCCCGAATCCCTTGTCTTGGCCCCTGACAGTGGGCACAATAGCAGATAGCACTCTGGACACAAAGGAAGAGATTCGACAGGGTTCCTCCTCATTCAGAAAGCTTGGATGATCGCTCCGCAACTACAAGCAGAAATGACAAGTGAAGCAGCTCCTGACTGCCTGGTGCAGACCTCGCGACTGCCCCTTGCAGAACTCGCTACTGCCCCATGCAGACCTCGCTACTTCCCTGTGCAAACTCGAGGACAGCTCCTCTCGAGCTTCGGATGTTTCCTGAGATCAATGGTCACTCGAGATTTCCCTGCTTTGCCTTCCGGACTTGTCCACAGTTCTCGGAAGATAGAGAGACATACTCAAAGGATACAGCTCAACTGATGCTTACCATGACTCACCACTGGCAAGTACATTCACTGCCCCTTCACATGGTAGTAGCCCATTCGACATTTCTTGTTCAATTTCCTTAAAGACTAAACGACCAGATGTGAGGAGAGAGGCCAGGGACCCTCATCCCGGACTTCACCCTCTGACCATGCACCAACGATTTCTCAGCCTCCACGGCCTGGGAACCCTTCAGTGTCCCCCAAGATGACAACAACACCTGAGTGCAACAGTGGAATCAGTTGAAGGATTCCCAGCCTCCACAGCCTGGAAGCCCATTCAGTGTCCCCCAAGATGATTATAACACCGGACTCCAATGGGGGAAGCATTTTAAGGGTTCCCAGCCTCCACAGCCTGGAAGACCTTCAGTGTCCCCCAAGTGGATTATAACTTCCTACCCCAGTGGGGGAAGCAATTGAACAGCAGAGACCCGAGCGACTTTGAACCTCCCGGACTACTTAGAAGGGCTCGGGACAAGTTCAGATGCCCAAAACCCTATGAAGATCAGAGATTCAAAAAACCTGATGCTCGTGTTACAGAAAACCTGCAGAAACCCAAAGATCATATAAAGGCTTCAGTCAATAAGAGGGACCTAGACTCCAGAAGGGAACTGACAGAGAAGAAGAAATGGACAGTTCCACTTACTCTGAGGGTTTCTGAGGGCATGAGTAATACACTGACCAAGGATAGCAGATCACTGAGAAACCCACTGACTAGGAATATCAGAAGATCTGCTTTACATCCTGCTACCCGAAAAAGAGTGGCCTCATCTAAGTTCCCATTCTTGGTTCTTGGGAAGATGAAAAAAAAAAAAGTAAAGAAAAGAAAAGCGGGTTATGTCTACTGGGATTGAGGAACATGTGGACTAGGACGAGTTGGTAGCCAGAGTGCCTGTAACATCTACAAAACACAATACTGGAGAGAATAGTGAAAGACTCAAAGAATATCACACTGTGCCTGGGCCACTTTTTGCTGACTCTTATACTGACAAATTGGGACAGGTACTTTCCCCACACATTCCAGGTTCCCAACATCCTTCCCTATATAGACATGGAGAACTTGGATCTCCCATTTTTCCCCAAGATGTTCCTACCCACCCAGGACTTTCCGGAAATAACCAAATGGTTCCAATGTTCTATAGGGTTATTCCACATTTGCCCAGGTGTCCAAAATTCCTCCCACAGATCCTGAAAGGAAAATCATACATTCTCCTCTTCCAGAGGGAGTATCTTTTTTTCTTCCATCTTTATTAAATTGAGTATTTCTTATTTCCATTTCAAATGTTATTCCCCTTCCAAGTTTCCCCATTAACATTTTCCTAGCCCCTCCCTCTCCCCTTCTATAGGGGTTTTCCTCTCCCGATCCACCCACACATTACTGCCCTTCTCCCAAAAATGCCATTCACTGGGGGTTCATTCTTGGGAGAACAAAGACTTCCCCTTCCACTGGTGTCCCTAATAGGCATTCATTGATACCTGTGAATTTGGAGTTCAGGTCAGTTAATGTATAGGCTTGGGTAGTGGCTTAGTCGGTTGAACCTAGGTTTGGTTGGCATTTTTGTTCAGATGGGGTCTCAAGCCCATTAACTCTTTCAGGCCTTGCTCTGATTCCTTTAGCAGGGGTCGCATTCTCAGTACAGTGGTTTGCTGCTGACATTTGCCTAAGTATTTGCTATATTCTGGCTGTGTCTCTCAGGAGAGATCTACATTTGTTCCTATCAGCCTGCATTTCATTGATTCATCCTTTTTACCTAGTTTGCTGGCTGTATATGTATGGGCCCCATGTGGGGCAGGCTCTGAGTGGGTGTTCCTTCGGCCTCTGTTCTACAATTTGCTTCCCTATTCCCTGACAAGGGTATTCTTGATCCCCTTTTAAAGAAGGAGTGAAGCATTCACATTTTGGTTCTGTGCATCTAGGGTAATTCGAGAATTTGAGCCAATAGCACTTATCAATGAGTGCATACCATGTATGTGATTCTGTGATTGGATTACCTCACTCAGGATGATATTTCCAGTTCCATTCATTTGCCTATGAATTTCATAAAGACATTGTTTTTGACAGCTGAGTAATATTCCATTGTGTAGATGTACCACATTTTCTGTATCCATTTCTCTGTTGAAGGCATCTTGGTTCTTAGCTTCTGGCTATTATAAATAAGGCTGCTATGAAAATAGTGGAGCATGTGTCTTTGTTATATGAAGGTACATCTTTTGGGTATATGCCCGAGAGAGGTATAGCTGGGTTCTTAGGTAGTTCAATGTCCAATTTTCTGAGGAACATCCAGACTGATTTCCAGAATGGTTGGACCAGTCTGCAATCCCACCAACAATGGAGGAGTGTTCCTCTTTCTCCACATCCTCGCCAGCATCTTCTGTCACCTGAGTTTTTGATCGTAGCCATTCTAACTGGTTTGAGGTGAAATCTCAGTGTTGTTTTGATTTGCATTTCCCTTGTGTGTAAAGATGTTGAATATTTCTTTAGGTGTTTCACTGACATTCGATATTCTTCAGCTGTGAATTCTTTGTTTTGCTCTGAACCCCATTTTTCAATAGGGTTATTTGTCTCCTGCAGTCTAACTTCTTGTTTTCTTTGCATATTTTGGATATTACCCTTCTATCTGTTGTAGGATTAGTAAAGATCTTTTTTCTATCTGTTGGTTGCCATTTTGTCCTAAGAACAGTGTCCTCTGCCTTACAGAAGCTTTGCGGTTTTATGAGATGGCATTTGTTGATTCTTGATCTTAGAACATGAGCCTTTGGTGTTTTGTTCAGGAAATTTTCTAAAGTGCCCATGTGTTCCAGATGCTTCCCCACTTTTTCTTCTGTTAGTTTGAGTTTATCTGGTTTGAAGTGGAGGTCCTTAATCCAGTTGGACTTTAGCTTTTTACAGGGCAGTAAGAGTGGGCCAATTTGCCTTCTTCTACATACTGACCTCCAGTTGAACCAGCACCACTTGCTGAAAATGCTATCTTTTTTTCCATTGGATGGTTTTGGCTCTTTCTCAAAAATTAAGTGACCATGGGAGTATGGGTTAAGTTCTGGGTCTTCAATTCTATTCTACTGGTTGATTTGCCTGGCTCTGTCTCAATGCCATACAGTTTTTATCACTGTTGCTCTGTAATACTACTTGAGTTCAGGGATAGTGATTCCCAAGGAAGTCCTTTTACTGTTGATGATAGTTTTAGCTATTCTGTGTTTTTTGTTATTCCAGATGAAATAATGAATTGTACTGTCTAACTCTACGAAGAATTGGATTGGAATTTTGATGGGGATTGGAATTAATTTGTAGGTTGCTTTTGGTATAATGGCCATTTTTACTATATTATTCCTGTCAGTTCATGAGCATGGGATATCTTTCCATCTTCTGAAATCTCCTTCACTTTCTGCAGAGACTTGTGGTTCTGCTCATATGCTCATATCTTTTACTTGCTTGGATAAAGTCACCTTGAGATATTTATATTATTTGGGGCTATTGTGAAGGTTGTCATATGCCTAGTTTCTTGCTCTGCTAGTTTAGCTTTTGTGTAGAGTTACTTTTATACCCAGCCACTTTGCTAAAATTGTTTATCAGGCTCAGGAATTATCTTGTGAAACTTTTGAGATCACTAAGTATACTATCATATCATCTACAAACAGTGCTATTTTTACTTCTTCCTTGCCAGTCTATATACCTTTGACCTCCTTTTGTTGTTTGCTTCCTCTGGCTAAGACATCGTGAACTACATTGTATAAATTGTGAGAGAGTGGACAGCCTTGTCATGTCCCTGATTTTAGTGGGATTGCTTCATGTTTCTCTCCATTTAATTTAATGTTAGCTACTGGTTTGCTGTATATGATTAGGAACGGTCCTTATGTTCCTATAATTTCCAGGACTTTTATCATGAAGTAGTTTTAAATTTTTTCAAATGTTTTCTCAGCATGTAATGAAAGGATCATTGGGTTTTTATCTTTGAGTGTGATTATATAGTGGATTATGTTGATGGTTTCTATATACAAAACCATCCCTGCATGCCTGGGATAAAACCTACATGATCATGATGGATGATTTTTTGATGTGTTCTTGGACTCAGTTTGCAAGACTTTATCGAGTATTTTTGCACCAATATTCATAACGGAAATTGCTCTGAAGTTTTCTTTTTTGTTGGTTCTTTGTGTGGTTTATGTATAAGAGTAATTGTGGCTTCATAAAAGGAATTCGGTAGTGCTCCACCTGTTTCTAATTTGTTGTATAGTTTGGACAGTATTGGTATGAAATGTTCTATGAATATTGGATAGATTTCTGAACTAAACCCATCTGATCTTGGACTCCTTTTATGTTGGGAGGCTTTTAATGATTGCTTGTATTTCTTAACAGTTATTGGTTGTTTAAACGGTTTTTCTGTTCCTGATTTAGCTTTGGTACCTGGCATTTGTCGAGAAAATTGTCCTTTTTCTCCGTATTTTCAAGTTTTCTTGAATATGGGCATTTGTAGGACAATCTGATAACTTTTTTTTAAATTATTTTTTCAGAGCTGGGGACCGAACCCAGGTCCTTGTGCTTGCTACAGAAGTGCTCTACCATTGAGCTAAATTCTCAACCCCCGATAAATTTTATAATTTGCTCTGATTCTGCTGTTATTTCTCCCTTTCCGTTTATGATTTTGTTATTTTGGAAACACTCTGTGTGCCCTCTGGTTAGTCTGGCTATGGGTTAATGTATCCTGTTGATTTTCTCAAAGAACCAGCATTTGGTTCTCTTCATTCTTTGTATAGTCCCCTTTTTTTCTACTTGGTTGATTTCAGCTCTGAGTTTGATTATTTCCTGCCTTCTACTACACCTGTGAATATTTGCTTCTTTTTGTTCTAGAGTTTTAGGTGTGCTGTCAAGCTGCTGCTGTATGCTCTCCCCTGTTTCTATATGCAGGCACTCAGAGATATGAGCTTTCCTTTTAGTATAGCTTATATTAGTCCCAAAAGTTTGGGTATATTGTACCTTAATTTTCATGAAATTCTAAGAAGTCTTTAATTTCTTTCTTCATTTCTTCCTTGACCAAGTTATCATGGAGTAGAGCATTGTTCAACTTCCATGTATATGTGGGTGTTCTTTCCTAATTGTTATTGAAGAACAGTTTTAGCCCATGGAGTCTGGTAGGATTCATTGGATTATTATTATCTTTCCATATTCTTTTAGGCCTGGTTTTTGATTGATTATATGATCAATTTTAGAGAAAGTGCCATGAAGTGGTGAGAAGTTATATCCTTTTGTTTTATGATAGAATGTTCTAAAATATCTGTTAAGTCCATTTGGTTTATAACTTCTGTTAATCTGTCTATGTCTCTGTTTAATTTCTGTTTCCCTGATCGGTCTAATGATGAGAGTAGGGCATTGAAATCTCCTGCTATTATTATTTGCGGTGCCATATGTTCTTTGAGCTTTAGTAAGGTTTCTTTTATGTATGTAGGTGCCTTTGTATTTGGAGCATAGATATTTATGATTTAGAGTTCATCTTGGTGGATTTTTCCTTTGATGAATATGAAGTGTCCTTCCTTATGATTTTTAATGACTTTTGGTTGAAAGTAGATTTTATATGATATTAGAATCGCTACTCCAGCTTGCTTCTTCAGACAATTTGCTTGGAAAGTATTTATCCAGCCTTTTACTCTAAGGTAGTGTCTGTCTTTGTCTCTGAAGTGTGTTTCCTGTAGTTTAAAACGCTGGGTCCTCATTACATATCAAGTTTGTCAATCTGTGTATTTTTAGTGGAAAATTGTGTCCATTGAAGTTGAGAGATATTAAGGATTAGTGATGGTAACTTTCTCTTATTTTCATATTGAAGGTTAGTTTACGTTTGTGTGCTTCTCTTTGTTTTGTTGTGAAAAGATTAATTTCTTGCTTTATCTATGATTTTACCTGACTCCTTGTATTGGGGTTTACCAGTTAGTTTCCTTTGTCTTACTCGATATGTAAAAATATATTGTGTAAATTTGGTTTTGTCATGGAATATCTTGGTTTCTCCAGCTATGTTAATTGAGAGTTTTGCTAGATACAGTAACCTGGGCTGGCCTTTATGTTCTCTTAGTGTTTGTATGACATCTGTCCAAGATCTTCTGGGTTTCATAGTCTCTGGTGAGAATTCTGGTGGAATTCTGACAGCTTTGCCTTTATATGTTATTTAACCTTTCCCTTTACTGCTTTTAATATTTATATTTCTTTTGTGAATTTGGTGTTTTGACTTTTATGTGATTGGATTATTTCCTTTTCCATTCCAGTCTATTTGGAGTTCGAGTTCGGTAGGCTTTGTGTACGTTTATGGACATCTCTTCCTTTAGATTATGGAAGTTATCTTTTATAATTTTGTTGAAGATATTACTGTCCCTTGATGTTGGCAGTCTTCACTCTCTTCCATCCTGTTATCTTTAGGTTTTATCTTCTCATTGTGTCCTGGATTTCCTGTATGTTTTGGGCTAGGAGTTTTTTTCAGTTTTACATTATCTTTGACAGTTGTGTCAATGTTTTCTATGGAATCTTCTGCTCATTAGATTATGTGTGCTATCTCTTTTATACTGTTTGTGATTCTAACATCTGTGACTCCTGGTCTCTGTCCTAGGTTTTCCATCTTCAGGGTTGTCTTCTTCTGTGTTTCTTTATTGTTTCTATTTCCATTTTTAATTCCGGGACGGTTTTGTTCATTTCCTTCTCCTGTTTTGTTGTTTTCCCAGTAGTTCTTAAGGTACCTTTTTGTTCCCTCTTTATGGGATTCTACCTGTTTACTTCTGTATTTTTTTACTGTCCTGTATTTTCTTACGGAAGTTGTTTATGAACTTCTTAACATCCCCCATGGTTATGATAAAATGTGAACTTAAATCTAGATCTTGCTTCTCTGGTGTGTTTGGATATCCAGTGTTTGCTTTTGTGGGAGATTTGGGCTCTGAATGAGCCTAAGTAGTCTAGATTACTGTTGTTTGAGTTCCTGTTCTTGTCTCTAGCCATCAGGTTGTCTCTAGAGTTAGCTTGTCTTGCTCTTTATGACAGTGGCTTGACAGTCCTGTATGCTCGTGTGTCAGGACGGCTGTAAACCTGTTTTCCTGATTTCTTTTAGCCAGTTATGGGAACAGAGTATTCTGCTCTCAGCCGAGTAGTTTCTCCTGTCCACTGGCTTTCAGCTCTCCCTGTGGGCAGGAACCAGAAGGAAATTCACATACTTCTCCTAGGTCCTTCTGTGCGGGTGGGGGCACAGAAGGCACAAGGTGTTTCCCTCTTGAGACAGGAATTTGGGGATAGAATAG
Organism: Rattus norvegicus; assembly: GCF_021556685.1. Classification (NCBI taxonomy): domain Eukaryota; kingdom Metazoa; phylum Chordata; class Mammalia; order Rodentia; family Muridae; genus Rattus; species Rattus norvegicus. The sequence goes on along the minus strand of NC_141555.1, from coordinate 29,234,749 downwards.
TATCCTCTGGTTTCCCAGGAGTGTCCGCTCCTCTGAAAGTATAGTTCCCCCACCCTCTGGATTTGTGTGCAGTGAGCTATTCATCCAGTTCATTTCAGATCCAGGCACAGTCTGGGACATGGTGCTCCTACAGTTTTACTCCTCTATATTCCTGGGTCCAGTAGCACTATGCTCTTTTGTCTGGGGCCAGAGATGTGGGTAACAGTGGGAAGACATGGGAGCCTCTTTTCCTTGTAGGCTCAGTATTGTGCACAATACTGGATAATCAGCTCTCTCTCCCACAGCGTCTAGGAGCAGGGAGCTCTGGGCCGGGATGACGAGTTTCAGGAGAAAGCTAGAAACTGGAAGTGCCTGGTCCCAGAAAAGTTCTGCCTTTGCTTGCTCTGAGTCCACCAGTCAGGTCACTTAGAGCAGAAAAGTTGGATTTACCACTGGTCTCAGGCCAGAAGTCATTCCACAGCTGACTTTCAGCTCTCTATGAGAGCCACAAGCAGAAATGTCCTACCCCTACTGCTCCTAGGTCCCTATGCACAGGAGGCCCAGTTGGAGCTAGGTGGTTTTCAGGGGTTTCCACCCCTCTGATGCTCTAAGTCTTCCAATCCCATGAGATTTGGGTGTAGGATGCATTTTGGACTAAACCAGATAAAGATGCAGTTTGGACTGCAGGGCTCCTGTACTTTGACTCCTACTCTATTCATGTATCCAGAGGCACTGTGCAGTTTCCTCTTGGGCTAGGGATGTCAGCACAGGTGGACAGAAGTGGCAGTCTCTCCTTCCCTGAGGTCCCAGTATTGCCCACTCTTCTGGGTGATCAGCTCTCTGTCACACAGAGATTCCAGAGGAGTTTCAAATGTTCATTCCCTATCCTGTAGGTCTCTAATCATTCCAATTCTCCTCCAAAGTGTGATGGACAAGACCCCTCTGGTCAAGGGGAGGTACAACAGGCCCCATCAGAAAAAGAGGGCTGCAAAACTACTTCTCTTAAAGGTAATCTCAGTGATTATTCATATTCCACAAATGGATTAATACATGCCCCCTCTCCACCGGAGACTTTAATACCGTTGATAGCTGCCAAAGCAGGGCAGAGAGCTATGTCCAATCCGAAAGACAGTCAAAGATGTCCCCAATCTACATCAAAGTGCCTAATGCAATCTGCTTAGGGTAAAGCGAATTTTAAACCTGATTCTGCTGAAAAAGGGGGTTTCAGAACATCCCTATTAAACCAAGAGGAACTTAAAAGCCCTCCACTATTAAAAATGAGATTAAATCATCACTTATGGTCCAGAGTGACAAAATGCAGTCACAAATCCCAAAGTGAAACTCATAACGCACATACCAGCCCAAGCAGAGACAAAACTTTCTGCATGTACAACATTAGATCAAGGACCATTGACAATTTCAGAAGGGGCTCTTCAGTGTTCCATACCCAAGCAAGATGTGGTAGAAAATTCTAAGTCCACCAAAGGAACTCTTGTGCCTTCAGCATATAAAAAATATGATCTAGCACCCTCACCATCTCCCCCAGTACTTACAATGTCACTATACAACAGAGAATTATTCAAATATCCTCTACCACCGAAAAGGTCCCTCCTGACTTGTCATCAGGCCCAAAAGAACCAAGTTTATCACAACACACAGTCAATGAGCCATGCAGACTCCATATTTATACAAAGTGCAGAGAAGATACAACATCCCCTACCTCCTCAAGGGACTCTAGGTCATTCTGTCCTGTAAGGAGAGGCTCCAAATTTTTCCACATATACAGCAGAGATGCTAGCATTTCCCAAAACTTAGCAGAATTCTCTGAGTAGTACTATATCTCTTAAAGAGACTGTGAGAGAAGAAACATCTAGAAAAGGAGTTCTACCCACAGCCACATATGTAGAAATGGCTTGCCGATGTGACACATGTACAAAAGATGTTCTAGGACATATTCCATCTGTAGAGAAGGTTATGGATTCAACCATATATGAACCAGGAGTGGGGGAACATGATAACGAAATACCAGTGTCTGTACCATCCTCAACAGCTGAGGAAAGGGATTGCTTGGATTGCATTTGTGCAAAAGAATGGATATGACCTCTGCTAACTTCACAGGTGTCTATACGAACTTCTTAATCTCCTCAAGCTCAGCCAACATCCACAAACACAAAAGACGCTACAGACTCTTCCAAATATTCCCAAAGGGTATCCAGTCCTTCTTTATACCCACAAGCAGACCCAGAACATCTGCAAAATACTTCTAAGGCTCTGGATTTTACCTTATCTCCTGAAGGTGCCTTCGAAGCCGTTTTGCCTATCAAGCAGGCTAGGGAACCTGACACTTCTATATGAAAGTCTGATTCCATTTCTCCCGCAGAAGAAAATTTTCTTGGAACTTCCACAATTACACAATGATGTGTAGAAACATCCTTATCTGCTCATGAGGCTCCCAGATCTTTCACATATGTCCATGATGCTCTAGAAGAAGTCATATCTTCAGAGGTAGCTCTAATACCTAACCACCATTCTGATGTCACAGTCAGGATTTCTACACATATACATGATACATTAAGACCTTCCTCATCTGAGAAGGATGTCTGAGGATCTACTGCACCTGAACAGCATGCTTTACAACTATCCCTGTCTACCCAAGTAGATTTATATCACATGTGCACTCTGGGAAGAAATAGATTGCATTCTCCCTCTACCATAGTGGACCATAAGCATCCAGTCTCTAGAAACACAGGGTTAAGATTTGATCCTTCGGATAGAGTCTTGAGAACTTTCTCCTCTGAGGAAGACAGTTGTGAATTGGGATATTGTGTCATCTTCTGGAAACAAAGAGACACCAAAAGATACAACTACTCCTCAGGTGAGTCCCACACATTCTCCATCTGTCCATAGGCCCTTTGAATTTTCCAAAAATGACGAAGGAATTTTGGAAAGTTGCCAATCCTTACAAGGGCATACTGGACATTCCATATTGTCCCAAGGTGCTCAAGAAACTCACTTTTCTACCAAAATGCATGTTCACGGTCTGCCCAGGGTTTCAGGGAATTTCTTCACACTACTCTAGGGCTCCAGTAAGTGTTGTCCATGCTCAAAGTGATTTGTCATTGTGCAAATTAGACTTCAAAATTACAAAAGCTTTTTTTATATTTTCAAAGGTCTGAGGGAAAGTCCACATCGAAAAATATCTTTTAGACCTTGTGCCATCAGCCCAAGTATATCAGAAATATTCCATGTCTTCTAAAGCATCCAAAAATCAATCTGGCTTAGCAGTCTTCCTCGGAAACATTTACCATCAGCCGTACAATCCCCAGGACCAATGAAATAAAAAAGGGGTATCTAGAAACTTTACCATCTGCCCAAAGGTCTTTAGAATGTTCAGCAACTTCTCCAAGATCACAGTTAAACCAGAGATCAAAAAAACTAAAGCCATCTTCCCAGGGTGTTTTCCCAAGAACCACATGTTTCTTTTTTCTTTTATACCAAGACAAAAGACCAGCTTCCTTCTCCCCATCTCTGATCTCTTAATCCTGTTTGTTCACCCTCCCAAATGGCTCTTTACTCTGAATTAGAGGCCAATCAGTAAACCATAGATATATGGAAGGAATATCTGAGAGACAATTGCTGACGAAGCAACACTTTTTCGTCACAGAAGAAGCTAGGGCTCTCCAGGATACAAGGGATTTTTCGTGGAGGGCCTAATGATGAGGTCACTGAGAACTGCCATGGCCTACCTGCTAAACAGCTTTCCTTATATTGACCAGTTTCAAGTGTGCCCTTTCCAGTAGTGTCCCCTTTGACACAGGGTAAAACTTCACATGCTACATCTCTCTAAAGCTAGAGATTTCTCTGCTTCATTAGTGGTCACATGCTCTGAATGGAGAAAGTTAGGCAAGGGCTTAGCATGGGTAGAAAATATCTAGGAACAAGGAGTGAAGGAGATTCTTCTGGAGATTAATTTCATTCCCACGTCCAATCCTGTGAAATACAATTCAAATCCCTAGGTTTTCTCAGTTTCCCATGTGCCAATATTTTCCCTACAGACCTTTAATTTACTGGATATTTTGTTACATTTTTTGATTGTACATTCATTGACAGGGGACATTCTATATATTCCTGCATGAGTACTCAAAAATTTCATTTTTCGAATTCCATTTTTTGCAATAAATTTGGTAAACAAACTTGACCCAGCTATAGCGTGAATATAACAGTGGAAATATTGTGTACTACCTCAAATGATCAACTCCCAAATCATTATAATATCCAAAGATTAACAGACATCAGTTAAGCAAAGACAACAATGACTATAGAATGCAGTTCTATAGTTCTATTACATATCTTTTCTCTAATATCTATCTTCCTGTATTCCCAGGGCAAGACATGAGAGTTTTTCAGTCCAAACGTCAGTTTCAGGGGGATGTGCAGCAAAATGTATTGCTTGAGGTCCAGTGAAACCTCAACTTCAGCAGGTTCATAAGAACAGGAAGGAATCTATTTGGCATTGTCATTTGTGGATCCTATATTCTTGACCTAATTGCACAGAATCCATGTAAATATTCCACTAAAATTCATAGTTGTAGGAGCCATTTTATATATATATATATATATAAAATCAGGCACCAAAACTGGATAAGATTGATGAAGCTAAAATGTGCATTCTGCCAATAAACAGTTATAGATCTTTCATTAGAGAGACAGCCAGAGCATGTCAAATACAGAAGTGATTGCTAGTGGCAAACCAGATAACTGAAAAAAGACCCCTTGTTTGTAGATGTTGAGAAAGGATTTGAAGAACTGAATGGACTTTCAACCAAATAAGAAAAACAAGTTCAACTAACCTGAGCTTTCTGGTACTAAACCAATATTCAAAGACTGTTTATAGACAGACTTATGGCTCCAACTGCATATGTGGCAGAGTATGGTGATTTTGGGCATCAGTGATAGGATAAGCCCTTGGTTCTCCCTAGTTTTTATTGCTAGTTCAAGGGAATGTCAAGGCTCAGTAAAGGCGTTATAGAAGAAGGGTAAGAAGACCAGTTAGGAATCTTATGGACAAGAAACTGGGAAAGAAAATAACATTTGAAATGTAAATATAGAAATACCCATTTAAAAATGCTATAAAATTTGCTAAAAAAATAAAAAAAATTAAAGAAAGAAAAGAAAAGAAAATTAGCAGCTAATCAGACCTATTGGCTCAGTAATCCAAATGGTCCCTATCAGGGAATTATAGTCAGAATAATACTAGTGGAAAGTCTGAGGTGATGAAGTCCAAATTTGGAGCAATTCTCTCTCTCAAATACCAGTATCAGAACATACTGCTCTATAAGTATCCAAATAATTGAGTAATTTCCTCTGAGCTGAGGATACAATACATGTTTTTTACTTCTTCCTTAGGACCATTTTCTTCTGGGCAGAAAGAATAAAAACGATGAGTTCTAAGGAAAAGAACAGTGTCCTTCACAACACCTGGCCTTTTGGATAAAGATATTAATGATATAAACTCTCTGACTTCCAGGAACCATTAGAAGCAGGGAAGTCAGGATGCTTCTGATAGGCTCCAGCACCTGAATTTCGTATGTGGAGGGCTAAGGTCATGTCTGTGTCTCAAGTGAATATACTCAACTCCTACCAAGGACTGAGATTTCCCATAATCCATGCATATCTTCCTTTTTTTATACCAAGACAGAAGGCCAGCTTTCTTTTCCACACCTCTGATTTCTTCATCCTCTTTGTCCTCCCTCCTAAATGGCCCTTTACACTGAATTAGCAGCCAATTAGTAAACCCTATATGTACTGAAGGAATATTGGAGAGGTACATTGAATAGATTCAAGAATGTGATTTGCAGGTGTGTCTCCTATGACACAGTGGAAACCTGTACGTACTACAAACTTCATCTCTCTAAGTCTAGATACTTCTCTTTCCTGTATTAGTGTTTACATGGTCTGAATGGAGAAAGTTATTCAGGGGCTTGGCATGAGTAGAAAACATCTAGGAACATAGGATGGAGGAGATTCTTCTGGATCATAATTCTATTAATAGGTCCATTCCTGTGATATACAGTTCAGTTTCCTAGGTTTTCTTTGTTTCCCAAAAACCTGTATTTACCCTACAGACCTTTAATTGAGTGTATATTGTATTTCATTTTCTATTTGAACATTCTTTGATTGGGGAATTTATATATATATAAATATATATATATATATATATGTGTGTGTGTGTATATATATATATATATGTGTATATATATATATTATATACGTATATATATTCTGGAATATATATATATATATATATATATTTATGTGTGTGTGTGTATATATTCTGGAATATATATATGTATATATATATATATTCCAGAATGTGTTATCAAATAATCTGTTTTCCAATTCCATTTTTTTTCATTGATTTTGGCAACAATGTGGGTCTAGCAATAGAATGAATATAACAATGTAAATATTGTCTACCTACTTCGAATGATAAACTCCCAAATGCTTATTTTATCCAAAAAATAGCAGATATCAATAAAACAAAGGACAACATTGACTATAGAATGTGGTTCTATTTCCAATTAAGTATCAGTTCTCTCATATCTACCTACCTGTGTTCCCACCATGATTATTTCTTCAGGCCATACATCATACTTAGGAGGATGGGCAGTGAGAGGAATGGCTTGAGGTCCAGTTAAACATCAACCTCAATAGGTTCCTAAGAACAGGAGTGAGATTATTTGCCATTGTCATTTGTGGATTCTACATTCTTTAGCTAGTTGCGCAAAATCCATGCTAAAATTCTACCTAACCTCATTGCTGTAGGAGACACCAAATATATATATTTGAATATATATATATATATATATATTCAAAACTAGATATGAGTGATGAAGCTATGAAGTGCATTCTGCCAGGTACCGGATATAGCTCCTTCCTAAGAGAGACAGCTAGAGCATATCAAATACAGAAGTGAATGCTAGTGGCAAACTAGTTTACTGACAACTGATATGTTGTTGGTAGATTTTGAGAAGGGATTACAAATGCTGTGTAAGTGAGGGTTCTGAGGGTACCTGGAAGAGAATGTGGGACAAAGGACCAAAGAAGGATGCCAAGACAAGAGTCTGAAAAAGGCGTCAATTTTATTTTTCTCCAAGGCTGAATTTATACCATAAGAGGGTTAACAGAGGGAGGTGGAACTAAGAAACATTTACGCAGGGCAAAACACATGATTTGTTTGGTCACGGATTGATGTTGAAAGGATGGTACAGAGTTTACAGGTTTGTCATATTATTAATCAGCAGGACAACATTACCATATTTTTATTTTCTTGACCACCAGATTTGTATTAGTCTTCTGCAGCTGACTGGGGATTTTCCATGAACCCAGTCATACTTAATACTAATCATAATAATAACATCTACAATGGAGGGCTTCAAGGGAATTGCAACCAACATCTCCAATTTACATATATTCAAATGTAAAAGTGACCAGTGCCCATGCATGTACTGGAATGCACCCCTTGGAAACTGCGTCTGTCTAACTTGGGGTGTTATTTGTCACATGGCCAAGAGAATCTTGTAGCCAGGGCCCATCATGGGATAAGGCAGCAGCTAATGTTGGCCCTCCTGTCTTAGGCCATTTATTCATGAATATATCATTCTCTATCCATCAATGACTGTCCAGCTCTTCACGCAGGGGTGAGAATTTTTTGGTTTTTCAGCAAAGGCATCAGGACAGTAGGCAAAAAAGAATGATGGCCTCATTTGACTGAGGAACAAAAATGTCCTTCCCTGGACTGGGATGGAGATTTGTAGGTGAACTTGACCCTCATCAAAGCATCGTCGATAGTTAGCCTATGATAATATAAGTGAATAGGTTTTGTTGTTATATTATCTCCCTGTTACTTAACAAGGATGATAAATGATTAAATGTCCAAGGGCCAACATATATAAGCAAAAGACAAGGAGATAAATAGGTATCCCATGCATGTCCAATAAGGAATAAGCAAACCCCAAATAATTAATGTACAGCATCATTAACTGAAAAATAAATAATGTGTTGATACATAAAAGGAAAAATAGCATGCTGATTGACATTTTTTAAAGTCTCAAAATAAATCAAATAGACAATACAATTTGGGTTCCTGCAACAATCATAATTGCATTATCCAAAAAGTCAAATCCTATGAATGGTATTGCATTTTTGAAGAATACATAATTTAGCTGTCCTGGAGTGGGTGTTAGGTTTCTCATTCTTCTTGAAGCGATGCAGTTCTTTGAGGAAGCAGGTCCTTTGAGTGGAATGCAGGCTGTAGATGAAGTCGCGTGTACCTTACGCCATGTTAAGTGCCTCGCTGGGCTCCTTCTTTGGATCTTTTTGCCCAAAAGCAGGTCAGTAAGAATGCACTGTATCTTTTAACAATTTTAAAGTAATTATAATCTCTGTATCAACCTCTGATTGAAACGTTCTAAGACCCCAAGTATATCAATTTAATATTTAGGGGAATGTACCATCCCTTGTTTTAAAATTAGTACCTTCAGAATGTGAATCTGGGACATCCATATTAGCAGGATGGGATATATTTTAAGTCAAATTACACAGTGTCTTGGGTGATAAAATTCTTAAGAACAGCGGTGAGGTGCCAGGCAAGAATGCTAGGGGGTGACCTGGTGAGAGCACGTGGAACAACCAGATAGGTGACAAATAGCATTCAGTCATACAGCTAAATGGGCCAGCTTTCTTGGGGCAAAAAGGCCAGCCCATAATCAGGCACAAGCTTTGTGCCTGTGAAACAAAAATGAGAGCAGAGTGGCAGCTGGTTTGTTACCGGCTGTCTCTCTGGACTTTGATTGTCCTGAGCTCAGCTCAGCTCCTTAGAGTCAGCTCAGTGGCTCTGCCTATCAAGAGACCCAGCCTCTGAAGGACACTAGGCTTCCAGTAAGAATTAATAACAAAAGGATAGAGAGATGGTTAAGAACTGAGTGCTAGATGCCAAGTGGCTGATAAAATAATTGTATGGTTCGTCTACTTTAAGGGGGAAGTTTCTTCCAGGCTGTCATACATGCTAGATGACCTTGCGCCAAAAGACCAGGAGAAAATAGCATTTGAGAATTGAAGGGGGGCTTGCCCAGGGGGTGTTATCCGATTGAAGCCTCAGATATCATAGAGTAAACTATAGTTACAGGCAATTGGTTTTAAGGACGCTTTCGGCTACCATTCCTGAGGCATTGGTCACAATTGTGTTGGGTTTCCGGACTCTTACAACCAATAAATAGATTACTAACATTGGAGTACTGATCTTTAATAGAAGTATAGCCCTCCAAGGACTTCAGTGGTAGCCGTTCACCAAGCCGCCTCACTGAGTTAGAGGGCCATGAAAAAGAAAACATTGATCCTGACCGTGGCCACAGCCTCCAGTTGGAGTAAGCTGAAGAGCCGGTGCTAAGACTTTCTCCACTTGTCATCCTAGAGTAAAGCCTTTTCTGTCTGGCACAAAGAAGTTCCTCACAGTCTGCTGCAGACTCTTTCTGAAACTATTTTCGGGACTACCCTGATTCCCAACCTGGGGCATTTTGACCACAGGGGTAAGAACTGACTGCTGCAGGAATAGGATCAGAGGCACTGTGTATGTCAATGATGACTAACAAGGAAGGTGACTTAATGCTGAAGACCAACTCCTCACTTGCAATAGGGCCAGCAGATAAGGCAGGTTCCCTGGCAGAAAACAATTTCTCTCAAGCAAATTATTTCCAAGTTAAGCACCAAGTAGACCAAGTAAAACTTCTTGAGAAAGAAAGCAAACAGTTCCATGATTTCAAACACTATCATCAGTCCAAGTCCAAAAATGAAACAACAGCCAAAAAAGACACTCGACAATACCAAAGAAAAAAACTAGACAAACAAGACCAAGAAAAAGCATTCTATAAGTGAATTCCACAGATGCCCATTACCTTCAATACCTGGCCCAAAATGCAGCTTAACCTTAGCTGTTTCTGGGATGAGGCAGAACATCTGATCCCACCTCCCAATGTGACTCTAGAGTGTCCTCTATATTCCTTTCTCCTCCTAGAGCATCCTCTCTGGCCTGTGACAACAAGCAAGTCGACCTGTCACAGCCATAAGCCCCTTACAGGACCAATAGCGACCACCAAGTGGACTCTAAAACTTCTCCAGTTGGGACTCAAACCCTTCAGACAGCAGGGGCATACAACACAAGTCAGCATGAAACAAAGGCGAAACATGACACAGAGACAAAACAGAAAGTAACACAGAACACAAAACACAGACTTGCTCAAGCTTACCTCTGATCTCTTAACCAATTGTGGTCTGGAGGGAGCACAGTCCCTGTGATGCACCAAAGTGCTTTAAGACCCCATAGCCCTATTCTTTGTGTCCTGAATGACTCTCTGTGTCCTGTCACAAAAGATGAGAGTAGAATGCTTGTCCCATCACTCAGCAATAGCTCTGGGAGGGGGTTAGGGGTGGGAGCCAAAGGTCCAAGAAGGAGCAAAGTCTTCCACAAACAAAGAAGACAGACCAGCCTATTAATAGGGAAAGACTTTCTCCTCCAGGACACCTTCAAAGAGCCACAACTTGGGTGCCTTTTGTAAGTGAGAGATCAGAGGGTGCCTGGAATAGAATTGGGACAAGGGTTCTTGGGATAAATAATGACGTTAAGACAGGAGTCTGACCAGGGCGGCAATTTTATTTTCCTCCAAGGCTGAATTTATACCATAACAGGGGTAACAGAGGGCAGGGAAAAGTAAGAAACATTTACCCAGGATCAACATACAATACTGGTGTGGTCAGGTAATAAGGTGATGTTCACAAAGTATCAGAAATGTCACAGGTTTGTCATATTATTAGTCAGCAGGACAACTTTAAAATAGTATTATTTTTTCTTTACCACCAAATGTGTATTACTATTTTGCAGCTTGGTGGGGATTTTCCATGAAAATAGTGATAGTAAATTCTAACCATAATAATATCATCAACAGTGGAGGGCATCAAGAGTGTCGCTCCAAACAGAACTGAAGGGGCTTTCAACTACATAAGAAAAACAATGCCAAAGAACCAGAGATTTCTGGTACTAACCCAATATTTTGTGCATGGACAGAATTATGGCTCCAACTGCATATGTAACAGAGGATGACCCTGTGGGGCACCAATAGAAGGAGAAGCCCTTGGTCTTTCCAGGTTTGACTCCCAGTTCAAGGGAATGTCAAGGTTTAGTATGGGAGGTTATAGAAGAAGGGGAGAGGGGTCAGATAGGGCTCATATTGACAGGAAACTGGGAAAGAAAATAACATTTGAAATGTAAATATAGAAATATCCAATTAAATGAGCAATGAATTTTGCCAAAAAATAAAAAAAAATGGAAGAAGTAAAAGAAACTGCTACCTAATCTCACCTATTGAAATCTAAAGGGTTACTGTAAGGGAATGGTAATCAGAGTAATACTAGTGAAAGACTGATGATGAAATCTCAACTAGAAGCACTTCTCTCTCCCAGATATCAGTGTCAGACACAAACTGCAATATAGGTATCCAAACCATGGAGGAGTTTTCTCTGAGCTAGGTACACAATTCCTGTCTCTCCCTTTTTCCTTAGGACCTTTTTCTTCTTTTCAAAAGGAGTAAAGTCCATGAGCTCTCAGGAAATCAACTGTGCCCTTCCCAACCCTTGGCTTTGGGAATAAAGAAATTAATGATATAAACTCTCTGACTTCCAGGAACCATAAGAACAGGGAAGTCCAGATGCTTCTGAGAGGCTCACAGCTCTTGATTCCCATATGTGGAAGGGTCAGATCAAGGCTTTCTGTTCAGGGAACACACTAAACACCTACCCAGGATTCACTGAGCTCTCCAGTGGACCATGTATTTCTTCCTTTTTTATACCATGACAGAAGGGCAGCTTCCTTCTCCTCATCTCGGATCCTTTCATCCTCTTTGCTCTCCCTAAAAAATGGCTGTTTACTCTGAATTAAAGGCCAGTTACAAACCCTAGATGTACTGAAGGAATATCTGAGAAGCAGGTGGTGTCACAACAACACTTCTGACCTCACAGAAGGAGCTAGGGCTCTCCAGGTTACAAGAGATTTTTCGGGAAGGACCTAATGATGATGATGTCACTGAGAACCTCCATGTCCTACCTGCTGAACAGCTTTCCTTATATTGACCAGTTTCAAGAGTGCCTTTTCCAGGAGAGTCTCTTGTGACACAGTGGAAACCTTTACATACTCCATCTCTCTAAATCTAGAGAATTGTCTTGTCTTCATTAGTGGTTACATGCTACTACCCAAAGACTATACATGAACTAACCCGGGACTCCAAAATCATTGGTATCACTGAATGCCTAGTAGTGGCACCAGTGGAAGGGGAAGACTTTGGTCCTCCCAAGACTAAACCCCCAGTGAAGGAAAGTAATATGGGGGTGGATCGGGTTAGGAACACCCCTATAGAAGCTGAGTGGGAAGAGCTAGGAAAATGTTAACCTATAACCTAGAAAGGGAATAACATTTGAAATGTAAATAATAAATTTGCAAGTTAATGAAAATAGAAGAAAAAAAAACACTCCGTCTGGAAGAGGAGAACATATGATTTTCCGTTAAGGATCAATGGGAAGAATTTTGGACACCTGGACAAATGTCGAAAAACCCTATTGAATATTGGAAACATTTGGTTATTTCCGGAAAGTCCTGGGTGGATAGGAACATCTTGGGGAAAAATGGGAGATCCAAGTTCTCCATGTCTAGATAGGGAATGATGTTGGGAACCTGGAATGTGTGTGAATATTACCTGGCCCAGTTTGTCAGTAGAAGAGTCAGCAGAAGGTGGCCCAGGTACAGTGTGGTTTTCTCTGAAACTTTCACTGTTCTCTCCAGTACTGTGGTTTGTAGATGTTGCAGGCACTCTGGCTACCAACTCGTCAATGTCCAGATTTTTTCAAACCCAGTAGACATAACCCGCTTTTTTTTTTTTTTCATCTTCCCAAGAATGGGCAATAAAGATGAGGCCACTCTTTTTTCTAGTAGCAGGATGTAAAGCAGATCTTCTGGTATCCCTGGTCAGTGTGTTACTCAGTGATCTGCTATCCTTGGTCAGTGGATTACTCATGCCCTAAGGAACCCTCAGAGGAAGTGGAACTGTCCATTTCTTGTTCTCAGTCAGTTAACTCTTGGGGTCTAGGGCCCTCTTACTGACTGAAGCCTTTATATGATCTTTGAGTTTCTATAGGTTTTCTGTAACACGAGCATCAGGTTTTTTGAATCTCTGGTCTTCATAGGGTTTTGGGCATCTGAACTTGTGCCGAGTCCATGTAAGTAGTCCTGGAGGTGCAAACTTGCTCGGGTCTCTGCTATTCAAGTGCTTCCCCCATTGAGGAATGATGTTGTAATCTGGTTCGGGGACACTGAAGGCAGTCTCAGGTGGCATAGGCTGGGAACCCTTCAAGTGCTTCCCCCATTGGAGTCCGGTGTTATAATCTGCTTGGGGGGACACTGAAGGGGCTTCCAGGCTGTGGAGGCTGGGAAATCGGCAGTGCATGGTCAGAGGGTAAAGTCCCGGATGAGGCTCGCTGGCCTCTCTCCACACATCTGGCTGTTTAGTCGTTAAGAAAATTGAACAAGAAATCGTGAATGGGCTACTACCACGTAAGGGGCAGTGAATGTACTTGCCCAGAGGTGAGTCTTGGTGAACATCAGTTGAGCTGTATCCTTTGAGTATGGGTCTCTCTCCCGAGAACTGTGGACAAGTCCAGAAAGAAAAGCAGGGGAATCTCGAGTGAACCTTGATCTCAGGAAACAAAGTTGGATAGGGGCTGTCCTCGAGTTAGCACGGGGCAGTAGCGAGGTCTGCACGGACCAGTTGCGAGGTCTGCACCGGGCACTTGCGAAGTCTCCACGGGGAAGTCGCAAGGTCTGCATGGGGCAGTTGCGAGGTCTCCAAGGGGCAGTCTCGATGTCTGCACGGGGTAGTGACAAGGTCTGCTGGGGCAGTCACGAGGTCTGCGTGGGGCAATAGCGAGGTCTGCACGTTGCAGTCGCGAGGTCTGCACGGACCAGTCAGGAGCTGCCTCACTTGTCAGTATTTGTAGTAGCGGCGCGATCATCCAAGCTTTCTGATTGAGGAGGAACCCTATCGACTCTCTTCCTTTGAGTCCAGAGTGCTATCTGCTCTCTGTCAGGGGCCGAGATAAGGGATTCTGGAAGGAGCAACATGAATGGAAAGGGAAAGGGGTGCTTAGGACATTGTGCGGTCAAGCGAATATTACAACAGGGTAAATCGCTCTAACTGGAGGCCATCAGTGGTGCAGTGATGTGTCTTGGAACATCATAAGCAAATGGGAAAGGCTGATCCAGACCCTTGCTCCTCAGAGACTGCAGGGACTAGAAAATCACTGGTTGACTGTGTTACGGAATGAACATGTGAGGATGTGAATAGAGCATAGAATGCATGGGATTGATATTAGAATTCCATGTGACTTCCAGGTGTTACTGTGATGCTTCTGCCTAGATGTATCACTATTTTTTCTTGTCCAAAAGCTCTTAATATTCTTTCCAATATGATAGTTTTTAAATATTGAGTATGCTACACAATGGAATGTATTTTTTCTAGTCACATGTATTGAAATTCTAAATGTCTCTTGATATCTTACGCAGTTGCCTGGCTAGAAATCCTGGGATGCTTTCAATACTGGTAAGCTGATTGAATACAACTGTTTGCATTACAAACTTTTCTTTTAAATAATTCTTTTGGTGATCCCCAATTAGATTGTGCAAATGCCCCCCGCCTTTTACAGACATATCTACAATCTCCCTTGCTTGGAGAAAGGAGTTAAGTGTTATGCCTTCTTTGAATGAAGAGAAAGATCTAAGGCTACACTCCTCAGAGAAACAAGCAATCAGGAACTGTAGGAAGAAATATGCATCTAGGGAACAATAAGTGTTCCAAGCTAACCTGAGCAGTAAAATAATGTATGGAAAATACCATTCCTTTATAATTATTATTATTATTATTATTATTATTATTATTAACCATTGTATTTGTTTTCATTTCAAATATTAACCCCTTTCCAGATCCTGTTAATAAACTCCATCCACTACATACTCCTCCTCTTTGTTTCTAAGAGGGTGCCTCCCCAACTCTCCCAATCATTCTTGCCTCACCCATCTAGAATCACTGTTCTCTGAATTACTCTTCTCTAGGACATCAAGCATCTAAAGGACCAAGTGCTTCCCTTTCCACTGATGTGAGTTGAGGCTGTTCTCTGCTACATATGTAGGGTACCAGACAATGTATATTCTATAGTTGGTGGTTAGGGCCAGGGGTACTCTGAGGGGTCTGGTTAATTGAAATCATTGTTCTACCTCTAATTACAATCCCCTTCAGATTCTAAATCCCTTCCCCTACATCGTCCATTGGGATCTCTAGGTTCAGTTCAATGGTTGGCTTTCCTGGCAAAGCCTCTCAGAGAACAGGCATATCAGACTCCTGTTTGCAAGCACATCTCAGCAACAGCAACAGTGTCCGGTTTGGTGTCTGCAGATCTCTGGAAGGCCTTTCCTCCAGCCTCTGCTCCATTTTTGCCCCTGCCTTTTCATTAGACAGGGATAACTCTGCTTTAATAAGAGCTGGGTGACTGGTCCCATCCTTGCACTGGGGGCTATGTCTATCTACTGCAGGTGGTTTCTTCAGGTTCAATATCACTGTTGTGTATGTTGGCTAATGTCATCACTGTTGGGTCCGGGGAACCTGTCGCATCCCTAGTACCTGGGACATTCTAGAGAATACCCCCTTACCAGTGAGTACATGCTATGTGCCTTTATTTGTGATTGGGTTACTTCACTCAGATTGATATTTTCTGATTTCATCCTTTTGCCTATGAATTTCATGAAGTCATTCTATTTAACAGCTGAGTATCAAACCATTGTGTAAATGTACCACATTATATGAATCTGTTTCTATTTTGAGGGACATCTGGGTTCTTTCCAGCTTCTCTCTTTTATAAATAAGACTGCCATGACCATAGTGGAGCACGTGTCCTTGTTGTAGGTTGGAGCAAGTTTTGGGTATGTGCCATCGAATGGTACAGCTGGGTCCTCAGGTAGTAAATACTATGTTCAATTCTCTGCAGAACCTCCAGCCTGGTTTCCAGAGTGGTTTTAAGAGCTTGCACTATCAACAGTGACAGAGTGTTCCTTTCTCTCCACACCATTGCCAGAGTCTGTTGTCAACTGATTTTTTATCTTAGCCATTCTGACTGGTATGAGGTAGAATCTAAGGATTGTTTTAAATGGCTTTTCCCCAACGACTAAGGATGTTGAATATTAGTTTAGGTGCTTCTCAGCTGTTCAATATTCATCAGTTGAGAATTTTTGTTTAGAACTGTAGCCCACTATTAAATAGTGTTATTTGATTCTCTGGAGTAAATCTTCTCCTTGAGTTTTTTGTAAATATTGGATATTGGCTCTCTATCAGATGTAGGATTGGTAAAATCTTTTTCCAATCTGTATGTTGCTGTATGAAACTAAATACAGTGGTCTTTGCTTTACACTAACTTTGAAATTTTATGAAGTTCTATTTGTCGATTCTTGATCTTAGAGCAAAAGTAATTGGTGTTCTATTCAGGAAATTTTCCCCAGTACCAATGTGTTCAAGGTTTTCCCTGCTTTTTCTTTAATTAGTTTCAGTTTCTCTGGTTTTATTTGGAGGTCTTTAATCCATTTTTACTTGAGCTGTGTACAAGGAGATAGGAATGTATTGATTTGCATTCTCCTACATTCTGTCCTTCAGTTGAAACAGCACAATTTTTATCCACTGAATGATTTTAGATCCTTTGTCAATAATGAAGTGGCCATAGTTGTGTGGGTTCTTTTCTGCATCTTCAATTCTATTCCATTGATCTACCTGCCTGTCTCAATACCAATACAATACAATTTTTCATCACGATTGCTCTGTAATACAACTTGAGCTCAGGGATGGTGATTTCTCCAAAATGCTTTTTTTTTCAGAATAATTTTCTCTATCCTGTGATTTATTTTATTGCAAATAAATTTGAAAACTTTCACTTTTATGTTTGTGAAGAATTGAGTTGGAATATTGATGGGGAATCCATTCAATCTATAGGTTGCTTTTGGTAAAATGGCCATTTTTACAATATTAATCCTGCCAATAAACGAACATGGGAGTTCTTTCTAATTTCTGAGATCTTCAATTTCTTTCTTCAGAGACTTGTTTTCTTGTCATATATATCTTTCACTTGCTTGGTTAGAGTGAATCTGAGTTATTTTATAAGCTTCTTTATTATTGTCAAGGGTGTCATTTCCGTAATTTCTATCTCAGCCTTTTTCTCTTTTGAGTAGAGGAAAGTTACTTATTTGTTTGAATCAATATTATATTCTGTCACTCTGCCAAAGTTGTTTATCAGGCTTAGAAGTTCACTTGTGGAATTTGTGGGGTCACATAAATATACTACCACATAATCTGCATGCATATAGTGACATTTTGAATACTTCCTTTGCAATATGTATCTCTTTACCTCCATTTGTTGTCTAATTACTCTGGCTAGGACTTCAAATACTATATTGAAAAGGTAGGGAGAGAGTGTGTGTCCTTGTCTAGTTCCTGATTTTAGTGGGATTGTGTTAAGTTTCTCTCCATTTAGTTTGATGTTAGCTACTGGTTTCCTGTATATTGCTTTTACTGTTCTTCAGTACGGTACTTGAATTTCTGATATTTCCAAGAGTTTTACTATGAAGGGTTAGGTTCTATAAAATGTTTTCTCAGCATTTAATGAGATGATTGCTTGTTTTTTTTCATTGATTTGTTTTTGTAGTGGATTAGACTGATTGGTTATTAGGTTCTGTATATTAATCCATCCCTGTATTCTTGGGATGAAGCATACTTGATCATGATGTATCATTGTTTTGATGTGTTCTTGGAATTTGCATGCAAGAAATTTACTCAGAATTTTTGCAGGGAAATTCATGAAAAAAATGATCTGAAATTCTCTTTCTTTGTTGGGTCTTTGTTTGCTTTACTTATAAGCATAACTGTGGCGTCAGAGAAGGAATTGTGTAGTGTTCCTTCTATTTCTAATTTGTGGAATAGTTTGGAGAATATTGGTATTAGGTATTTTATGAATGTCTGAGAGAATTCTGTACTAAACCTTCCTGGTCCAGGGATCTTTCTGTTGGGAGACAATTAACGACTGCTTCTACTACTTTACGAGTTATGGGAGTATTTAGATGGTTTATCTGATCGTGATTCAAATTTGGTACCTTGTATCTGTCTAGAAAATTATCCATTAAATCCTTACTTTCCAGTTCTGTTAAGTATAGGCTTTTATAGTAGGATCTGATAATTTTTTGAGTTTTCTCATTTTCTATGGTTATATCTCTATTTCACTTATGATTTTGTTATTTTTAATTTGAATAATAAGGATTTACCTGTCTTCTGGATTTTTTTAAAGAACCAGCTCCTGGTTTTCTTGATTCTTTATATAATTCCTTTTGTTTCTACTTGGTTGATTTCAGTCCGGAGTTTGAATATTTCCTATTGTCTAGTCCTCTTGGTGTATTTGTATTTTATTAGTTCTGAGATTTCAAGTGTTCTGTCAAACTGCTAGTGTATCATAGCTCCTGTTTCTTTGTTGAGGGTCTCAGAGCTATCAGTTTTTCTCTTAGCATTGCTTTTTTGTATTCTCAAGTTAGGCCTTCATTTTCATTAAATTCAAGAATGTCTTTAATTTTTTTTCTTTATTTCTATTTGAATAACTTCTCCTCGAGTAAATCATTCCTCAGCTACCATGTATAAGTCGGACTTTGGTTGTTCTTGTTGTTATTGTAGACAATTTTTAGTCTGTAATGATCTTGTAGGATGCATGGAATTAATTCAATCTTCCTGTATCTGTTGAGGCATGTTTCGTGATGGATGTTATTGTCAGTTTTGGAGAAGGTACCATGTGGGACTGAGAGGAAAGTGTCAGGAGCCATAAGAGGACAAGCTAATAACTAGCAGGTGGTCATCCTCAGATGGACAGCCTTGGATTATTTTATAGTCCACAACTTGTTTGCCCTTATTAAGCAAGGCTGTAAGGGATACATTTTGGGAAATTTTCCTGCTATTGAAATGCTATTCCTGTTGTTATTATTAGAAATATATAACAATCATTGAGTAAGAGCACACCCACTTGGAGGAGATCTCTGCAGAGCTACGAAGTTGTACTGTCCTGTAGTGATGCTATACAGACAAATAGATCAATTCTTTACACTTAATAATGATCCTACAATAATTTCTAATATTATATCAATGGTTATTAAGCTCTTTTATAGTGGGACTGCTAGAAGTCTCTTTTTATAGTCAAAATTGCAGTGAGAACTCTGCCAGTCTACCAGGTGTCACCAGTTAATTCTTCTGAGATAGTAAACAGACTTTATCCTATTCAGAACCCATTAACAAGGTTGTAAAACAGTTATCAAGAGTCATAAAAAGAGAAGAAATGATTTGTTACAGGTGCAAGGACAGATGATAAGATATTGACTGGGTTTATCTGTAAATAACTTCTCTATCAACTATGGTTTTAGACCTTCAGTGAACCTATAGAGCTGACACTGGTGATGAATGTTTAGCCAGATAATTACTCCTGATAAATATTCATGTAAAAATTCTCGGTTGTAAATTGTATTTCAATTTATGCTTTGATCTTTCATATGAACTAGAGATGAACTTTGAAACATGTGATCATGTATTCTGAAATATGTTTAAATGCTGAGGAGAAAGAAATAAACACAAAAAAGGACTGAGAGAGAAGGACTGAACTGGAAGGACAGAGACAGATGGACTGAGCTTGAGAGGGGCCGAGCTGAAAAGTCAGCTTTGAGCTAAGGAGAACGGAGCTTAGTAGAACTGAGCCAAAAATATCTGGGCTGAGAAGAAATGTAGAAAGGTATAATGTAGATACTATAAGTAACATAAGAGGGCAATCTGCAGAATGCAGAGGAGATGAGGAAAACAGAAGAAGCTGGAAAGAGCGGAAGGTGCAGTCTGGTTTCTCCTTACCATGGGACAGAACAGGTCATTTCTTAATAGCAATGCAGGCTTACTCTTATCAAAAGGAACAAGGCTTTTCTCTTACACACTTGGGTTTAATTCACTTAGCATTAAAAGGGTCGAAGTGATTTTTTTCTTTATGTAATAAAGATTGGAGCTCATCTTTCTGCACTGGTGCTTGGTCATTTGCTCCCTATGCTTATGTAAGTAAGAATATCTGTGTAAGTATGTAATTACAAGAATGTATGCATGTTTGTGTGTCTAAGAGTGTAATTGTGAGAATGCGTGTAAGTTAGGCCCAGGTGATTTTGAATGGAAATATATAAATTCACGTTTATGGAATCCAGTTTTAAAATTACATGTTTATGCATATTTGGCTATGTAAAATACTGACATCATTTGTGATTCAAATATACTAACAATTTGATTATACTTACCTTCATTAATATTTAAACTACTCCTTGAAGATATTTTAATGGATAATATCAAAATATGTTTATAGGAATGGTACATTAAATACTTCTGTTAATAGTCAAAATAAGGAAATGCTTCTGATATTTATGCATTTTATTATTTGATTATGAAAGAAACTGAATGATCTTAGATTTTGTAATAATGTTTAAAAATTATTTGTTCTTAATGTTTGTTGACAGAAGATAGTTATCAACGAATACATATATACAATGTGCCACACATTACAAAAGCAATGTGCCACACCTTTGTAACATAAATAGAGCAAATTAAATATATAATTTATGAACTAAAGGTGAGCAATCATGTGCAAAAGCAAGATATATCATTGAGTCTACCTACATTTGGAGTTAAGAGATGATTCATGCTTCCGTGTATTTCTTTCTAGACATCTAAAGAGATAAAATTAGTGTGGAAATAGCTAAAACTGCAATTAGTATGCTTCATGTAGTATACATATTTAAACATTGCTTTTGAAAAATTATACAGTACATACTTTCAAGGTTATATATACAGCATAAACAAAAATTCACTGTGTCCATAAATTATCAATAACACTCAAGCAACTTTCTCTTTTCATATTATATTTGAATTATCAAATATACATATGTAGGTATTTATCCACACACAGGCACACTCACACACACACACACACGCAAAACCACACAATACTTCTAAAAATTTAAAACAGTTTAGTAAATAATGAAGTCATTCAGACAAAATTAATGAAAAGGGATGAACTAAATTTACAGTAAATTGTCCTCCCAAAAGTATACTTTCTAGCATATAAAATTATTGCCTCATGATTTTAAGAAAAATAAGTATGAGGCCAATAAACTTAATCAGATCCAAGTTGGACTTAGCATTCAGGATTAGAGTAGAAATTGAAATGTATTGAGAAAAATATTAAATAACAGGCTTTAGCTCTACTTTTTCAATTATACAAAAAAGTCTAAGAAACAGTGAAATGACACAACATGTAAAATTGCTTTCTATTAAGAACTGATATCTAAGTTTAGTATTCATAGTCTATATAATAAACAGAGAGAACTAAATCTCACAAGTTGTTTCCTGGCTTAAATACAATTTTCTTGGCTTGTGAATATATCCAGAACCAATCAAAACAATGAAAATGGATAGACGCTGTGTTACAACAAGTAAGAGATATTTTGTTTATTTGTTAGGCATGAATTTATTTTTGTAGCATTTCTTCCCAGGTTTCTGTTGGGTATTTTATAAATCCTCACTTTGGTGTGGTCGATGGTTAAATTTAACTGAATATGGCTGAGTATGACAATATGATAGAAATGGATCATTGGGGCAGAGAATACCTTTGGGTTCAACCTGGTTATAATGAAATGGTGGTCACAGTGTACAAAACCAAACACAAGATAAGGAACTGTGGCTTCAGATACAGGGCTCCTTATGAGATTTCACTTTGTAATGTTGGAAGAATTCTTCCATGATATCATGAGATTGTGCAGTGAGACGGCCTTTTCTTTATTCCTGTAATGAAAGCAAATACTTGTTATTTTCAGTTCCCTCAGAGAGCTTGCTAGGTTACTAGATCAATCAGGAACTCGGGATGAGGGATTTAGGTGTGCAAAATATGATGTTGGTATTTGATTTCTTCTAGATATTTCTAGGGAAGTGACTTCATATGATTTGGAATATAATCAAATAAGACCTTGTTAAAGATGAAGAAAGCACTGGATGTGCTGGCACAGGCCTTTTATCTTAGCACTGGGTAAGAAGAGGAAGGCAGTAGAACTCTAAGTTCAAGGCCAGCTTGGTCTACAGAGAAACGGAAAGATAAGGTTCTAGTACTGCCAGGGATATAAAAGAAACACTGTCTCGAAAAAAGTTCAGTTACAACTTCTGTAGTATACAAAGAAAAAAATCTCATTTTATTTTAGTAAGATGTTAATAATTTTATCTTGAGTCTAATGCAATATTTTAGCTTTAAAATAATGTGAAGGCACTTAAAATGTATGAAAAGATGTTTTCCATCACTATTCTCCTTAAACTACAAGCTGAATTTTTATTAAATAAACCTATGTAAATACAGTTTGAAAGTTTTTCTGTGATTAGCTAAAGGGATTTCACATTGTTAATTTAGAATGGTGGATTTCAGGTCAATCTTGAAAGGTAATGACTAAGGTATAGATGTATATTAAGCATACAAAATCTAATCTAAAATGTTGCACAATAAAAATGAGAACCTTTAATTGGTTTTCCTCTAAAGTATACAGCTTCTTTTTATTGAAGTCCAGATCTGATGATTTGAACAAATTTTGTGAGAAATACAACCTCCTCTGAGAAGATAAGAAACAGAGAAAGATAAGGAAAAAAGTCTGCTAAGGGACAACGGACTGGGAGAGAGTATTCTATGGAATATATAGGACAATAAATTTTACCCCTCTGGTATTGGTTAGCTGGGGACTTCATTATGCATATCTGTGTACCTAGAAAATTTTTCTTTTTCATCTTAAGAGACCCTGGTTTCTGACCTCTTAGGTAGCAATGAATATCGTAGTAAGAGCACCAGTGGAAGGGGAAGCCCTGGGTCCTGCTAAGACTGAACCCCCCAGGGAACTAGATTTTTGGGGGGAGGGCGGCAATGGGGGGAGGATGGGGAGGGGAACACCCATAACAAAGGGGAGCGGGAGGGATTAGGGGGGTGTTTTCCCGGAAAGCAGGAAAGGGAATGACACTTGAAATGTAAATAAGAAATACTCAAGTTAATAAAAAAAAAATTATGGTTGCTCTGAAACCTCTGTCCTTTGTATTAAGGTCTTAGCATGTTTACATGATAGTTTTGAAATATTAGTGTTATTATCAAAAGCCGTACTTTGTACATACTTTTTAAGCCACAAAATAGATACATGTCTGCTTGGGTTTATGAAGAAAGTTACAATGATAATATGAATATATATTTCTCATATATACATACTCTTCATGTACCATGTGTGTGAAGAAACCTTTGCAGATAGGAATGCATAGTAACCATCTGGCTAGAGTTTCAGGATTTTATTGTATCTTGTTTGACATGTGAATTTCTATTAAAATGCTAACTCCTTCTAAGTCTCTTAATTTAACTGGAGAGGTATTCAATAACACCTAAACTGCTGTTCATTCATATAACAGGTCTTTGGTTGTGTTACTGAATTTTATTCCAGTAACTTCTTAATGAGCTTTATTTTGAAAGTAAATTAAATATGTATATATATATATGTATATATATATATATTATAAAAAGATTAATTTTTAGTGGAAATATCACTTAGTGATTGTCAATTTTACAAACATTCTCTAAATTATTAAATATTTTCCATTATTAATTAGTATACAGTATTATGAATACAATAACATTTATGAAAATACAAATCTCTAATTACTATAAACACAAATATGTTATTATTTCATCTTTGAAAAATTTTTTCTTGGTTTGTCAGTAATAAATCTTGACTTCTGTATCTGAGCTTTCTCATCATTATTCTTAAGGAAATCTATTGCTTTTTTATTGAAAATAGTAAGGAATGTTCATTGATAGGTAGAAAGGAAGACTAACACAATATACACAATGGTATTTCATTCACCCCTTGGAAAACGAAACTATGATGTTTTCAGGAAAATAGATGTAACTAGAAAATATTCCGAGAAAGGTAACAAAGACTCAGAAAGGGAAATACGATGTGTTCTTTCTCATGTAGATAATAGAATCTCATTTTCACATACTTGTATTTATGTGAAGCTGTGAGTGGTTTGAATTCATTAAACTGGAATGTGTCTCATGAACTAGAAAGTAGTGTTTTAAACAGTATAGGTTGGCAGTTATTGAACATGTGCGGTATGAATGTAGAAGTAAGAATAACACAGACAGAATAGTGCAAGTGTTAGGGACATAGTGGTGGTGGGGAAAAAGTACTGAGGAAAGAAGGATGAAGTTGAATGTTTACAAACATGACATAAGGCAACCAGTTACTTTATAGGTTAGGTTAAAATAAATATTAAAATTTAAAATTAATACCTTAATATTTAATGTAATATACATCATGTTTGAGGAAAAATGCCAGAAAGTGATATGAAAATGAAAACAATCTATTTAACTTATTTAATCTTAGTCATACTATCCATAATTATTTGGTAGAAACATCACTTGCCTGCCAAGTTTTGGTATCATTTAAAAAATCACCTGTAAGATAATAATTACTTATGGTAGTAGAGTATTATTATAAGAGTATCAACTGGTAAAATTTGTGATTTGATCTATGTTTTAAGTTGCCTTTTGCTTAATTTTTGCCCTTCCTGACATTCACTCATACTGAACTATAAATTTCAATGTCGAATACTACTATAAAAATATAATTCTTCAGGGTTGTTGAAATTGCTCAATTACAAGTTAATATTATCCATAAACTATAGGATACGCTCCACAAAGCTCATAGATCCAAAGAAGATAAACAAGAAGAAAGGCCCAAGTGCAGATGCTTGACTCTCACTTAGAATGGGGAATAAAATAGTCTTGGAGGCAGAATGAGGGAAGGAAATGGATGGGAGAAGGAAGGGAGTGGAGAGTGGATTACGTGTGGGAAGGGACAGAAGATATGGCGATATAGGCAAGAGAAGTAATTGAAATCTTGAACTTATGGAGATGAGGAGTTAGGGGAAATCTCCAGGAAGAGAAAGAGACCTAGGATAAGGAACGTACCAATGAATCAATGGGGTGACCTAAGATGTCACTTACATTGGTGATATGGAACATGAATAGGCCAACTCCTTTAGTCAGGAAGGACCAACAGTGGAGGGATAAAGAAACAAGTACACTCACAAAACTTTCTACAGACATTTTGTCAAGTCTAAAAGAAAATCAGGGACTGAGTGAATTGCCAGTGCAAATAGGGACCCATCCCATGGGAAAGCACCAGGCAGACAACAGTGTCAATGAACCTAGACCACTGAGAGCTCTTAGAGACTGAGACCCCAACCGAAAATCATGCACAGGCTGGACCTAAGCCCTAGTGCATATGGAGCTGACATGTAGATCAATCTTCATGTGGGTTCCACAAAAACTTGAGTGGGGGATGTCCTGTTGTAGTCAAGTTGTAGCCTGACTGAGGAATCTGTTCCCAAACAAAGTTAGCTTATCTGACTGCAGTTGGAGAAGATGTGCCTAATCCTGAAGAGACTTGATATTTCAGAGTTTGAGCAACCTAGGTATGTCATCATCTTAGGAGAAAAGATGATTGTGTCAGAGACTCTGGGAGGAAGGGGCAATAGAGAGGGCAAAGTTAGGCATGTAAATTAAGAAACATAATTACTAAATTTGCTATTTCTTTTACAGTAATCTCCTAGATTACAGTCTCACTCTAAATTATTACTGTGCTCTTAAATCCAATCTCTACTGGTGGACTTCTATTTGGATAGTTCATAAATAAGTGGTTGGGAATGCAATTTTCTTCAGAAAGCAGGCATAGATGTATCATACACTAGGACAGCAGGCAATTGAAATATGATTGAGTGTTGAGGATTGATCTATATTAGGGAACATAAAAGTAAATTCCCGTTTAATAACATGCTTTTTGTCATGAACAAATACAGGAACAGAGGATTCCATATATTTAACATATAACATAGTTTTGGTCATACATTTTCCTCTCCTTCAATTTCCCATAGATATTCCTAAAATATATATATATATATATATATATATATATATATATATATATATATATATATATATATATGAACAGCACTTGAAACTACTTAGCAGAAGAATCAGTGCAATGATGGTGCAATTTACCTCATGATAAAAGAATGTTTTTTTCCAAATCTTTATCTGACATAGCGATCATATCCATAACATAAAACCCAATATATCTTATTCTTCAGAAATATGTTACATATTTGAATAAATGGTTAAAATAATTTCACAATAATTATCAAAAAGTACATGAAAAATACTAAACACACAAATCATTGGTGAAGTTTAAACACAAATGACAATACTTATACTGTGTTGCTGGAAAAAAGAAACTTAGTATACAGTTTCTTGGACTAAATTTTAATATAGCTATTATAGAAATCAATATAAAAATTAAAACCTGAAATCACTTGTGATTCAATAGTACCACAGATGAAATATGTACCTGAAGGAATCTATGTGTATATTCCTGTGATACCTTCATTAAATGAATTATCTTCTAAGTTTTCACAATATCCATGTTTCAAAATGGGATGAATAACATATACTGACACTAGATCTTTACTTAAGCATGAAAAGAGCAAAATTTCAACATTGGCATGTATATTGATAAAGCTAGATATCATTGTCCCGATTGAAAAAACAGAATTATGAAGACAAATATCTAAATCTTATGAAAATAGGAGACTACTATTTGTTTGATTTTAAGCCTATTCTATAGAAGGAAAGTCAGATGTCATAGTATAAACACGGTCAAATTTTCCCATTGCTCCGATGGCCAGAGAGAAGATCATACTATTCCTGTTTTGCTAAATAGCCATGTTGTCAAACTGCCTTCCAATTCTTACTGTTTCTGTCCATAGATTACAGCTTACATGAGCTGTGGTCAGACAAATGTATAGGTGTACTGTGCAGCAATTACTGCAGATATGGGTACAAGTGCTAAGACCATTAGAAGAAGAATGCTGAGCATAAGGCTGGGGAAACATTGAAGAAAAAGAGATGGAAGAACGGGAGGAGAGAGAGAAAGCAATCTGGACATGACACAGTCATTGGACCTATGGCCTCAGTGCATCTACACTTGTATGCACAAGTCCTGCACATGATTAAGACAACAAGATTAGGGAACATGTCAGTAGGCAGTACTCAGTGAACCAATGGATTAGAAAGAAAAGATTAATGGAAAATATAAAGAACATGAAACTGGAAAGAGAATGTATTTGGAAAGAGTAGAACCAAGCTAAGGATATGTGTGATCAAGGTACATTGTATATATGTATGAAGAATAAATAAAATAAAATAAAAATTCTAAAATAAAAAAATTCTGAAAATCTATTAAGATTTTTTGTATCCTCTGCAAGTCACTTTTTACCCCTAAAAATAGAATAGAGTATCCTAACTTTTGCTTAGTTGTAGGAAAGTCAATGAAAAAGGTAGTTACACTAGTTCAGTGCATGGTGTCTTCATTATGGAAATATCCAACTGAGGGTCATTAATCTGTACAGTTCAATTTTATCACCTGTACAAATAAAATAAAATTAAACAGTGTTTAATGATCCACCAAAACCAAACTGCACACTAGAGAGGTAAATACAGCTTGAAAAATGTCCTCTTCTTAACCTCAACCATTTTAATCTTTGAAACTCTGAATACATGTGAATAAAAAAGGTCTAACCTGATACACAACATATAGGATGGCGTCTTTGTGACTTATATGGCAAGACATTCAGGGTTGTACATTGCCTTCATTATGTCATTCATTTTAAATATCCTAGGAAACCAAGATCTAAAATCCATGGGCTTTGGTCCTGACAGCCATGGATTGCACTCTGTCCATGATAACTTTATGTATATTAGTTAAACACTGAAAGTCAGTTTGCTGCCTTACAAAATTGAACTGATTCATTGCTATGGTTATGATAATGATTTCTTGTAGAATAATTATAAATTCCTCATGACAAAACTTGCTTTCTCTTCTGGTGGTTTGTCGACTATTGATGAGCTTAAACCTCTTCCTTCTCAACATAGAACTTACTATAGATTATTTTTCACTGTCGATCTTATATACACTAAAGATAGGAAAAACACTGAAAATAGGATGGACTTTGTTTTCTGTCCCAAAAGTTCTTTTTTGACTTCTTCTTCATCATCTTCATCACCACCACGACCACCACCATCATCATCATCTAATTTACATGAAACTGATTTTGAAATTTTGTTATGCCAACAATGAAATGAGTATTCTGCTTGAAGCAGAGATATTGATGAACACTAACTCCTGTGCAGTCATTTTAGTGTTATAAAGACATTGCCAAAATTGCTTCAGATGATTGATTGAAATGTTAGTGCTCTTTACAACAAGATTTGAGAGTCCCTTACTGAAAGAATGGTCTTTTACAGCAAGACCTTCATTAACAGACTTTGATTTATCCCATGTACCAACGAAGTGAAATTGTCCCAGAAATAAAATAATGCCTCTCCAGAAACAGCTTTTATCCAATGATACACATCTACTTCTATTTCTTAATTGCCATGTTGACATGGGCTTAGGATACAATATATTGGGTTGGGGATTTAGCTCAGTGGTAGAGTGCTTGCCTAGCAAGCACAAGGCTCTGGGTTCGGTTCCCAACTCCAAAAAAAAAAAAAAAAAAAAAAAAAAAAAAAACAGAAACACGTCTATCTGCAGCATGGTCTTTATACTGAAAGGATACAATATATTCTGATTTATTAATGGTATTTTAGTATTATTTGGTTAATTGTTAAAATTTCAAAGGAACATACCTATTCCATGATTATATCCCATGCAACTTTTATTTTGATCTTGAAGTGTTTCATGAAAACTGAAGTATCAAAAATGTATATCTTCCCATTGAAAATTTGTAACATGCATCATGTGAAATACCCAGTGTAGCTCAATGATTGATGTCTCTGAAAGCATTTAAAGACTCTCCTACTGCATTACTTTAAGCGTGCAGAAACTTACCCACATAGTTGCAGTTCCAGATTGGCTGTAAACAAATCACTTTCTGAGAGTTGGAAAGTGATTAAAACTTTTGATATGAAACTAGTTAGGACTTTGAGAAAAGGGAAAGGACAGGCCATAGAAAGTATGTTTTTAAAATTCTTTTCTTTAAATTAGACTTTTTTATGCAATATATTTTATTACGGTTCCTCTTCCCTCTATTTCTCCCCCTTCTTCTATACCTCTCCTGTCACCTGTATCTACATTCTTTCTGACTCTCATTAGAAAACTAAAAATCACCCAAGGGTCAAAATTAAAGTAAATGTTAATGAACTGGAGTAGAACAAAACAAGCAGATAGCAAAGAGCCAATAAAAGGCAAAAGAATCAGGTACAGACACAGGGACCCAGACTTCCATTAACATACTAGAGAACTCTTAGGAAACATAAAACCAGGAAACAATATATACAAAATCATACAGAGTAACCATTAATAGATAATTAAACAAATTAAAAAAGGAAAAGAAATTGTGAAGAAAATGTCCTAACCGATTATGAGACGATTCTCCAAAGATAATTTTGAGTACCCTTGGTGCTTTTTATACAGTCTACACTTAAAATTGAATTGTGTACCCAGTGAGAGTCCCTTGGAGAAAAGTAAGTTTTTATTTTCAAATGAATACCCATTGGAGATAACTTCCAGTTTAGAGATAAGGTGATGTTCAGGGCTTGGCTTCTTTCATGGGCTAATTAATAGGTAACGAGATCTGTGAGGTGTTGTCTTCTGAGCATTATTCAGTTTTGAGACTCAGGAAGTCGCAATAGTTACATCTATCTGAACAGGCCCTAAATTATATTGACCCTGCATATTCACAGTAACTAAGCACAGTGCTGGACAATAAAAGATGATGTAGCCACTGGTGTCTTACTAGTGTTTAAATGTTTAGCATCATGCCCTTTTTCACCAAAAAGGCTCAGGTTATACCCAGGGGGTCATGAAGCAAAATATAAAGATATCCACGCGATATCAGGGTTTAGTCCAAAGAGGTTATTTTGGTTGGGGAGGATGAGGTTTAGAGTGTAGAGGGCTTCCATACATGTGTTATGCATGTATGGAATTATCAAAGAATAAATTGCTTTCTTGAAACTTCTAAATGTAACCACCAAGAATATTTGGGAGATATTCTTTCAAGTCTGCTCTATTTGTTTTAAAAATTGGGTCTCATTGTGTAGCTCAAATTACCGTAGAACTGCTAGTTTTCATCCTCCTTCATCCCCTACTCTTGTAGCAGGTTTCCTGAACATTGCCAAAATTATAGAATATGTGTAAATCTTCTGTTGTTGAAGTTTGATTACATAATGCATTATTCTGTCATTTGTTTTTCAGTTAACAATATATCTTGAATACATGTGCATGCGGAATTTCATCATGGAATATATTGCATTTCATAAATGGTAGTATACTCATTTCTTTAAATAATAATCTAGTTGTGCCGTTCAGATTATTTTCATTTTCATTAAATAAAGTTCGCTACAGAAAATCAGCATGGACACTGACTCAGGCACTGTACTCAATGGTGATTATTAACATTATATTTTGTGTAAATTACAAAACACATTGTTGGAATGATGTCAAGGCTGTTAAGTAATGTAATACTTGTATAAATACTGCCAAATTTCCATCTCAGAAGACTCTAATAATATATATTGCTAACAATTTTATATGAGAACTAATACTATACCATTCAAAATTAAATGGTACACATATTTTAAAAAGGTATCAGTCTCTGACTTCTGTCAGTTCTTTAATCAGGGGAAGGATCGAAGAAGTTGAAGAGGAGGCCAACCTCTATAGGAAGACAAGCAGTCACAACTACTCTGGAATGCTAAGATCTCCCAGACTCTGAGCCACCAATCAGGCAGGACAAAAAAGGTGATCTGAGGCCCTGATAAATGTATAGCAGAGGACTGCCTGGTCTGGCCTAATCCTTGAGAGACTTGAGGCCCCAGGGTTTATGGTGCCTGGCAAGGTATGGGGAGCATCCTCTTTGAGTCAGGGAGGAAGACATGGAATGGGATGAAGAACTGTGGGAGGGAAAAGGCACAATGGCAAGAATGTAAATAAATAAATTAATTTTTAAAATAGTTTCACTCATAAATTCAAATGCTAGTTTCTTTTTAACATATACATTGCAATTCAATCGTGAAATTTGGTGTTTTTGCTTAGTGAACGGTGTAAGCATTAATCCTTAATTTACTCTTCATACTATTTGCGATTTTCTCTATTCTTATTACTTTACATCAATTGTGTTTGGATATGTAGTATGCTTAGTATTCATAATATGTGCAGAAAATACATTCATGATTTTTTATTTTAATGATCTGTTATGTGTGAACGTCTATGTATAGATTTGTGCACATGAACACAGGCACTTGGGGAGACCAGGAGATGTCAGATCCCCTGTAGCTGCTTTTACAGCTGGTTGCAAGTGGCTTCATAGGTCTTGGAAACTGAACGTGTTTGCTCTAAATAGTAGTAAGTGCTCTTAACTATTAAGCTAATACTACAATACCTATTTCATAATAAAATCAACCTATCATTTTCTCATGGATTTCAAGGTATCTTGGAATTTGAGCCATCTTGCCACCTTCTAGGTGCTGAGACTACATTCAGGCATTATTTTTTCCAATTTTCTTTCCTTTATCATAGTAAGATGCATTGGATTAAATATGATAATATTATGCAGTAATTCTTTCAAATTATTACTTATAGAACCTAGGGTAAATATCTGTTTCTTTCGTCTGCAATTAACTATATTAATTTTACAGTTTCCAGGTCTCTCTTTCTTTACACAATCCATCTCATGTGTTTTTGCTTTCATATAGAATGAAGTAAAAGCTTTTTAGTTTTTCTTTGAGTAATTAATGTACTAAGAAAATGTGTTGAATTTCCTATTTAAGGCCAATACAATACATTATTTCTTTAAAATGTTCTTAGACTTTTTTTTCCTTTCTTATTATAGTTCTGATTAGTCTCATTATTAATATTCTGTGTAATCTTTTATGTATGCATGTGTTGTAGTGAATATTGAAGTATTCAAACATATAAGTGTAGGTATCAAATTTAGGTTCTTAGTTTTTCTTTTTTTTTTTTTTTGCTTTTCTTTTTCCTTATTTCGGAGGTGGGTATCCAACCCAGGGCCTTGCGTTTGCTAGGCAAGCGCTCTACCACTGAGCTAAATCCTCAACCCTTTCTTGGTTTTTCAAGGCATGAAATTTTATCTGCTTGGACACCTCACTAGAACACACTATAAAAATTTAAGATGACATATAGCTCCAGGCTGCTTTTATGTAGACAATATTTTCATCATTTTCTTTTCACAAATAATTTGGTTATTCTAATATATTTTATTTTGCATGTATACGTGATAACCCAAGTATTTTAATATTTAATTAATAATTTTATCATAACTATTGTGTACATTAGACCTAGTTAATATGAAATAACCTTAGATACAATTGAATAAATGAAATTAGTTACCTAAAGCATGAAGCTTGGTACATAATTTTGTTCATTATTCCTATGCATTTGCATAAAGCAGAGAATATTTCATTGCTACAATCCTGATGCCAATTTTACACACTATGACAGCTACCAACTACATTTGACATTTATTCACTTAACAGGAGTTAGGATTATATTATTAAATTATATTCCCCAAAATCAAATAAATAGATTTATTTTGCCTCAATTAATTAAACACGCTATAGCAGGAAAAAGTTTAATTTCCTTTTGTTTGGTTAAGACGAAATTTAACTTTTACACTCTCCAGCCCATCAGAAAGTCACTATTCTTATAGAGAAAGATGTACCACGCACAGGTCGAATTTCTAGTACAACATGTAATTACAATCATCATTCTTTTCAGTTCCAAGTGACTGTTCACATCATGCCTGTAAAAAAGAATGATCAACATGGCAGCATAACCAAAGTGCAGTGCAGTGGTATAAATAGCTTGGTGATAGCCAACAGCTCTCTAATTTTGCTTAAGTCCTGTTCAATGAATATGGATGGTACTGGTAATTTAGCCACGTATATAAGTCTATTGAAGCTGTGGTTATGGGGAAGAATATACAGCCCCTTACCACTTACACCAGTATCATACCTAACAACAATCATAGCCATGTGTCCTTATATACAGTATTAATTACAGTCTCTGAAACAAAGATCACAGTTAAAATCTCAGCCATTCAAAATGCAGGATAGAAATTTCAAGCCCAGTCTCAATGGCTCTATCTACAAAATGTCACTTGATTCAAGGTTGAGGAACATTACAGAAGAGGGGGCAAAAAGATTGTAAGAGACTAAAGTTTACTATGAGATGGTGTCTCAAAGTAACACCAGAAATTACACTAATAGCATCTCACTAACATGACTGCCTAAACAACAGCTGAGGAAGAGAGGGAATGGGGTAGAATGGAAGTTTAGTTTTCTTTCTGTTTCAATTCCTCCTCCTCCTCCCCCTCCTCTTCCTTCTTCTTCCTCTTCCTCCTCCTCCTCCTCCTCCCCCTCCTCCACCTCCTCCTCCCCCCCTCCTCCTCCTCCTCCCCCTCCTCCACCTCCTCCTTCCCCCCCTCCTCCTCCTCCCCCTCCTCCTCCTCCCCCCCTCCTCCTCCTCCCCCTCCTCCACCTCCTCCTTCCCCCCTCCTCCTCCTCCTCCTCCCCCTCCTCCACCTCCTCCTTCCCCCCCCTCCTCCTCCTCCTCCTTCCCCCCCCTCCTCCTCCTCCTCCCCCTCCTCCTCCTCCTCCCCCTCCTCCACCTCCTCCTACCCCCCTCCTCCTTCTCCTCCTCCCCCTCCTCCTCCTTCTTCTTCCTCTTCCTCCTCCTCCTCCTCCTCCCCCTCCTCCTCCCCTTCATCCTCCTTCTTCTTCCACTTCCTCCTCCTCCTCCACCTCTCTCTCTCTTTCTCTCTCTCTCTCTCTCTATCTATCTATCTATCTATCTGTCTGTCTATCTATCTATCTATCTATATATATATATATATATATATATATATATATCATTGTTGGATATTTCCTGTTTACATTTCGAATGTTATTCCCCTTTCCAGGTTTCCAGTCCACAAGCCCCTTAACCCTTCCCCCTACCCTTCTATAAGGGAATTCACATCTCCACCCACAGCCTCCCCACACCTCCGCACATTCCCCTAAACGGGGGTCCAACCTTGTCAGAAGAAAAATTGTTTCTCATTCCATTGTTTCTCAGCAAGACCATCCTTTGCCACATGCAGTTGGAACCATGGGTCAGACCAAGTATATTCCTTCTGTTGTGGTTTGGTTCCTGGAAGCTCTGGTTTGTTGGCATTGATATTATTATGGGGTTGCTAATCCCATCAGCACTTTCAATCCTTTCTCTAATTCCTCCAACTGGGGTCTGATTCTTGGTTCAGTGGTTTGCTGATGGCATTTGCCTCAGTTTTTGATATGCTCTGGCTATGTCTCTAAGTAAGGATCAATATCCAGTCATTGTCAGCCTGCACTTCTTAGCTTCATCCATCTTATCTTGTTTTGGTGCTGTATATGTATGGGCTACATGTGGGCCAGGCTCTGAACAGCAGGTCTTTCCAGTTATAAACTTTTCCTCTTATCCCATCCCATGGGCATTTTGGTTCCCTTTTTAAAGAAGGAGTGAAGCTTCTACATTTTGTTCATCCTTCTTGAGTTTCATGTGGTCTGTGTATTGCATGATGGGTAATTCAAGCTTTTCGAATAATATCTATTTATCAATGAAAGCATACCAAGTGTGTTTTTCTGTGATTGAGTAACCTCACTTAGCATGATAATTTCTAGTTCATAACATTTGCCTATGAATTTCATGAAGTCATTGTTTGATATCTGAGTAATATTGTGAAGATGTACCACATTTCTGTATTCATTACTCTGTTGAAGGGCATCTGGGTTCTTTCCAGCTTCTGACTATTTTTAATAAGGCTGCTATGAACATAGTCGAATATATTTCACTGTTGTATGTTGACTGTTGTATGTCTCATTTGGGGATATGCCCAAGAGAGTTATAGCTGGGTCCTCAGGTCATGGAATGTTCAATTTTCTGAGGAACCTTCAGAAGGGTTGTACTAGTCTCCAATCAAACCAAAAATTGAGGAGTGTTCTTGTTTCTCCACATCCTCACCAGCATCTGCTGTTACCTGAGATTTATATATTAGCCATTCTGAATGTTGGGAGGTGAAATCTCAGATTTGTTTTGATTTTAATTTCCTGATGACTAAGAATATTGAACATTTATTTAGTTGTTTTTTGGCCTTTTGATAACCTTCAGCTGAGAATGTTTTGCAACTCACTGTACCCCATTTTAATAGGGTATTTTTGCTTTCTAGAGTCTAACTTCTTAAGTTTATTGTGTATTTTGGATATTACCCACTATCAGATTTAGGATTGGTTAAAATTTTTCCCAATCTGACAGTTGCAGTTTTGTCCAAATGACTATGTCTTTTGCCTTACAAAAGCTTCGCTGTTTTATGGGGTCCTATTTATCAATTCTTGATCTTAGGGCATAAGTCATTGGGGATTTGTTTAGGAAATTTTTTCCACTGCACATGTGTTCAAGACTCTTCCCCAACTTTTCTTCTATTAGTTTGAGTGTATCTGGTTTGATGTGTAGGTCCTTGTTTCACTTTGACTTAAGCTTTGTACATGGTCATAAAAATGAGATAATTTGCATTTTCCTACATGCTGACTTCCAGTTGAACCAACATTATTTTTGGAAAATGCTATGTTTCTTCCTTTGGATGGTTTCTATCTCCTTTGCCAAATATCAAATGACAGGTGTGTGGGTTCATTTCTGGGTTCTTCAGTTCTATTCCACTGGTCTATCCATCTGTCTCTGTACCAATACCATGCAGTTTTCATCACTATTGCTCTGTAAATCTGCTTGAGTTCAGGTATGTTGATTCCCCTAGAAGTTCTTTTATTGTTGAGGATACTTTAAGCTATCCTGGCTTTTTCTTATTCCAAATGAATTTGCAAATTGCTCTTTCTATGTCTATTAAAGAAGTGAGAAGGAATTTTGATGGAGATTGCATTGAATGTGTAGATTGCTTTTGGCAAAATAGTCATCTTTACTATATTAATCCTGTCAATCCATGAGCATGGAAATTCTTTCTATCTTCTGAGATCTTCCTCAATTTCTTTCTTCAGATACATGAACTTCTTATCATGCAGATCATTCACTTTCTTGGTTAAACTTACACCAAGATATTTTATATTATTTGGTAGTATTGTGAAGTGTGTAATTTCATTGTTTTCTTTCTCAGTCTGTTTATCCATTGAGGAGAGGAAGGCTACCGGTATGTTTGAGTTAATTTTATACCCTGATGTTGGGAGCAACTAAAGATGGCCCTGACATCTATTGGTCATTTGTGGTATACAACCATCAAGTCGTGTCTTTAGCTTTCTTCTGGCGTTTTACTAGGCCACAGTTGATAAGCATGTTAATAAGATATCTCCACTCCACTAATCCCCAGAGGGCAGGCTTACATCCACTGTCTGTTTTGTACTTCCTTTGTTCCCCAGGGTCCCCGGAATCAACAATGAGGTGTTCCTGCAATAAAGACTGTTAAAGAAGAACCCAAAGGTGTCCTGTCTTCCTTGCTGGTTGAGGTGGGCGCTTCAACTAGTGGCCCTTACTGGGACCCGAGAAAATTATCTTTTCTCGTTTGGATTCAGAACTTTTTCAGTCTCAGGACTGTGGATGTTGGTAAGTTCCCATAAGGTTAAATTAGTTGCCGGAGTTGGGATGATAAGGCTCCCAGAATCGGAACGATAAGGCTCCTGAATAAGGGATTATAAAATTTCCCTTATAGGACAATAAGGTTCTCTGGAGTAAGCAGAGATGATGAAAGCCTTGGTTTAGAGGCAAAGGGGTTTGTGGAACGCAGCAATGTTGCCTTTCCTATTTGATCCTTTGTTGGTTGGACTAACACTCTTGCCTTATACTCTTTTTGTGTTGTGGTGTTGCTACTGTCTGAATTGCCAAGTCCAGGGCATGAATGCATTTGCTGGGAAGAGCCCACTAATGATGAGCCACAAGATCGTGTGTAAATAAACAGGCCAGCTCGCCCTGCTCATAAATTGGTCGTAAATAAGGTCATAAAATCATGGGAAACTCTCACTCCACCCCGCTGTTGTCAGCTCTTCAGGAGCTTCTTATTCAGCATTAGCTTAAAATTGAAAAGAAATTCCTGTTGAGTTTTTTTGATGAATGTAACCGTTGTGCTCTGTGGTTTATAGTTTCAGGGTTGCTCAATTTCAGAGTGTGGAACAAGTTAGGAAAAGATCTGGATAAGGAAACTACATAGGGCAAGCTTAAACCAGGGACAAATCCGCTTTGGCGTATGGTTCGTACCTGCTTAGAAGATAAACAATGTGAAGAAGCTGTTATGACAGGTCAGAAAATCCTTAACGAGCAACAAGAGAGTATGTCAGAAGGAGAGAAAGTTTTGAGTTCTGGCAGTTGAAGGCCTGACCTTCAACTTTTGCTCACAGAAAGAGAGTGCTCATTAAGAGAAGCTATTTAAGGGAGCCTACCTTGTCTGCTGGCCTTATTCCAAGAGAGGAGTCAGTCTCCAGCATTAAGTTACTTTTCTCCTTAGTCATCATTAACATGAAGAGTGCCTTTTATCCTATCCCCACAGCAGCCAGTTCCTGCCCCTATGGTCCAACTGTCCCAGGTTAGGGGGCAGAGAAGCCCTGAGGACTGCAAAACTGCCAACAGCCAAAGGTGAAAGTTAAAACAGAGAGCATTCCTGGAAACCGGTTGGCCCAAGCCTAACCAGATGTGTTTCAAATGCATATGTTTCATCAACTATGACCAACTTTTACTCTGACAAGACGAGATAAAAATAAGGAGGACCTGAAGATCCAACCCTTCTCCTGAATTAGTAGCTCTTTTCCAAGAACCAGGGGCCATAAAACCTTTTGGCATCCCCTTATCTCCTGGAGCCATAAAACAGGGACGTATTGGGGGAAGATGGGCTGGAAAAGGCCTCGATGATTTGGGCTAGCATGAGTAAAACTTGTAATAAAAAAGAGACAAGGTAATGGTAAAGTGTTTTTGTGTATGGCTTCATTTAGAGTTATATTTCAGTCTTTGGACGCTGACTAGAGATAGTTTACACCCTAGATATGAGAGAGAATAGGTTTGGGAAAAACAGTCCTCCCAGACTCTCCACAGATGCTTTGGAGAAAGAGAAAAACTTTCAGAGCTCTCCTGGAAACAGAAGAAAGGCCGAAGACATCCTGTCTCTGCTGGCTCCTATTGGAGAAAATGCTTATTTCTGGTTCTGGGTTCCATAGGCAGGATATCTGGGTCCCTTCAGTTGGACACCATCTAGTTTTTTTTCCGTTTTTGTCTATTGTCTGTCCTTGGTACATAAAGCTGTCCATGACTGTCAGTTTATGTCTGTGGTTTTTGTTTCTCATTGTTTAAATATTTTATGTTTAATGATCAAAAGAAAAAAAAATGGTAAAAACTTTATCTGCCGGTTGTTCACACCTTGATTTGGTTTTAACACATTTCTAAATTGAGAACAAATGAATAAAAAACAGTTTCAATCAGCCTTTTGAGCCCTATACCTCCAGCAAGGAACCTAGGTCAGCTCGAGAAGCTGCTGAGGGGGGGGGGGGATGGAGCATCTGGAGAGCTGATCTTAAAAGCGCCAGCAGCTCCTCAGCTTCTTGGTATGGGAGCTGATGGCTGTTTCTCTTAGAAAAATCCCTGACTTGTCATTAGATTTAGCAAGTGACAAGGTGCTTCTTTCAAAATCACAACTAGAAAAGGAAAAATATGGTGCTTGGTCTATATAATAAAGACATGTGTAACCACTTCAATTTTGCTTCTGACTGGTTTTAAATGTATAAATATCCTCTACATGTCTTGGTCATAGATTATTGGCCTTTAAGTTATTAGATATGGTTAAAAAACTAAAACATGGGCTGGGGATTTAGCTCAGTGGTAGAGCGCTTACCTAGGAAGCGCAAGGCCCTGGGTTCGGTCCCCATCTCCGAGAAAAAAAAAAAAAAAAAAAAAAACCTAAAACATCTGTAACAAAAATTGACATAAAACTGGTAATTTGGATAGAGTCATTCTAGAAAATATGTAACATGAGCCAAACTAGAGAAACAGGTCTAAATTAAGATAATATTTTCATAGAACTCTTGTCCAAGAAGCCAGGCACCCCCCAAATCACAGAATGTAAAATTCTATTGGAAGTTTTTAAAAGATTTCATGATTCTTTTAATTTAATTTCTGATTCTGCTTATGTAGTTAATGCTGTGCGCTCACTTAAAATTGCGGAGTCAATTCTTTTATAATTACAAAAATTGATTTGGGCCAGAAAAAATAAGTTTTTCATACAACATATTCGAACTCATACTATTTTGTCTGGTCCCATGCCAGTAATAACGCCCTGGTGGATGCTAGTACTCATAGAGAATTTATTTTTCATACAGCTCCAGTTGCTCTCGTTAGAGAATTTCATCAAAAGTTTCATGTTCCTGCTTTTACTCTTCAACAAAAATTTAAAATCTCTAGAGCTACAGCTCCTGATGTGTTGTTACATTGTCAGAATTGTGTTGAGTTTCAGCACCCTCCTCAGGTGGGGATTAACCCTCGTTGTCTGATTCCACTAAAACTTTGACAGATGGATGTCACACACATATCTCAATTTGGAAATTTAAAATATGTTCATGTTTCTGTTGATACCTGTTCCAGCATTATACATGCCACCCTGATTACTGGTGAAAAGGCTCGTAATGTCATTAGTCATTGCTTAGAGGCATGGGCGGCCTGGGGAAAGCCAGATAGTCTCAAGACAGACAATGGACCTGCCTACACTGCAAAGTCTTTTCAGGCATTTTGCCAAACAATGCAGGTCAAACATACTACAGGATTGCCATACGATCCCTAACGTCAAGGAATTGTGGAAAGAGCACATCGTACTTTAAAAGAGCTCTTACAAAAACAAAAAGGGGGAAATGCCTATGGTAGAACACCAATAGAACAGTTGTCTTTAGCTATTTTTACTCTATTTTTTTTTTAATTTTGGATGTGCATGGCCTCTCTGCTGCAGATTGCCATGCTGCTACTAATCCTATGACTTATGCAGAATAAAGTGGAAGGATGTCTTTACTGGTGAATGGTGTGGCCCAGATCCCGTAATTTCAAGATCTAGGGGAGCTGTTTGTGTTTTTCCACAGAATCAAGATAATCCAATCTGGGTGCCTGAACGTTTAACTGGCAAACTGCCTCCTGCTCTATATGAACATGAGACTATGAACCCTACTATTACTACTGGGAATGATAATCCAGGTTGATTCACTCATGCTGTGGGCTATTGCCAGATCCTGGCCAGTACTTATGCCAGTTCATAGCAATTCTACTGTGTTGCCAACATTTTTCTCCACATCCTGTTTGCATGATGTTCCTTGTATAGTGCCTAATGGAGAATTGCCCCAACAGTATACTGCCACTAATCTTTCTTTGTTACATACATTTAACTCTTAAAATTTCCTCCCAGCCTTATATATGGCTATGAAGGACAATATTGGCTTATTGGTTAGATCCTGTGAGTGA
Source organism: Rattus norvegicus (assembly GCF_021556685.1). Classification (NCBI taxonomy): domain Eukaryota; kingdom Metazoa; phylum Chordata; class Mammalia; order Rodentia; family Muridae; genus Rattus; species Rattus norvegicus. Next base: position 29,193,927 of record NC_141555.1, on the reverse strand, counting down.
CAGTGCTATGGGCACTAGACCCATCCTGGCTGTTTTGAGTCAAATTATACAAGGAGCCTCTTCAGCAGTGGAGACACGTCAATCATTAATTCTTCTAAGTTGAACATTACAACCTTGATTATGATGCATAATTGTAGTTTTCCATCACCCCCGGGGCAAAGTATTCACACACTGGATGACTCTACCTGTTGTAGAGTCCTACCTACTTGCCCCCCTTATCAAGCCTTTCCACCTAAATTTACCCCATGTCAGAGTTCATTCCATAGATCAAAACAGTTCCTACCGGGATTTGAATTTTCCCCTCCTCTTGGCAATGTTCAGTACGATTGAGAAAGACATAAACCTGGCAAGCATAATTTTTGGCCCTGATATCAATGGGTATTATCAAATGAGCAGGGAGCATACACATCTTTAATTCCTTTTGCTTGATTATTAGGTGAAGATTTTGCATTGTATACTATTTCAGCCACTAGACCAGTAACAAAACAAGTTTAGTAAATGTAAAGATTAATGGCCTTTTAGCGAATGATACTACCATTGGTGCTTCAGTATGTGTGAGACCACCTTTCTTTTTTCTGATAAGCTTTAATATAAACGATAATGCTTTAAATTGTATAACTCTAATGTAGTCTGTTATTTAGCTGAATGCTGGGATGGCACCAATGATACCACAGTGATGGTCAATATTCCTTCTTTTGTGCCTATCCCTCTAGAAACAAATCCAGATAATTTTCCCATACTTTATTTACTAAGAACCTAAAGAAATTTTGGTATTATGGCAGCTATAATGTCAGTCATTGTGCTATCAGCCACTACAGCAACAACAGCTGTGATTGCTATGACTAATAAGGTACAGACTGCTGAGACTATCAATCAGACTGTGGAAAGAACTGCAGTGGCATTGGAGATACAAGAAGAATTTAATGCCCACTTGGCATCTGGCTTTCTATTAGCTAACCAATGGATGGATTTGATTCAAGAACAAATTGAGGCATTATATCATATGACACAGCTGTCCTTTGTTTCCTCCCTTAGAGGATTAAGTATTACTCCTTTGCTAGCTAACCTTTCTCAGTATTCTCAACAGAGCAAAGAAATCACAAATTATCTTAAAGGAAACTGGTCCATGAAAGTGGAACAATTATCGAGACAATTGCTGATGCAGATTGATGTCCTTAACAACACTAGAATGGAACCCATCACGTTTGGGGATTTCACCTCGTGAATTACCAATGCTTTCTCCTTTTTTAAAGATTGGGCTGGCATGTTTCCCTCGGGAGCCATTGTCCTCTTGGGATGAGGAGCATGTCTATGGATTTATTGCCGTTTACCATGAGAGCATGCCAGACACAAAGTGATTGTTTTCCTAGGGTATGGCTTCCATTGAAAATGGTGCTTCTCCCAGTGTATGGCTGGCCTATTTGAAAAATTAAGAGTTCGCCCTAGATCGTATTTGTCTCTGTCATGTGAAGTCATTGTATCCAGAAACAGGCAACATTCCTTGGGCTCGGACCAACCTAAGACAGGAGCCCGATGGTGATAGGGTAATTCCAGTAAAGGGTAAGGCTTAGTTTTGTAGAGGAACGACCTAAGACAGGAGCAATGACATATATTGACATGACACCGGGATCTAGACCAGTCATAGACAGATGTGGCCACACCCCATTTGAACATTTGCGCTGGTCTAATGCCCCTCTGCCCAGTTTCTCCCCTAAAATTTAACACACACGTATAGCCCAGAACAGTGTGCTGTACATAAGTCATCTCTAGCCATTGGGGTGAAGTCCTAACTGCAAAAGTGGTTTGCCATGGCTGGGCTGGGCACTCTGATAGGCATGTCTGATCTCTCCCAGACCACTACCTCCACCTAATGGATTCATTTTTAAATAAAACATAAAAGAGGGAGATGTTGGAAGCAACTAAAGATGGCACTAACATCTAGTGGTCATTTGTGGTATACAACCATTAAGCCATGTCTTTAGCTTTCTTCTGGCATTTTACAAGGCCAAAGATGATAAGCATGTTAATAAGATATGTCCACGCCACCAATCCCCAGAGGACAAGTTTAGAGTCACTGTCTGTATTGTACTTAAGGCAAGTGCCTTTGTTCTCCGGGGTCCTCGGAATCAACAATGAGTTGTTCCTGCAATAAAGGCTGTTAAAGAAGAATCCAAGGGTGTCGCCTCTTCCTTGCTGGTAGAGACGGGCACTTCAATTTGGGACTATTGTGAAGTTTGTGATGTCATTATTTTCTATCCCAACCTGTTTATCCATTGAGGAGAGAAAGGCTACTGGTATGCATGAGTTAATTTTATACCCTGACACTTTGCTGAAGTTATTTATCAGGTTAAGCACTTCTCTGGTGGAACTTTTGGGGTCACTTAATTATGCTATCATATCATCTGCAAATAGTAATATTTTGATATCTTCCCTTCCAATTTGTATCCCTTTGACCTCCTTTTGTTGTCTGGTTTCTCTGGCTATGACATGGGATCCTGTTTTGAATTAGTAGGGAGAGAGTTGGGCAGCCTTGTCTAGTCCCTGATTTTAGTGAGATTGCTTCAAGTTACTCTCCATTTAGTTTGTTATCTAGAGGTTTGCTGTATGTTTCTTTCACTATGTTTAGAAATGGGTCTTCAATTCCTGATCTTTCTAAGACTTTTATACTGAAGTATAACATTAACCTCGGCCGGCAAGGAATACACAACATGGTCAGATTCTTCTCAACAGACTTTATTGCAGGACCATCTCTTTGCTGATACAGGGACCTCGAGCAGCAAAAGCTCTCGCCTTATATACACAACAGGCTGTGCCTATGCTAATTGTCCTTCAGGGATTGGTGCAGCACGAATCACCCCACTATCACTCCTGCTAATTTTCCTTCATGGATTGGTGGAGCATGAGTCCCTCATTACCACATAACTGTCCCATACAACTGATGCCAGGTTCAAATTCCGCGCATGTGCAGTACGCAGTACCAATGTTCACCACAGGAGGGCTCCGGATCACCTCATTATCCTAAGGCTGCACTGGCAAGAGGACAAGCTTGTGCATCTGCAATAAGTCTTTACTAACACATGGGACTGGATGTCGGCACCATCTTTCTTTTACCATGCTGCTCACCACTTCTCCCCCTTTTTTGTTTAATAAAGTGACTGGTCTAGATCTGGATGTCACGCCAATCTTTTTATTGCTCCTGTCTTAGGTCTCTCCTGATGATCACTCGGCCATACTCATCGTTGTGTAACCATACCACCACCGGACCTCGTGTCTTAGGTTGGTCCGAACTCGAGGAATGTTGACCATCGCTGGATACAAGGATGGACAGTGACAAAAATAATCTAGGGCGAACTCTTAATCTTTTAAAGAGGCCAGCCCTATGTTGGGAGAAGCACCATTTTCAAAGACGAACATAGCCTGGGAAACAACCGCTTTGTTTCTTGAATGTTGTCTTTTTAAATGGCCAATAAGCCAGAGACATACTCCCCATCGAAGGAGGAAAATAGCTCCCCAGGCAAACATGCCAGTCCACGCTTAAAAAAGGGAGAAAGCATTGATAATCCATGAGGTAAAATCTTCATCTGTGATAGGGTCCAACCTAGCGCTGTTAAGGCAGCAATCTACATCAGCAATTGTCTTGATAGTTGCTCTGCTTTCATGGAATAGTTCCCTTTCATATAATTCAAGATTGCTTTGCTCTGTTGAGAAGGCTGAGAAAAGTTAGCTTGCAAAGGAGTAATGCATAAACCTCTAAGGGAGGAAACACAAGACAGCTGTGTCATATGACACAGTGCTTCAATTTGTTCTTGAACTAAATCTATCCTTTGAATAGCTAATAGGAGGCCAGATGCCAAATGGGTACATTGCTCACATTAGAGCTTATATTATATTGAATGTTGAAATGTGGCTCTACACACCATACACAGGGCAGGGTACTATGTTCTTAACAGTAAAACATAAGGTATGCGACACAGAGAAGTTAGTGGCGGCATACCGTTGGGGCATTTCTCCATTTGGCACTATACAGGGAACATCACGCAAACAGGAGGTAGAGAAAAAGGTTGGCAAAACAATTGAATTGCTATGAACTGGCATGTGTACTGTCCAGGATCTGGCAATAGTCCCACAAGGTGAGTAAAACAACCTGGGTTACCATTCCCAGTTATAGTAGGGCTCATAGTTTCATCTTCAGGAAGAGAAGAAGGTAATCTTCGAATCAAGTATTCAGATACCCAAATTGGATTTCCTTGATTCTGTGGAAAGACAAAACAGCTTCCCTAGATCTCGAAATCACCTGTTTTGGAGCAATCTGTATATATATTTAACACTCCAGACAAAGGCTATGATGCAGTGACCTTTGGAAAAATCACTGGATGTTCAATGAAAAATTTGTAGTGGGGTTGGGGATTTAGCTCAGCGGTAGAGCTCTTGCCTAGCAAGTGCAAGGCCCTGAGTTCGGTCCCAAACTCAAAAAAAAAAAAAAAAATTATACCCAAGGATCGTTAGGATAATGATATTTTCAAACTCTCTTTCCTTCAAAACTACAGAATAATATGGCCCAATCTTCTATCAAGGCAAACATTGTTTCTATCTGAGCAGTTGTAAATGCTATAATAATTCTCTTGGGTAAAATACCAAAATGCTGAATACAAGATTTAACGCCTAACATAGCAAGCTGTGCAACAGCAGAAGCGTAATATTAAAGGGTCGTATTAGGAGAAATATGGGGATAAATCCAAAATTATATTGAGGGTTATATGGAGGTGCTTTTGGTATAAGCGCTTTCTTGCCTAATTGTCTGCCTCGTTGCCATGTGGCAGTAGCATGCAGCCAGTCTGGATCATATCTCTCCCCCTTACACTGAGCAGCCTCTTCCTCGAGATCAGTCTCATCATCCCCAAATCCAGTCTCAAAAACACCGAGTATATCCTTCATACTACAAGGTTTGACTGCCAATTCCTACATATGAACGCATGATGGTGCGGTCTCCAATACTGCAACAAAGAGACTTTGCCTTAAAATCTTTTAGAAGCCTGGTTTCTAGGATAAGATTTCCATAAAAATATCATCCCAATTTAGACCTGTTTCCCTAGATTGCCTCATGCCACGTGTTGTCTATGATGACTCCTTCCAAATTTACCAGTTTGATGTCAACTTTCTGTTAACAATGTTACATTTTTTTAACACATCCAAAAACTTAAAAGTCAATAGTCCATACCCAAGGTTTGTAGAGAATATTTATACATTTAAAACCAAACAGAAACAAAATTGAAGTGGCTACACATACCTTTAATATTTAAATCAGTCACCATTTTTACTTTTTCTAGCAGTAATTTTAAGAGAAACACCTTGTCACCTGTTGCGTCTAATAATCACAAAGATTTTCTAAGAGAAACAGCCATCAGTTTTATTACCTTACAAGCTGTGAAGCTCCTGGTTTCTTTAGGATCGACTAGTATAAACATTTAGCCAGCCCCTGGGGAGCTTTCCCAGCTGACTTAGGCTTCTAGCTACTGATGCAGGCTCCAAAAGCCAATTGAAATTTTATTTATTGGTTCCTTCCTTGAAAGGAGTTAAAGCTACATCAATGGGTGAATCAACCAGCATTTAAAATTTTAACCTTTTCTTTTAAACATGAAACACAAAACATTCAAGCAACAAGAAGCAAAACCCAGATATAAATTGACATACATGGACAGCTTGGTGCACCAAGGACAGACAATAGACACAGAGGAAAAGAACTAGATGGTGTTCCACCAAAGGGACCCAGATTCCAATAGGAATTTTTCCACTCACAACCCAATTACATTAACTCCATCAAGCTGTACATGGTGGTTGAGATGTCCTGGGGTAGGAGGTAGAAAAAATGAAATGATTGCTGTAGCTGATGTGTCCTGACTGGTCCCAGCTGAAAGTTCTTGAGACCAGGAATTCAAGTAGGCACACTCTGTACAATTCTGAAGACAAAAGTTTAGAATCGAGATATCTTTTTGTTTTATTCTCCTGAATAAATTTTTCAGGCGTTCGACCTCTATCAAATCTGATCAGTATGACTCTGTGAGGTTTCCAGAGCCTAATCACACCTTTTAAAAACACAAAGAAAAAATCTTTCTCCCATAATACTGTGTTCCTTAGTCTGAAACCAGAAAACCTTGAATCTTTTCCTCTTTCCCAGAGTAATAATATAACCTTAAAACTCAGAATCACACCCATCACAATATCCACTTGTTCCTGGAGCAAATCAACCCTTTGAAACAGCAGCAAAATTCCCGTTTTCAACTGACTATTAATATTACCCTGAACATCTAAAGCTTCTGCAACACCTGCGGATAGATTACTTACAGCTGCGGATAAATTACTTACAGCTGCCACAGTCCACAAACATTTCTGCCTCTATACCAAGACTTTCGTCTTCACAAAGTTTTCGACCTCTATACCAAGGCTTTCATCTTCAGAAACCTTTCGGCCTCTATACCAAGGCTTTCATCTTCTTTATTTTCTTTTTTCTTTTTTTTTTTTTTTTTCCAGAGAAACGTATCATCTCTTATCCGGGAATTTACCAATGTTGCCATCCTGAAACTGAAGAGTTCTGAATCCACAAGAATGTCCGCAGGTGTCCGCATGGGCCACCAGTTGCCACGGCCACATCAGACCGCAAGGAATACGCAACACAGTCGGATTCTCATAACAGCCTTTATTGCAGGACCACCTCTTTGGTGATATGGGGACCTCGAGCAGCAAGAGTGCTGGCTTTATAAACACAACAGGCTGTGGCTATGCAAATTGTCCTTCAGAGATTGGTGGAGCACCAATCACCCCACTATCACCCTTGCTACTTGTCGTTCAGGGATTGGCGGAGCATGAATCCCTCATTAGCTTATTACCATCCCGTCGAACTGACAACAGGTGCAAAACCTGTGTAAGCGCAGTACTGTTATTAGCCACAGGGGGGCGCCAGATCACCTCATTATTCTACAGCCACCCTGGCAAGGGGACAAGCCTGCGCATGTGCGTTAAGTCATTTACTACAAGGCAGGACTGGATGTCATTGCCATCTTTGTTTTTCGCGCTGCTCCCTACTCTGTTGAATTTTGTCAAATGCTTTCTCAGCATCTAATGAAAAGACCATGTGTCCTAATCTTTGAGTTTGTTTACACGTTGGATAACATTGATGGTTTTTTGTATATTAAAACATCCCTGCATCCCTGATCATGATGGATGATTGTTTATTAGATTCGGTTTGCAAGAATTTTATTGAGTATTTTTGAGTCAATATTCATAAATGAAATTGGTCTGAAGTTCTCTTTCTTTGTTGGGTCTTTGTGAAGTGTAGATAAAAGAGTAATTTGGCTTCATAGAAGCAATTTGGTAGTACTCCGTTTCAGCTAGTTTTGTGTACTAGTTTGCACAGTACTTGCATGAAGTCTTCTATGAAGGTTTAATAAAATTCTGCCCTGAACACATGCGGAACAGGGTTTTGTTTGGGAGACCTTTAATAACTGCTTCTATTTCTTTAGGATTTATGGAGTGTTGAGATAGTTTATTTGACCCCGATTTAACGTGGCTACCTGGTATCTGTCTAGAAAATTGTCCATTTCCTCCATATTTTCCAGTTTTCTTGTATATAGACTTTTATATTGGAATCTCCTGATTTTTGGAATTTCTTCAGATTCTGTTGTTATGTATCCCTTTTCATTCCTGATTTTCTTAATTTGGATACTGTCTCTGTGAGCTCTGGTTAGTCTGCTAAGGGTTTATATATCTTGTTGTTTTTCTCAAAGAAACAGCTTCTGTTGTTGTTGATTCTTTGTAAACTCCTTTTTGTTTCTACTTGGTTCATTTCAGCTCTGAGTTTGATTATTTCCTACCTTCTACACCTCTTGGGTTCACTTATTTCTTTTTCTTCTAGAGATTTTACGTGTGCTGTCACGCTGCTGATATATGCTCTCTCCTGTTTCTTCTCCCAAGCATTCAGACCTATAAGTTATTCTCTTAGTACTGCTTTCATTGTGTCACATATGTTTGGGAATGTTGTACCTTCATTTTCATTAAGTTCTAAGGTGTCTTTAATTACTTTCTTTATTTCTTCCTTGACCAAGTTGTCATAAAGTAGAGCATTGTTCAACTTCCATGTATACGTGAGCTTTCTGTCATTATTATTAGTATTGAAGACCAGTCTTTGTGTGTGGTGGTCTGATATAATGCATGGGATTATATCTATCTTCCTGCATATGTTGAGGCCTGTTTAGTGACTGATTGTATGGTTAATTTTGGAGAAGGTTCCAGGAGGTTCTGAAAATAATGTATATCATTTTATTTTTAGGATGGAATGTTCTATAAATATCTGTTAAATAAATCTGGTTCATAAATTCATTTAGTTTCTCTACATCTCTTTCAAATTCCTATTTCCATGATCTCTCCAGTGATGAGGGTGGGGTGTTGAAATCTCCTACTATTATGTATCATGTGAAGTGCAATGTATGCTTTGTAATTTAGTAAGGTTTCTTTTATGAATGCAGGTGCCCTTTCATTTGGAGTATAGATATATATGATTGAGAGTTCATCTTGGTGGATTTTTCCTTTGATGACTATGAAGTCATCATCCTTCTTATCCTCCTTAGAAAGCCATGTCCATCCTTACCTTTTTAAAGACTTTTGTTTGAAGTTCAATTTTATTTGACATTATAATCCAACTTCAGCTTGCTTCTTCAGGCAATTTTCTTGGAAATTTGTTTTCCAGCCATGTACTCTTAGGTAGTATTCGTCTTTGTCTCTGAGGTGTGTTTACTGCCTACAGCAAAATGCTCGATACTCTTTATGTATCCCTTCTGTGAGTCGGTGACTTTTCATTGGGGAATTCAGTTCATTGATGTTGAGAGTTATTTATTTTTCTAGTTAGAGGTAGAATTATGTTTGATTACCTCTTTTCATTTCATTGCAAGGAAATTATATTCTTGTTTTCGGTATGATGTATTTTCTCTCCTTGTGTTGGTGTTTTCCATTTATTATCTTTTGTAGGCCTGGATTTGCTGAAAGTGATTTCATAAATTTGGTTTTTTCATGGAATATCTTGGTTTCTTTGTCTCTATTACTTGAAAGTTTTACTGGATACAGTAACCAGGTCTGGGAATTGTGCTCTCTTAGGGTCTATTTGACATCTGTCCAGGGTATTCTCAGTTTCATAGTCTCTGGTGAGAAGTCTGGTGTAATTCTTATAGATCTGAATACATATATATATATATATATATATATATATATATATATATATATATCACTTGGACTTTTTCCCTTACTGCTTTTTATATTCTTTCTTTGTCTTGCACATTTGGTGTTTTGACTATTATGTGATGGGAGGAATTTCTCTTCTGCTCCAATCTATTTGGAGTTCTGTGGGCTTCTTGTTTGTTCATGGGCATCAATTTTTTAGGATAGGGAAGTTTTCTTTTTTAATGTTGTTGAAGATATTTACTGGCCCTTTAAGTTGGGAGTCATCTCTTCTTCTATACCTATTAGCCTCAGGTTTGAACTTTTCCTTTTGTCCTGGATTTCCTGTATGTTTTGGGCCAGGAACTTTTTGTTTTCCATTATCTTCATCAGTTGTGTCGATGATTTCTATGGAATCTCCTGTCCCTGAGATTCTCTCTTCTATCTCTTGCCTTCTGTTGGTGATTCTTGTATCTACAGCTCCTTGTCTCTTCCTTGGTTTTTCTCTCTCCTTCTTTGTCAACTTTTTGCTTTCTTTATTATTTCTATTTCTATTTTCAAGTCGTCTACTTGTTTGGTCATGTTTCCTGTAATTCTTTCATGGATGTTTGTGTTTCCTCTCGAAGGGCTTCTACTTGTTCACTTGTGTTTTCCTGCATTTTTCTAAGGGAATTCTTTAGGTTTCTCTCAAAGTCCTCCATCATTATCAATGACTGTGATTTTAAATCTAAATCTTGCTTTTCTGGTGTGTTTAAATATCCAGTATTTTCTTTGGTGGGAAAACTGGGCTCTGCTGATGCCACGTAGTATTGGTTTTTGTTTCTTAGGTTTCTATGCTTGACCCTCTTCATTGGGTTGTCTCTGGTATTTGCTTGTCATGCTGCTTCTGAGAGTGACTTGACCCTGCTGTAGTCCTCTGTGTCAGCACTATTGTAGAACTTTTTTCCTGTTTTCTTTTAGACCTTCCTGTGAACAGGTGTTCTGTTCTCATGGGTGTAGGCACTCCTGGAGACATTCGTCCAGCTCTAGCTGCAGGCAGGAATCAAATGATCATGACCCTGGTTGTTTCTGTATGACCATGCCCTCCATGGCCAAAGTTGGACTGTGGGAAACACTCTTGGGACTGTATGGTGGGAAGGTGGGTATTCTCCTCTGACTTTTCAGGAAATCCACACTCTTGAGGGTCCAACTCTCACCCCTATGGGATTTGGATACAGGGAACTGTTTTGCCATTCAGTGCAGTCCTCGGTACAGACCAGAACCGTGGGTACAGGTAGCTGACTGTTCCTATATCCCAGTGTCCAGAAGCACTGTTCAATTTCTCCTTGCATCAGGGATGTGGGCTGGGGTGGGCCGATGTGTGAACCTGTCCTGCAGCCTCAAGATTTCCTGCGAATAATTTTTATTGCACAAATTTAAATGTAAATATAACATTCTGGTTCTTGAGGTGATTTTCTGGATATTTAACTGGCAGAGAAAAGGCCTTACTCTCTAGCTGGAGAGCTACCTATACAAATACAGAAACTACTTATGAAAAGGAAGTTTCAGTTCTCTGCACCCAAATCCTGTGGGAGGGAGAGCTAAACCTACAGAGAGGCAGACACGCCTGGGAAACCAGAAGAGACTGCACTCTGCGCACATCCAGATGCCAGAGGAAAACACCAAACGCCATCTCTAACCCTGGTGCACGGAGGCTCCCAGAAAGAGCGGCGCAGATCTTCTCGGTTGCTGCCGCCGCAGAGAGGACTTAGGCAGTACCCCACGAGCACACTTGAGCCTCGGAACCTCATGTAGGACCAACTTTTCCCCTGCAAGTCACCTGCTGGTGAACTCAAGACACAGGCCCACAGGAACAGCTGAAGACGTGTAGAGAGGAAAAACTACACGCCCGAAAGCAGAACACTCTGTCCCCATAACTAGCTGAAAGGAAACAGGAAAATAGGTCTACAGCACTCCTGATGCACAGGCTTATAGGACAGTCTAGCCACTGTCAGAAATAGCAGAACAAAGTAACACTAGAGATAATCTGATGGCGAGAGGCAAGCGCAGGAACCCAAGCAACAGAAACCAAGACTACATGGCATCATCGGAGCCCAATTCTCCCACCAAACTAAAAATTGAATATCCAAACACACCAGAAAAGCAAGAACTAGTTTCAAAATCATATTTGATAATGATGCTGGAGGACTTCAAGAAAGACGTGAAGAACTCCCTTAGAGAGCAAGTAGAAGCCTACAGAGAGGAATCACAAAAATGTCTGAAAGAATTCCAGGAAAACATAAATAAACAAGTAGAAACCCGTAGAGAGAAGACACAAAAATCCCTGAAAGAATTCCAGGAAAACACAATCAAACAGTTGAAGGAATTACAAATGGAAATAGAAGAAATCAAGAAAGAACACATAGAAACAACCCTGGATATAGAAAAACAAAAGAGGAGACAAGCAGCTGTAGATACAAGCTTCACCAACAGAATACAAGAGATGGAAGAGAGAATCTCAGGAGCAGAAGATTCCCTAGAAATCATTGACTCAACTGTCAAAGTTAATGTAAAGCAGAAAAAGCTACTGGTCCAAAACATACAGGAAATCCAGGACTCAATGAGAAGATCAAACCTAAGGATAATAGGTATAGAAGAGAGTGAAGACTCACAGCTCAAAGGACCAGTTAATATCTTTAACAAAATCATAGAAGAAAACTTCCCTAACTTAAAAAAGATATACCCAAAGGCATACAAGAAGCCTAAGGACTCCAAATAGATTGGACCAGAAAAGAAACACCTCCCGTCACATAATAGTCAAAACACCAAACACACAAAATAAAGAATATTAAAAGCAGTAAGGGAAAAAGGTCAAGTAACATATAAAGGCAGACGTATCCGAATCACACCAGACTTTTCGCCAGAAACTATGAAAGCCAGAAGATCCTGGACAGATGTCATACAGACCCTAAGAGAACACAAGTGCCAGCCCAGGTTACTGTATCCTGCAAAACTCTCAATTAACATAGATGGAGAAACCAAGATATTCCATGACAAAACCAAATTTACACAATATCTTTCTACATATCCAGCACTACAAAGGATAATAAAGGGAAAAGCCCAACATAAGGAGGCAAGCTGTACACTAGAAGAAGCAAGAAACTAATCGTCTTGGCAACAAAACAAAGAGAAGAAAAGCACAAAAACATAACCTCACTTCCAAATATGAATATAAGAGGAAGCAATAATCACTATTCCTTAATATCTCTCAACATCAATGGCCTCAACTCCCCAATAAAAAGACATTGATTAACAAACTGGATATGCAACTAGGACCCTGCATTCTGCTGCCTACAGGAAACACACCTCAGAGACAAAGACAGACACTACCTCAGAGTGAAAGGCTGGAAAACAACTTTCCAAGCAAATGGTCAGAAGAAGCAAGCTGGAGTAGCCATTCTAATATCAAATAAAATCAATTTTCAATAAAAAGTCATCAAAAAAGATAAGGAAGGACACTTCATATTCATCAAAGGAAAAATCCAACAGATGAACTCTCAATCCTAAATATCTATGCCCCAAATACAAGGGCACCTACATACGTAAAAGAAACCTTACTAAAGCTCAAAACACACATTGCACCTCACACAGTAATAGTGGGAGATTTCAACACCCCATTCTCATCAATGGACAGATTTTGGAAACAGAAATTAAACAGAGATGTAGACAGACTAAGAGAAGTCATGAGCCTAATGGACTTAACGGATATTTATAGAACATTCTATTCTAAAGCAAAAGGATATACCTTCTTCTCAGCTCCTCATTGTACTTTCTCCAAAATTGACCATATAGTTGGTCAAAAAACGGGCCTCAACTGGTACAGAAAGATAGAAATAATCCCATGCGTGCTATCAGACCACCACAGCCTAAAACTGGTCTTCAATAACAATAAGGGAAGAATGCCCACATATACGTGGAAATTGAACAATGCTCTACTCAATGATAACGTAGCCAAGGAAGAAATATAGAAAGAAATTAAAAACTTTTTGGAATTTAATGAAAATGAAGGTACAACATACCCAAACTTTTGGGACACAATGAAAGCTATGCTAAGAGGAAAACTCATAGCGCTGTGAGCCTGCAGAAAGAAACAGGAAAGAGCATATGTCAGCAGCTTGACAGCGCACCTAAAAGCTCTATAGCAAAAAGAAGCAAATACACCCAGGAGGAGTAGAAGGCAGGAAATAATCAAACTCACAGCTGAAATCAACCAAGTAGAAACAAAAAAGACCATAGAAAGAATCAACAGAACCAAAAGGTGGTTCTTTGAGAAAATCAACAAGATAGATAAACCCTTAGCCAGACTAACGAGAGGACCCATAGAGTGTGTCCAAATTAACACAATTAGAAATAAAAAGGTAGACATACCTACAGATTCAGAGAAAAATTAAAAAAAAATCATCATATTTTACTATAAAAGCCTATATTCAACAAAACTAGAAAATCTACAGGAAATGGACAATTTCCTAGACAAATACCAGGTACCGAAGTTAAATCAGGAACAGATAAACCAGTTAAACATCCCCATAACTCCTAAGGAAATAGAAGCAGTCATTAAAGGTCTCCCAACCAAAAAGTGTCCAGGTCCAGACGATTTTAGTGCAGAATTCTATCAAACCTTCATAGAAGACCTCATACCAATATTATCCAAACTAATCCACAAAATTGAAACAGATGGATTACTCCCGAATTCCTTCTGTGAAGCCACAATTACTCTTATACCGAAACCACACAAAGACCCAACAAAGAAAGAGAACTTCAGAACATTTTCCCTTATGAATATCGATGCTAAAATACTCAATAAAAATCTGGCAAACCGAATCCAAGAGCACATCAAAACAATCATCCACCATGATCAAGTAGGCTTCATCCCAGGCATGCAGGGATGGTTCAATATACAGATAACCATCAACGTGATCCATTATATAAACAAATTGAAAGAACAAAACCACATGATCATTTCATTAGATGCTGAGAAAGCATTTGACAAAATTCAACACCACTTCATGATAAAAGTACTGGAAAGAATAGGAATTCAAGGCCCATACCTAAACATAGTAAAAGCCATAAACAGCCAACCAGTTGCTAATATTAAACTAAATGGAGAGAAACTTGAAGCAATCCCACTAAAATCAGGGACTAGACAAGGCTGCCCCCTCTCTCCCTACTTATTCAATATAGTTCTTGAAGTTCTAGCCAGAGCAATCAGACAACAAAAGGAGGTCAACGGGATACAGATCAGAAAAGAAGAAGTCAAAATATCACTATCTGCAGATGATATGATAGTTTATTTAAGTGATCCCAATAGTTCCACCAGAGAACTACTAAAGCTGATAAACAACTTCAGCAAATTGGCTGGGTATAAAATTAACTCAAATAAATCAGTAGCCTTCCTCTACACAAAAGAGAAACAAGCCGAGAAAGAAATTAGGGAAACGACACCCTTCATAATAGACCCAAATAATATAAAGTACCTCGGTGTGACTTTAACCAAGCAAGTAAAAGATCTGTACAATAAGAACTTCAAGACACTGAAGAACGAAATTGAAGAAAACCTCAGAAGATGGAAAGATCTCCAATGCTCATGGATTGGCAGGATTAATATAGTAAAAATGGCCATTTTGCCAAAAGCGATCTACAGATTCAATGCAATCCCGATCAAAATACCAATCCAATTCCTCAAAGAGTTAGACAGAACAATTTGCAAATTCATCTGGAATAACAAAAAACACAGCATAGCTAAAACTATCCTCAACAATAAAAGGAGTTCAGGGGGAATCACTATCCCTGAAGTCAAGCAGTATTACAGTGCAATAGTGATTAAAAACTGCATGGTATTGGTACAGAGACAGAAAGATAGACCAATGGAATAGAATAGAAGACCCAGAAATAAACCCACAAACCTATGGTCACTTGATTTTTTACAAAGGAGCAAAAACCATCCAATGGGAAAAAGATCGCATTTTCAGCAAATGGTGCTGGTTCAACTGGAGGTCAACATGTAGAAGTATGCAGATTGATCCATGTTTATCACCCTGTAGAAAGCTTAAGTCCAAGTGGATCAACGACCTCCACATCAAACCTGATATGCTCAAACTAATAGAAGAAAAACTAGGGAAGCATCTGGAACACATGGGCACCAGAAAAAATTTCCTGAACAAAACACCAATGGCTTATGCTCTAAGATCAAGAATGGACAAATGGGATCTCATAAAACGGCAAAGCTTCTGTAAGGCAAAGGACACTGTGGTTAGGACAAAACGGCAACCAACAGATTGGGAAAAGATCTTTACCAATCCTACAACAGATAGAGGCCTTATATCCAAAATATACAAAGAACTCAAGAAGTTAGACCACAGGGAGACAAATAACCCTATTAAAAAATGGGGTCAGAGCTAAACAAAGAATTCACAGCTGAGGAATGCCGAATGGCTGAGAAACACCTAAAGAAATGTTCAACATCTTTAGTCATAAGGGAAATGCAAATCAAAACAACCCTGAGATTTCACCTCACACCAGTGAGAATAGCTAAGATCAAAAACTCAGGTGACAGCATATGCTGGCGAGGATGCGGAGAAAGAGGAACACTCCTCCATTGTTGGTGGGATTGCAGACTGGTACAACCATTCTGGAAATCAATCTGGAGGTTCCTCAGAAAATTGGACATTGAACTGCCTGAGGATCCAGCTATACCTCTCTCGGGCATATACCCAAAAGATGCCCCAATATATAAAAAAGACATGTGCTCTACTATGTTCATCGCAGCCTTATTTATAATAGCCAGAAGCTGGAAAGAACCCAGATGCCCTTCAACAGAGGAATGGATACAGAAAATGTGGTACATCTACACAATGGAATATTACTCAGCTATCAAAAACAACGGCTTTATGAAATTCGTAGGCAAATGGTTGGAACTGGAAAATATCATCCTGAGTGAGCTAACCCAATCACAGAAAGACATACATGGTATGCAGTCACTGATAAGTGGCTATTAGCCCAAATGCTTGAATTACCCTAGATGCCTAGAACAAATGAAACTCAAGACAGATGATCAAAATGTGAATGCTTCACTCCTTCTCTAAAAGGGGAACAAGAATACCATTGGCAGGGAAGTGAGAGGCAAAGATTAAAACAGAGACTGAAGGAACTCCCATTCAGAGCCTGCCCCACATGTGTCCCATACATATACAGACACCCAATTAGACAAGATGGATGAAGCAAAGAAGTGCAGACCGACAGGAGCCTGATGTACATCGCTCCTGAGAGACACAGCCAGAATACAGCAAATACAGGTGAATGCCTGCAGCAAACCACTGAACTGAGAATAGGACCCCCGTTGAAGGAATCAGAGAAAGAACTGGAAGAGCTTGAAGGGGCTCGAGACCCCATATGTACAACAATGCCAAGCAACCAGAGCTTCCAGGGACTAAGCCACTACCTAAAGACTATACATGCACTGACCCTGGACTCTGACCTCTTAGGTAGCAATGAATATCCTAGTAAGAGCACCAGTGGAAGGGGAAGCCCTGAGTCCTGCTAAGACTGAACCCCCTGTGAACTAGACTGTTTGGGGGAGTGTGGCAATGGGGGGAGGGTTGGTGGGGAACACCCATAAGGAAGGGGAGGGGGGAGGGGGATGTTTGCCCGGAAACCAAGGAATTATTATTAAGTATTAAATAAATAAAAATAATTGAAAAAAATGGGTCACAACGTATACCGACCTTTCCATGCTGCTATGCAAATGGAATATTTTGATAATGTGACAGGTTTATAACTATTTCATCTTAGCTTCTCAGTAGTCTGTACTTTATGCCTCTGAACAATAAATATGTTGCCCTATTATACACACAGAAAAAAAGAAAAGGAAGTTTCTTTAAAAATATTTCAAATTATAAAAGTATTCATTTACTGTGTTAGCTGTGGGAAGGTTGTTTATTTGTTTTTGTTAATTTGTTTGTTTTAATTGAAAATTGAGACATATTTACAAAACATCAAAATAAGTGTGAAATCCATCACAATAGAATCCTCTGCATTCCAGTAATTTTTCTACAAGAGCAAAGTCCACTGAGAGGTCAACTATCTACAACAAACCTACTGCTTAATAATTGTCAGAGCTTTAAGTCTGTCTCATGTTCTCTACACTTAGATTTTTATAACTTTTGCATGAATGGGTGCAGATCTAATGTAATAGATCTAATAAGCTAGTATACGTGATTATGTCTCCTGCCCCCATGAGAAAGTACGTATTGTTTTGCTCTTTTGTTGTTGATGTTTGGGGAGCTATCTTTTTCATTATCCCCAATAGAAAATTAATCTAGTAATGAATTATTGAATAGAAACGAAAATTATGTATGATGATGAGAAGTTCCCCAAAACAGAGTGTACACAAAGTTAAATCTGAAATGTGTGTTGGTAGACATGCACACATGCTCTTGACTCATGTAGCTGACAAGCATTCAACTCCAGATCAACTTAAGTGATTTGGGAAATTAACTTATTTCACATAGAAGCAATCCAATGGGGAATATATTTTTTCTTAGTCGCTTCTTTAAGTGATCTAATGGTGAAATGGGATGTAAACAAATACTGTTACCCTGCATTTTTGTTTATACTAACATTTTAATTCATGTTCAATCTCCATGTGCTCTTTCTCTATTTTGTTTCTCTGTGTCTGTGTTTTGCATGAATATATAGGCACACATGTGTATGTGGCATACATGTGAGTGCATGTGCAT
Organism: Rattus norvegicus; assembly: GCF_021556685.1. Taxonomy (NCBI): domain Eukaryota; kingdom Metazoa; phylum Chordata; class Mammalia; order Rodentia; family Muridae; genus Rattus; species Rattus norvegicus. The sequence goes on along the minus strand of NC_141555.1, from coordinate 29,175,949 downwards.
GTGTATGTGTGTGTGTGTGTGTGTGTCTTATATGGTATTTGTAAACATAGGTAACATGTGTATATATAATTTGGATATACTGAAACTCACGTTTGATTTGTGGATCAACCATGTGACTGATCTACTCACAAATCTCTGAAATCCCATTATATCAAGTGAATAGACAGAGAAGCTAATAGGCAGGTGGTATCTCCTATTCTACCCTTGTAAGGAGAAAGTATTTTTTGGCAAGAAAAGCCAAACTTCAGCAAAGACATACACACCCCAAAAAAACAGGTAAGGTTATGTCATTTGAAGAGAAAAGATATCAACTGGGAGAAAAATGAGTTTGACACATCTTCAATGCTTGAGAGACATGAGATTGAACTTCAGAAGATATAATGGGATGGGACCGACAGAATCTCTAAGGAGCCAAAATAAGCTAAACACTGGAAATTCTCATTACATGAGAGCTCACGGATTGGTAAGTATGGTAAAAATAATGATAAGAACTTTGCAGACCATATTCAATATCCATATAAGGCTACAATTTGAACAAGGTGAAATGTAGTCACCACCACAGTGCTAACAACTACTTTATCAGTTACAGTGTGAAATACAGAGTTTAACTGTAGACAGAAGAGAAGGATGTTATCTGAAAACAGACAAGGCTGTGCTGGAACTGAACAGTTTTCCATGTAAGTAACCAAGCAAGAATACAGCAGCTGCCTGATGCAAAAGTGAGCAAAGAGGAATGAACTGCATAGATACTATGTGTACAGAAATACAGGCAATTTGGTAGAATTTTAAGATGTTGAGATGAAAGAATAGGAAGAAATTTCTATCAAGCAAGGCTCCATGTCTTGCTCTTACAATACCCACATTTAAGAGACCGAGGGAGAGGAACTAGGAATTTCAGGTTAGCCTGGAATACATATCAAGACACCACCTCTTTTTTCTCTTTTTTTAAATATAAATCAATAGTCTGATTGATAGAATATCATGAACAATATTAAGAAAACAGTAATTTAAAGCCTACGCAATCATACTCTCTCTAAGAAAACATGTTCTATAAGGAGACTGGAGGGGTTGGGGATTTAGCTCAGTGGTAGAGCGCTTGCCTAGGAAGCACAAGGCCCTGGGTTCGGTCCCCAGCTCCAAAAAAAAAGAACCAAAAAAAAAAAAGAGACTGGAACTATTAAGTTACAGATAACAGCTGCCATATTGAACGATGCATCATGAAGAATTATGGTGTTGTTTGGTTGATCCTTCTTCTCTTTCATGGCTCATTTTACACTTCTTAAGATTTGTTTCTGTACACATCATTATTGTGCAGACATCTAGATGTTCACTGCCTTTAAATTTATGTATGTAAACCAGTAATTATTTATTTATCCAATGATTATTTGATTTTAATTCATCTTCAAAAATGATGAGTCTTGAGGAAATGATAACTTTATTGTGTGGGTTTGAATATTCATAATGGCAAACAGAGAAAAATCTGGGCCCAACACACACATACACACACAAACACACACACACACACACACAAACACACACACACACACACACAGGGTGGTTGGAGAGACTATACCTGTGGCATCAGGAAAGCATAGAGATGAGTGGGTGGATCAGTTTTTCTGTATAACATTGATAACTAGTTAATGATAAGAATGTGTAAAAATCGAGATACACTCAAGGTTTTCTTTTCCTTCGTTTGAATGATTGCTTATACCGCCTGTGAAACTGAACTTAAACCGAAGGTAAATCTTCCGCCTGAGCATCATTAGTCCAGGACTACATGTTTCCAAATTCTTTTGTAAATATTTGGACACTTGGCTCAATGCTTAGCACACTTTGAAAAATTCCCTGGTGTTAAGAGAGAAAGTATAAGATATGAAATTATGTGAGAAAAAAATCTTTTCTAAGCTTTGATTTTTGTAACTGCAGACTGACTTTGACTCTGAAGTAACTGAGGCTTTAAAATACTAAAAAATTAATACCTCTCATCTACAATAATCCTAAAAATTGCTTACTGTTCTGTGTTTCTGAGGATGAGTGTCAATTATGTCAATTGCTCTTTGTGGCAGGAGAAGGGCTTGACTGTCAAATGCTTTGCAAATGCCAAGTTCTCTGAGGTCCCTGGAGAATGCTTCCTTCTGTTCACCCACATTCTTCTCTCATTGCCTTAGCTATCTTCACCAGTCCATCTCTACACACCCCCATGTACTTCTTTCTGGTGAACTTATGTATCCTGGAAATTGGTTACATGGGCTTTGTCACACCTAAGGTGTGGAGAGCCTTGTACTTACGACTCTCTCAGGAGGGATGTACCACACAGATGTTTTTCTTCACACTTTTTGGTATAACTGAGTGATGCATATTGGCACCCATGCCTTTGCCCAGCGTATGGCCCAGCTTCACTATGCAACCCAAATGAGTCGCGGTCTGTGTGTCCATTTGGCAATTATTTCATGGAGAATGGGATGCCCTGTAGGTTTGGGACAAAACTACTTGAGGCCCAAATCTAATCACCCATCAGGAGTTGATAATCTCTTGGTCTATACAGCAGTGACATTCATGATGAACACCATCATCTAAAGCCTAAATAAACAAGAAGTCAAGGCTGCATTGAGAAAAACTCTGGGTCTGAAGAAAGTTGTGATAACAAATAGGTAATTGAGGATCACAAAGTGCTTTTTCAAAAAGGTGCATAGTCTGTGAAAGAAAGAAAACAAAACCACTGTGCTCTTTCTGGCTGTCTTGAAACAAACTTTTAGAAACATAACTTTGTTTTAGAGTGTTCTCTACATTCACCACCATTCTTAATTGCAAACAGTGGTAAAGTACGATTACTATTAAATAAGTTTAGTAGATTAGTCCAGTACTTAAATATTTTGATCTGGGCAGAGTTTAAACCACATGCTAATGTCTCAGGGTCCTTGAAAGTTCTCTGTATCCTTTCTTAGCTATTTGGAGATCTTCCAAGAAATACTTCCAAGTGATCTCAGCTCATTTTGCTACAATTCCATATTCCTCAGTACATGTAAATTCATTTCACTGGACTGGAACTCCTAAGTAGTTCTCAGGGGAGTGAATTGTTAGACTCTGCTTTGTGTACCATTTGGTCAGTCCACATGTCAGATTTGGGCACCCAGCGCCTATGATTTTGGAACAGGAGTAATCATTCTTCCCTTTTATGATTTCTAACAGGGTGTTGGAAAAGAATTTCAGCCAGGTGATTCTCAAAATCAACATCATAGTTTCAGATAAACACAAACACACACACACACACACACACACACACACACAAACACATCTGCATGCATGCACACATTATAAAGGAAAATAAGTGAGTTTACAAGTGACAGAAGACTAATATAAAAGGTCAGCTAGTGTTAGAAAATTAGATACTGGTTGTTATTCCCCAATAAAATAAAATTAGAATCTTGGGTCTTTATGTGTATAATGAAAGAAAAATAGAATTCCATTTTGGTGTGCAGACAATATGGAAGATTTTAAAATATAAATTACAGTGATACTAAAACTAGAGTATTGTTTGAGTCATGAGTCACACAAACATTAAGACATTGATTATATTTTCCTCAGAAGTGTTGTTTTGAGTCTACTTAGAGGTAGGAAGGGCCATTAAGGCCAAAGTTTTGGAAAAAAAATGACCGAGAAACTGAAAACAAAGCCTAAAATTTTGAAGAGACACACAGTCTTTTCATAGTATTTAAGTAATTCTTCTAAAACTTCTATTACTTTAAAAGGAAATCCAATAGAAAAATACATTAAAATATTTTTTAACTATCAAAGGAAAATAATTTAAAATAATTTCATTGCTCCCTAATGGGGCGATATTAAGATGCCAGGTGTCCACCTAGTGCTGAACTGAGACAAAAAAAGCAGGAAACAATTTTTGGTATCTGCATCAAGTACATACAATCTCAACCTAAAAAAGAAAAAAAACGCTAGGCAAATCCAAAATCAGAGACATTCTACCAAAGTAATTATTTCTCTTCAAAGGTCTGGTCATAGAAGATAAAAATAGTAATGAATTATCACAGAATAGAATAACGTACAGTATGTAATAATTGAATGTCAATGGATTTCTGGATTGGATATGGGCATAGAATATAGAAAGTGTACAGTAGTACAAACATTGCTTTTATGATTTGGTCAACCTACTGTGGTACTTGTAATATGTTTTTTTTTCAATTATCTAATTTTTGAAAATTAGTTATTAGATGGATTATGTAATATAAAATTCAGGAGTGGGGTACGATACAAAAGAGTATTGTTTCCTATCAATTAAATCTGATATTTTTCTGTATATTTTGACTTCTGCTTATTTTTTGTATTTATTCATTTTATTAATTTCTTTATGTCTCAAATGCTGCCCTCCTTCCTATTTTCCCCCTCAGAGTCCCTTACCTCAACCCCCATCCCTTTCACATTTCTTCTTTTAAAAAGACAAAACAACAGTAACTAAGGCATGTTTACTCCCTGAATAGCCATTCATTTGAACATGTATTAGAAAGTCTACAACATTGATAGTGCAGATATCAGAAATAGTTCCTAAAATGATCTTCAAAAATTATATATTCTCCAGTTATCAGCTATCAGCTATCAGGTATCAGCTTGACAAAACTGGAAGAAATCCAGAACATGAATATCCTTGTTCATATATACATAGAGAAAAATGATCAGACAACAAGAAAAACAGATAGCAGCATTCCTGGATTCAACAGAAGAGGACCTCAGTTCCTGTAATATATTCTGCATGAGTTTAGAGACTCTATGAGCTAATACTTGAAAATAAACACCTACAATATCCAACAAAAACTAACCACAAACTGAAACCTTTATAAAAGTTAAACAAATATGTGGAAAGTATAATTTTTCAGCTATGTATGAGTATACTAAGGTATATTATATGTATATTAATAAAATTTAAATTTTATTACTGCAAATTTTTATTACAATTTTTTAAATAAATAGATTTAAAGTGACTCAGGTGATTGCTAACTTTTTCTGGCTTTGATTATTATGGATCAATACAATTTTTATTTGACTGTGATTATCACTTTGAATATTCAGGTAAATCAAATGATTTCAACAAGGAACAGCTTAGTACTCTTTGTTGTACTTATGTAAGTGTATTACCTGCTTGTCTACATGTGAGACATATGCATGCCTTCTGCCCAGGAGGTTGAAGAGCATGTGAGATTCCGTGATGCTGAAATTACAGCCACCTGTAAGCTGTAACATGGGAGCTGGGGATTGGCCCTGGGTCCTCTGCAAGTACAGATAGTGCTATTAATCACCGAATCATTTCTTCATATTCAGCAAACGCCATTTTTTTTGTAAATATAGTGCCTAAGCTGCCTGTCTTCTGCATAGACCACTGTTGTCTCAAATGTGATAATTTAATATTAAATTCACAGAATTGCTTCTTACCTTCATATATATATATATATATATATATATATATATATTCTCACACAGACAACACACTCACACACACACACACACACAACTGCATCCTTCCTTCAAGTAGACCTAGTTATTTATATAGTTATTTGTTTATTTATGCACTTTACATACTGCACTCTGGCCCCCTCTAGTTCACACTTCTCACAATCTATCTCCCAGCCCTTTCTCCTCTAAGGAGTTTCAGACCCCACAGGGTTATTCTTTCATGATGCATGTCCAGTCTCTGTGATGCTAGTCACATCCTCTGCCACTGAGTCCAGACACATCAGTCTAGATGGATAGGGGTGGGGAGGTTGAGGTCATATACAGAAAGAGGCCTAGACCTGGGGTAAGAATGTTGCCCATGAATCAATGGGTTTTTCCTTACTTGAGACTCACAGCCTCAGTGATATCCACCTGAAGAGCCCTCCTCCTGTAGCCAGAGAGCAACCAAAATGGAGTGATAGAGACACTAACTTTTGACCCAAAATGTATTCTGACCACAGGAAATGCAGGGTCCGTGCATAGAGCAGAGAGTGAGGAATGGTCATCCAATGGTTAGTACAGATTGAGAAGTCCCCCATGGATCAGCACCGATCCTTGACACTATTAATGACACTCTGCTATGCTTGCAGACAGGAGTCTAGTCTCAGAGACTCCACAAATCTGCTCACTCAGTCAGATGCAAAAACCCATTAGTCAAACCACAGTTGGAGCTTGGGGATTCTGATGGAAGAATAGAATGAAAAAGTTTATGGCCTCTAAGGACATAGGCACTCCACAGTCTTTGTCTTCATGTGGATACCTAACAACTAGAATTGGAATTTCCCAAAACATATTGTCTGTTGATGGGATATCTGTTTCTTTAAAATTCATTTATTTACTTACTCACTTTACATCCAAAAATCGGTGCTCCGTCTTCATGGGATGGCAACACTCATTTTCGATGGCACCTGTAAAAAGACAAAGCTACACATTTGCTACCTATGTCCTGGGGGCTCAGGTTCTGTCCACTTTCACTCTCTGATTGGTAGTTCAGTCTTTGGCAGATCACAAGAATCACTGTGAGTTGACTCTATTGTTCTTCCTATGGAGTCCCTCATATCATCTGGGCCTCAATTCTTCACCTGTTTTTCTTTGTTTTTTTTTTAAGATTTCCCAAGCTCCAGCTAGTGTTTGGTCATGAATCTTTACACTTGTTTCTCTCAGCTGTTGGGTGGAGTCACTCAAAGGACAGTTATGCTAGGAATCTGTCTACAATCACGATAGAGTATCTTTAATAGTGTCAGGGATCGGTGCTTGACCACGAGGTAGTTCTCAATCTATGCTAACCATTGGTTGGACGTTCCTTCCATGTCTGTTGTATCTATATTTGTCTCAGAAGATCTTGTAGGCTGTGTTCATTTTGGTTTGAACGTTTTGTGGGTGTGTTTTCTTCCGTGTCACATCATTGGGAGTCATGCCTGGCTACAGAAATGGCAAATTAAGGTTCTGTATCTCTATTGCTAGACTCACCCCAATAGACACCCTGGGGATTCGCCTTTTACCATTCTCTGGCAATTTCTAGAGATGTGCACCCCACACTTGTGATTTCCATTCCCTTTTCCCTGCAATCACTATACCTAATTCTTCCAAACTCACTATACTTAATTCCTCCAACATACTCCCTTCTCTACCTCCCCTTCTATTCAGTTTCCTCCCTCCCTCCATCCGCCTCAATATCTATTCTGCTGAATGCATTTTAAAGTCAATATTTAGGAAAAAACACTAAGCAAGTATAGGAAGTATTCCATAAGTACTTGTGGTGGAAGTTTAGGCAAGACATGAACATATTTAATTTTATAGAGGCCTAAATTACAACATATATTGTTAGAAGAGACACTGTCTACATTATATTCAACATGAAGGAAAACCATTTATATATTCTTTTAAGTTATACAAGAGAATCTATTAAAAGTGTTACACACATCACACAACTTTATTACTTTGAAAACTCTCTTTATTGCAAATATTTACACAATGAAAAGTACAAAGGTTTAAACTCATGTGAGTATACTTTGTTGTAAAGTTAAAGTTTATATATACGGGTTGATGACAACAGCCATCTCAGATTCACAGGGGATAAATACATCAGGGAGTTCTCTATTACCTTACCTGTCTTCTTTCCTTTATTCCTGATGAAGACTCAACTCATCGGCAGCCCCTGCTGTGAGAGATAGATCATAAAATGCCTAACGGTCTACAACCCAGAGTACATCGATAGAAAAGATAAAAGACAACATCTCCAAATAGTATATGCAATCGAAACTTTCTTGTAGTTTTAAAAAAAAATTCAAAGAACAAACCACATCCGAGGTTATAAGCACATATTGGAAACGGTAGCTGTAGGAAGCATTCAGGGGATTTTAAACATCTGCACCTAAGATCGAAACTGCCTCCGTCAACATGAAGGTTTATTCCTTTGGCAAGAAAGTCAGTCTTTCTCTTGACAGTCGTGCAGTCTGTCCTTCACTAGAGTGACGGCCATGCTATATGAATGTGTACAGATAAACACATACCGGTTTTCACATCTTCAAATAATTTCAAGAAGAACCTGAAAGAGAATATATAATGTTCCAGAGAAAAAAATACAGGAATTTAAATTAGCCAGCATTAATATGTTGTTAAAATTTTCTGCCTACAATATTTTAATAATTTTGACTCTTCCTGCTATAAATGAAAAGATGGTTATGTAATGTCTACCAACCCCCAAAACCTGTAATATTGTGAAAACTGTCTTATTTCTCCATAACTTGGGTCTTTGGTCACCAACCTTCTCATTGCCTATCTAAATTCTGTTCCTCAAATAGATCAGAAGACTATGTGAGGGTGTTACTCTCATGTAGAAGACCAAGGAACTTTCTGTACTTGCATGTATTTGCTCTTGGGAACATGTAAATGAAACTTTCAGTTTCAAGAACTAAAACATGGCCGTCGAATGGGACACACATGGAAAATAATCTTCCTGCCATCAGTGAACATTAGCACACTGGTAACAGCACAGACAATAAAATAATGTAATAATCCTGGAATAGTAATAATAATAATAATAATAATAATAATATAATGATGATTATTTTAATAATAATAATAATAATAATATAATGATGATTATTTTAATAATAATAATAATAATAATAATAATAATAATAATAATAATAATAATAATAATAATAGAATAATCCCCTCAAGGGATCACAGACTAAGTAAAGTAAATATTGAGACATGTTTTTCAAGGGTTATTTTACCCATGAAAGCTATTTTCACTAGGACAGACTCCTCATACATGAAAATCACTCAACCTTTCATGACTTCACAGAGAGATTTGAGAACCAGGGTGGTCTTTTCTTAGGACAGGAGAAAGATTTGCCAACTTTCCAAAAAGAAAAGCAAACCAGACAGTCTGTGTGAGGATGGTTAGCTTGTGCATGACTAACACACACACACACACACACACACACACACACACACACACACACACACACATAAACACACATATCCACACACACACAGACACACACACATACACACAGACACACCAAGAGAGACACAGACAGACAAACAGACAGATACACACACACAGATACACACACATACACACACATAAACACACATACACACACATACACACAGAGAGACATACACACATACAAACACTCACACGCATAAAAATACACACAGAGAGACACAACACAGGAACACACATACACACACATAAACACACATACACACACATACACAGAGATAGACACACACAGATGCAAACACACACAAACACTCACACACATAAAAATACACACACAGACACACAGACAGACACATAGATACACAGACAGACACACAGATACACAGACACACACACAGACAAATAGACACACACACACACACACACACACACACACACACAGACATCTCTGATGTATGCTTCTTAGAGTGTCCAGGTGCAAAAGGATGAAGTGGCCTCTGGAATTAGTCGGTCAACAGAATCTTGGTCTGCCTGCAAGTGAGTTGGGGGTTGCTCCAAGGTATTCAGTGTCACAGCTCTGTTAGAAGGTATTCAGGGACGCGCTGTGTGCATATATTTTACTCAGGTTGAACAAGGGCTACACAAACCTTGAAGATCGGGAAGGGGTTTTCGGGTGGATTTACATCGATGGAGGCTTAAGGTACCAGAAGGGCTCATTTGCTTGAGCTTTTATAATCTTTTTATAATCTCTGTCCCAGCATCGGTCTGTTATTCAGGGATCTCCATTTGACCTCCTCAGAAACCGACTCCACTGAATGTGCCCCATCCCAAAACCTGAGGTTCCATTTGCTTGATTTCAAAAGATTGAAGGTTCGGACTCTGCGTTCTCTATCAGATTAAATACTCGGGAGGTTGTTCTCTAGACGCCATGAACTAACAAGTGCATCCATTGAGTTTCTGCATTAACCTATATGTCCCCCAGTTCTGGCCGGTTCTCTCTGCACAGCTCTATCCCTCCTTCTTCCCCACCAACCTTCAGCTCCTGTCTCAGTCGTCCGCACTTCAATCACAGAATCTGTTACAGTTTTCCTTTCAGAGAGGTTGATGCTTTCCCTCTCACCGGCCTTCTCCTTTCCTTTGTCCTCTCTCCATTTGTGGATTGTAGATAGAATATGATTTGCCTCACACCTGATACCATCCATAGGTAAACACGCGCCATGTTTGTGTCTCTAGGTCTCAGCTCGCTCTCGGGCTGTTTTTTTTTTTTTTTTTTCTAGTTTCAACTATTTTCCATGAAGCTTCATGATAGCATGACCCCATCCCCATGAGGATATGCCCCACTCCCATGATGTCATGCCCCACCTACACGATGTCATGAGCCACACCCATGATGTCACGCCACCATCCCCGTGATATCATGCCTGTGCCCCTTGCAAGAATGGTTGTATATATTCACCAGGTAACATTCTGAATGCTGCACTGTCACCACACTCCTCCAGGCTCCCACCATTTACAGTCCCTCTTTCTATCCTCTCCCCACCTTCTCTGAGCGAGTGGAGTGCCCTAATGAGTGCACCCTCTCCCCTGGCACATCAAGTCTTTGCAGGGTTAGATTCATCATCTCCCACCAGGTCCTGAAAACGAAGCTCGAGTAGGAGAACAGGATCCAAAGACAGGCGACGGGTTTAGTGAACCCTCGTGAAGACCACTGTGCTCCTCTGCCTCTTTCAGTCCTTTCCTCAGCTCTTTGGTTAGACTCTCTGAGCTCTATCCGATCTTTGGCCGTGCACCTCTGCTTCTGTGTCAGTCGGCTGCTCGGTGGAGCCTTGCAGAGAACAATAATGCTATCCTCCCGTCTGCAAACATGTCAGTGTTTGAGGTTTGCCCGTAGGATAAGTCTCACATCCGGCTACTTATCCTTTGTCCATTCCCTCATTTCTCTTCCATCTCTGTACCTGTGTCTTTTATAGAGAGGGCAATTTCTGTGTCAAAATTTTGGGGGTGGCTTTGTGTCCTTATCCTTCCACTTTTGGTCCTCTGTGGCTATGGAAAGTGACCATTTCAGTATTTGTATCCCCACTGCTCCGAGTCTCAACTAAAGTCACCCTCATACACGCTAGGGTAGCCTCACCAATCCCAGATTGCAGGCAAATCTTAGAGATAGCACCCACCCTGGACAGTCACTGATTTCTCTTTATTCTCTTGGCCCTCTGTCCCTCTTGCTCGTCTCTCTCAAGAAATGATTCTCAAACCCCATTTCCCGTCCCATCCCCTCAGCCACCCATTCCTTTCCTTCCATCTGCCTCCTCTCATTATTTTATTCCTCCTTCTGAGTGAAATTCAATAATTTTTCTTGGGTCTTTCTTCTTGTTTAGCCTCTTTGGTTCCTTAGATCTTAGTGTTTGAATTCTGTACTTTATGGCTAATACCCTCTTTTAAGTGAGTATGTACATGTTATTTTGGGACTCAGTTACCTCATTCAGAACAATACTTTCTCATTCCATCTACTCCACCGCATCTTCACAATGTCCTTATTTTTCATAACTGTGTAGTATTCCATAGTGTAAATGAACCACATTTTCTGTAGCCATTCTTTGGTTGAGGGGCTTCTGGGTTATTTCTATTTTCTGCTCATTATGAAGAAAGCAGTTAGAACATTATGGAGCACATGTCCTTGCGGTATGGCAGAGGTTTTTTCAGATATAAGGCCAGGAGTAGTATAGCTGGGTCTTTAGGAAGAATATTCCCCATTTTCTCAGAATACACTGGATAGATATGCAAAGTCATTATTCGAATTTGATCTTCCCCCAGCAAATGTTATCTGTATCCTGATATTTATCTGCTTCCTCAAAGGAGGTTGCCGCTGACTAGTCCTCTTTCATGGATTAAGGAGATCGCATATGAACCTTCTGTCCCTTTTAACTGTTCTTTAAATGTTAAAGCCTATGACAGTGAGCCAGAGGGGAAAGTTGATACTGGAGTACTGAGGGTGTGGTTAGGTAGAGAGTCAGAAGAGGGTAAGAGAGGTATAGTTTATTACTATATAATAATTTAATATACTAACATAATATATTAGTATCAATTATATTTTATTATGATATAAATATATAATAATATAATGTATTAATAAAATATGACTATATTATTTATTTTAATAATAATATTCTTTAATATGTTAGTATAGTATATTATTAATTATATTATTATAATGATTGTACATATCACTTTAATATATTAATTTATTATAATAATATTTTATATATGTGTATATATATATGTATTTATATACAATATAAATATATATGTGTTTATATATATACTGCATGGTATGCAACATCCACAAAGTTAACTCCAGGTGGAGCTCGCACGTTAATGTGAAATGCTGAGGGCAGAATATTTTTTTTTTCAGTTCAGTTTGCTTATAGAGTGGATCACTTTGATGGGTTTTCATAGATTGATCCACTCCTGCAGCCTCAGGAGGTAGCCTACATGATGGCACTGAATGGCGGTTTTGATATGCCCTTGGATTTTATTTTCGAGCATTTTACCTAGTATTTTTTCCACCAATGTTGGTAAGGGAAATTCTTCTGAAATTCTTTCTTTGTTGTGTCGTTTGTGATTTATGTGTCAGGGCGACACTGGTGTCATGGAATCATTTTGGCGTTTTCCTCCTGTTTCTGTTTTTTTGGTGTAGGTCGAGAATTCTTTGAAAACCTGGTAGGAGTCTGCACTCAAACAATCTGGCCCTTGGGCTCTTTCAGTAGGGAAACTTAATTACTGTTTGTGTCTCATTAGGTGTTGTAGAGCTATTTACAGAGTTTATCTTACCTAAATTTACCTGTGGTCAGTGCAATCAGTCTACACAATCATCCACTTTAAAGTGAGAACTAATGATTATGTGACTTTCATCATTGTACATTGATATGGCTCCCTGTTCATTTCTGAATTTGTTATTTGGATGCTCTCTCCTCCTATTACATTATCTGTCTGAGGATTTGTCTGTCGGATTGATGTTCCCAAGGAACCAGCTCTTTTTTTTTGTTTTTTTTGTTTTGTTTTGTTTTTTTTTTTGTTTTGTTTTTTTGATCTTTGTATTCTCTTTGTTTCTGATGGATCACCCTGAGTCTGATCATTTCTTGCTGTCTCCTCCTTTAATATGTATTTGCTTCTTTTTATTTTAGAGATCTAGGGTGTGCTGGGAAGTTGCTAGTGTGGGGTCTCTCCGGTTTCTTTATAAAAGCACCCTGTGCTGCATATGCAGGTAAGTTTGGAGAAGTTGTGCCTTCATTTTCATTAAATTCTAGGAGCACTTTTTGTTTTTCATCTCTTCCGTGAACTGGTGGATCTTAAGTTGCCAGCTATTGAATTTCAATGAGTTTATACACTTTTTCTTATTGTTGAAGTCCAGTTTTAATCCATGGTGATCTGAGAAGATCCAATGGTTAGTGCAGTATTTCTGTATCCATTGTGGCTTCTTTAGAGTGGGAGAACATGTTCATTTTAGGATAAGGTTCCATGTGGTACTGAAAAGAGAGTGTGTACTTTTGTGTTTGTGTGAACTATTCTGTAGATATCAGTGAGGTCAATTTTATTGAACCCCGTGTTTGTTAAATCATTTATTTATTTATTTTTTTAATTTCTGTCTCAATGGCCTGCCTTTGGTGAGATGGGACATTGATGTCACCCACTATTAATGTGTGAGGTTCGATGTGATATTTACGCTTTAGCAATATTTCTCTCACCAATATTTCTGCTTTTTGTCTTTGGCCTATAGACATCCAGAATTGAGATGTCATTTTGGTGGATTTTTCCTCTGATGCATATGAAGTATCCTTCCCCGTCTCTTTTGATTACTTTTGGTAGAAAGTCTGATTTGCTGGATGTTAGAATGGCTACACCATCTTGTTTCTTGTGTCCATTAGGTTGGAAATCTTTTCCAACCCCTTGGTCTGAGGTTGTGTCTATCTTGGTTGCTGGATTGTGTTTCTTGAGTGCAACAGAAGGATAGATCCTGATTTTAAATCCATTGTGTTAGCCTGTGTCCTTTTACTGTTGAGTAGAGGACATTAATTCTTAAAGGTATTAATGAGATGTTGCGGGAGCAGGGTTTTTTTTTTTTTTTTTTTTTTTTTTTTTTTTTTTTTGCTTGCATGTTTTTTTGGTTTTTGTGTTTTCGATTAGGATGTTTGAGTATGTATGTGAGTATTACATCTGTTCAGTAGGGTGCATGATTTTTTTTTTGTTTGTATTTTTTTTTGTGTTTTTGAGGAGCTATTGGAGTATGCATGTGAATGTGAGATCCTTTCTGTAGGTTATGCTGTGTAATTATTAATTTCTAGGGGGAGGCAGAGATGTTTCAATTTCTGAAAATCCATCAATATAATTCACTATATAATGAAACTGAAAGAGAAAAATCACATGATAATCTCATTAGATATTTAAAAAGCTTGCAAAAATATTCCAACCCACCTTCATGTTAAAAGGGTGAGAGCAATCAGGGATACGAGTCCTATGCAGAAACATAATAGAGGCAATGGACAGCAGGCCGGTACCCAGCATCAACCTAAATGGAAAGAAATGTAAAGCAATTCCATTAAAGTCAAGGACAATGTAAGGCTGCACACTCTCCCTAATTAGTATAGTATTTGAAATTATATCTAGGGTAAAAGCATAGTTCAAATTTGGTTCTGAAATGGAGTATTGCCAAGGCCTGTGAAGGAGGAATGGCACAGAGCTTTAGAAATCCTGGGGTATGGCCCACTCTTCAGCACAGTCTCGTTGGACCTTGGTGAGTCATGAACCCCACGAGGATTTCAGGCAGAGTGGTGCTCAGTTATTGCACTCATCCTCTCTTAATCTAAGAAGTGCATGAAAATCCTCATGGAGCTTTCTACCACTCAGAGGGCAGTGCCATTGGCATTTGCAATAAGAGTGATACAGGTCTTTTAGCAATTGCCTCTAGGGTAGATCATTGCTTCTATCATTGCCCGAGGAAATGTAGAATGATTAGCGAGGACCACAACCCATTAAAAGCTTTTGGAAAAATAAAATTGTTTGTGAAGCTGGCTAAGATCTTTTCCCTACTGACTCTGATATAAAAAACAATGTATGGAACAATTTGTAGTTCGGAAAGGCTGGGATCTTTTAAGGTCAGGGATCAAGAACTATGGCGGCACAGGCTAATGGTGTGACTGTCACAAATGCTGGACTGTTGATGACTGCTTTCTGAACCAGTTTTACCCTCAGCTTCCTGATAGGATTTAATAAGGTTTGCCAATCACAGATGTGCATTCTGATCATTTAAAGCAGATATAACATTTTTATACAGATGTTTAGATTTCTGTTTCTAAAAGATTCTTACAAGTATCCTTTTAAGGATAAATAATACAATACTTTACCATTTCTCTGTGAATTCAAATTGCTTACTTATGAAGTTACGTTGACCTTGGGAGCAATTTGTTTTCTTTAGGTGTACTATATAATGTTTGTTCTAATACAGTACTGGGTATCACTTTTTTCATCACTAAGCAAGAGAAGAAAACTAGAATATGATCACATTTGTAATACAATATTCAATAAATTAAAGGTCTATAGGGAAAATACTGCCCGTTGCGAAACAGAGAAAACCTAGAAAATTGAACTGTATGTCACAGGAATAATCCTGGGAGTATAAATATTATCTAGAAGAATCACCTCCACTCCATCTTCCTAAATCTTTTCTACCCGTGACATGCCCCTGACTAACTTTCACCATTCAGAGCATGTAACCACTAATGAAGAAAAGAGAAGTATCTAACTTTATAGAGAGATGGAGTACGTAAATGTTTCCACTGTGACACAAGAGACTCTCCTGGAAAAGGCACTCTTGAAACTGGTCAATGTAAGGAAAGCTGTTCAGCATGTAGGCCATGGGCGTTCTAAGAGACATTATCATTAGGCCCTCTCTGAAAAATCTCTTGTAACCTAGAGAGCCCTAGCTACTTTTGTGAGGTCACAAGTGTTGTCCTGATAGCATCTGCCTCTCAGATATTTCTTCAGTACCCCTAGAGCTTACTAATTGGCCTTTAATTCAGAATAAACAGACATTTTTGAAGGGAGAACAAAGAGGATGAAGAAATCAGAGACGTTCAAAGAAAGCTTCCCTTCTGTTTTGGTATCAAAAAGGAAGAATTACCTGGTCCATTTGAGAGCTCAGTGAGTCCGGGGTAGGTGTTTAGTGGGTTCCCTGAAGAGACAGCCTTCATCTCAGCTTTCCACATATGGGAATGAGGACATGGGAGCCTCTCAAAATCATCTGGACTTACCTGTTCTTATGGTTCCTGGAAGTCAGAGAGTTTATATCATTCATTTCTTTATTCCAAAAGCCAAGGGATGGAAAGGGCACAGTTGTTTTCCTGAGAGTGCATGGCCTTTATTCTTTTTGACAAGAAGAAAAGGGACTTAAAGAACACAGGAAGGACAAGTTTTATAACCCTAGCTCTGTGTAAACTCCTCCATGCTTTAGATTCCTATAGTGCAGTTTGTGCCTGACCCTGATATCTGGGATAGAGAAGAGCTTCTATTTTAAACATCATCATCTCAGTCCTTCAACTATTATTTCTATGACTGTCATTACCTGATAGTGACTCATTAGATTTCTGAGTCAATAGCTGTAACTAGCTGGTAGTTTTCTTTTCTTTTATTTCTTATATCTTTTATTTTTTACAAATTTTATTTCTTTTTTTAAAATGTATATTTATATATTTATATTTAAAATACTGTTTCCTTTTAGAATTTCCTCCCGTACGATCCCTAACAGGTCCCTCTCCACTTCTTCTATAAACCATCCCATTACTGTCCCTTCACATTCCCTTTAAATGCAAGTCAAACCAAGGGAGGACCAAGGGCTTAACCTTCCTTTGGTGCCCAACAAGGCCATCCTCTACTACAAATGCAGTTGGAGCCTTAGGTCTTTCCATTTTCCACCTTTGAATATTGGTCTCGTACCAGAAAGATCTGGTTCATTGGCATTTTTGTTCTTAAGGGTTGAAAGCCTTTTCAGCTCTTATTATCCTTTCTCAGAATCTACCAACTGGAACTCCATTTCCAGTTTACTGGTTTGCCATTGACATTCACATTTGTATTTGACATGCTCTAGCTTTGTATCTCAGGAAATATCTATATCTGTTTCCTGGCAGAATGCATTTCTTAGCTTCATCAATGTTATCCAGTTTTGGTGGTTGAATATATATATATATATATATATATATATATATATATATATATATATATATATATATACTTTAGGTGCTTCCTACACCTATTAGGTTAGGTGGAATGATTACATGGATTCTGCACAACTAGGTCAAGAATGTAGAGTTTGCAAATGAGTATATCAAAGAGACTCCCTCCTGTACTTATGAAGGTATTGAGTTGAGGTTTCACTATTCCTCAAGTCTTTCTTCCCCCTGCCCATGCTCCTGTTTCTTATATATGACATTAAGGAAGAATCATGGCAACACATCTAAAACCTTCAAGTCTGGCCATGGGAACACAGGAAGTAGATAGTGTAGTACAGATATCAAATGTGAATAGAGAAAAGAATTGTATACTCCATGTGGTCCTTTGCTTTATTGATGTTGGTAATTTTTGAATAACATAAGGATTTGGGAATTTATAATTGAAGTAGGTACACCATATTTACACTGTTATTCTCAGTCTATAGATGGGCCCACTTTGTTTCCAAAATCATAGCAGAGAATGGAATTTGAAAACAGAATTTTTGAGTACATATTCAGGAATATTTATAATGTCCCCTATGAAGGAATGTACAATAGGAAAGTGAAATACAATATTCATTCAACGAAAGGTGTGTAGGTAAAGTACTGGCCTTTATAAAATTAAGAAAACCTAGAAAATTGAACTGTATGTCACAGGAATTGACCTGGGAATAAAAATATTATCCAGAAGAATCTCCTCCACTCCAAGTTCCTAAATAATTTCTATCCATGCCATGCCCCTGACTCATTTTCTCCATTCAGAAGTCACTAGCTTTAGAGAGATGGAGAACGAAAGTTTCCACTGTGTCACAGGAGACATACCTAAATTGGCACCCTCAAAACTGGTTAATGTAAGGAAAGCTGTTTAGAGTCAGGCCATGGCAGTTCTCAGTGACAATATCATTAGGCTCTCCCTGAAAAATCTCTTGTATCCTTGAGAGCACTAGCTTCTTCTGTGATGTAATAAGTGTTGTCCTGACTGCAAATGCCTCTCAGATATTACTTCAGTACCTATAGGTTTTACTAATTGGCCTCAAATTCAGGGGAAACAGTCATTAGGGAGGGAGAACAAAGACGATGAAGAAATCAGAGATGGGGAGAACGAAGCTGGTCTTCTGTCTTGGTATAAAAGAAGGAAGAAATACATCATCCCTGAGAAATCTCACTGAAGCCTTGGTAGGAGTGGAATATGTAAGTTGAAGAGATAGAATTGATCTGATCCTTCCACACATGGGATCAGGAGCTGGGAGCCTCTCAGAAGAATCTGGACTTCCCTGCTTCTAATGGTTCCTGGAAGTCAGAGAGTTTATATCATTAATTTCTTTCTCCCAAAAGCCAGGTGTTTGGAAGGACACTGTTCTTTTCCTTAGAGCTCATGGATTTTTGTTCTTATTGCCCAGAAGAAAATGGTCCTAAGGAAGAAGTGAAAAATAAGTATACTTTCCTCAGCTCAGAGTAAACTCCTCAATTATTTGGATACTTATAGAGCAGTAAGTGTCTGATACTGGTATTTGGGAGAGAGAAGTGCTCCAAATTTGATCTTCATCATCTCAATCTTTCCACTAGTATTATTCTGACTATAAATCCCTGACAGGAACCCTTTGGATTACTGACTCAATAGGTCTGATTAGCTGCTAATTATCTTTTGTTTTTTTTTCCTTTTTTTTTTAGCAAATTTTATACCTTTTTTTTTTTTTTGGTTCTTTTTTTCGGAGCTGGGGACCGAACCCAGGGCCATGCGCTTCCTAGGTAAGCGCTCTACCACTGATCTAAATCCCCAGCCCCGTATATACCTTTTTTAATTGGATATTTCTATATTTACATTTCAAATGTTATTTCCTTTCCCAGTTTCCTGTCCTTAATATTCCTAGCTGGTCCCCTTATCCTTATCTATAACCTTTACTGTGCTTTGACATTCCCTTTAACTAGGGAGAACCAAGGGCTTCTCCTTCCATTGATGATCAACATCGCCATACTATGCCACATATGCAGTTGGAGCCACAGGTCTGTACATAAACAGTCATGGAATATTGGTTTAATAGCAGAAAGCCCTGGTTAATTGAACTTGTTGTTCTTATGGTGGTTGAAAGCCCATTCAGCTCTTGTAATCCTTTCTCAACATCTACAAACAAGGGGTCTGTATTCAGTTCTCTGGTTTGCCACTAGCAATCACTTCTGTATTTGACATGCTCTAGCTGTGTCTCTCATGAAAGATCTAAAACCATTTATTGGCAGAATGCAATTTTATCTTCATCAATCTTATCTAGTTTTTGTGCCTGATATATATATATATATATATATATATATATATATATATATGTATATGTATATATATACACACATATATATATACATACATACATATATGAATACATACATATATATATAAGTGAATACATACACACACATATATACATATATATACATATATATACATATATACATATATATATACATTTATATACATACATATACATATATATATATATATATATATATATATATATACAATTTTGGTGGATCCTACAACTAGGAATTTTGGTTTAATATTTGGATGGATTCTGCATAACAAGGTGAAGACTATAGGATCCACAAGTGACAATTGCAAATAGACTCCCTCCTGTTTTTTATAACCTATTGAATTTGAGGTTTCATTGGACCACAAGCCATTCCTATCACTGCCCATCACTCAGAAACTGATGTGTGGCCTGAAGAAAGAATCATGGTAAAACATCCAAAACCCTCAAGCCTATCCCTGGGAACACAAGAAGGTAGATATTAGAGGACTGATATCTAATAGAACTTCAGAACCACATTCTATACTCCATGTTGTCCTTTGCTTTACTGATGTCTTGTAATTAATGGATAAAATATGGATTTGGGAGTTGATCATTAGAAGTAGGTACACAATATTTCCACTCTTATATTCACTCTATAGCTGAGCCACGTTTGATACCAAATTCATTGCAAAAAATGGAATTTGAAAAATGAAATTTTGAATACACATGCAGGAACATATATAATGTCCCCTGTAAATGAATTTACAATCAGAAAATATAAAACAATATTCACTCAATTAAAGTTCTGTAGGGAAAATACTGGCACCAGCGAAACAGGGAAAACCTAGGGAATTGAACTTTATGTCACAGGATTTGACCGGAGAATAAAATTAATCTCGAGAAGAATATCTTTCCTCCTGTGTTCCTAGATCTTTTCTACCCATGACAAGCCCCTGACTAACTTTCTTCATTCAGAGCATGTAATCACTAATAAAGCAGAGAGAAGGCTCTAGCTGTACAGAGATGTAGCATGTAAATGTTTCTACTGTGTCACAGGAGACACTACTGGAAAGTGCACAACCAAATCTGTTCAATGCAAGGAAGCTCTTGAGCAGGTAGGCTATGGCAGTTCCATCATCATTAGGCCCTCCTTGAAAATTCAATTGTGTCCTGGAGAGCCGTAGCTTCTTCTGTGATATCACAAGTTTTGTTTTGACAGCAACTACCTCCTTCCATATGTCTATGGTTTAGTAATTGGCATCTAATTCAGAGTACAGAGCGATTTGGGAGAGAGAACAAATAGGAAGAAGGGATCAGAGATGGGGATGAGGAAGCTGGCCTCTTGTCTTGGTATAAAAGTAAAGAAGAAATAAGTGGTTTTTGGAAAACACCCTGAGCAGATGGCTTTAGTTCTTTTGTTCTTCTATGGGTTAACCGAGCTCTTGGAGAAGTTGGTGAACATCCTAAAGACCTTTTGGCAGATGGTAAAGTTTCTAGATACCCCTTTTTGTATTTCAATGATCCTAGGGATTGTATGACTAAAGGTAATTGTTTTCTAGGACGAGTGCTAGAGCAAGATAGATTTTTAGGTGCTTTAAAAGACATGGAATTTTTCTGATATACTTGGACTAATGGCACAAGGTCTAAATGATTTTTTTTCGATGTGGACTTTCCCTCAGACCTTTGGTAATATAAAAAAAAAGGTTTTATATGTTTGAAGTCTAATTTGCACAATGACAAACCACTTTGAGCATGGAGAACACTTTCTGGAGCCCTAGAGAGGGGTGAAGAAATTCTCTTAAACCCTAGGGTAGACGGTGAACATGCCTTTTTTTGTAGAAGGAGGAGTTACTTGAGCATCTTGGGACAATATGGAATGTCCAGCAAGTCCTTTCAAGGAATGGCATCTTTGCAAAATCCCTTAATATTTTTTGGAAATTCCATGGCCCTTTGGACAGATGGAGAAGGTTAGGACTCACCTGAGGAGAAGATGTAGCTTTTGCTGTCTCTTTGGCTGCAGAAGATGGCACAAGATCCCTTTTGGCAGAAGGGGGATGTTTGAAACTATCTTCTTTAGAGGAAATTTCTCAAGACTACATCAGAAGGATCAAATCTTAACCTTTTTTTTTATAGAAACTGGATGCCTGTGGTCCCCTTTGGTAGAGGGAGAATGTCGCCTCTTTATCCCCAGAGTGGACATGTTAAATAAATCTACTTAGGTATATGGGGATAGTTCTAAAACATGCTGTTCAGATGCAGTAGATCCTAAGACATCCTTCTCAGATGAGGAAGGTCTTAATGTACCGTGTATACGTGTAGAATCCTTACTGTGATAACAGAATGGAGGGTATGTATTAGAGCTACCTCTGAAAATGTGACCTCTCCCTGAGCATCATAGACATATTCTAGATATTGTTTTGTAACTGTGGAAGTTCCAAGAGAATTTTTCTTCTGCTGGAGAAGTGGAAACCGACTTTCCTATAGAAGTGTCAGGTTCCCTAGCCTGCTTGAGAGGCAAAACAGGCTCTAAAGCCCCTTCAGAAGATGAGGTAAAATCCAGAGCTTTTGAGGTATTTGGCAGATGTTCTGGGTCTGCTTGTGGGTATAAAGAAGGAATGGCAATCTTTTCTGAATATTTGGAAGAGTGTGTAGCATCTTCTGTAGTTGGGGAAGATGGCTGATTTTGAGGAGATAAGGAAGTTCCTATAGCCTACTGTGGAATTTGTGGAGGTCGTATTCATTCTTTTACACTAATGGAATACAAGGAATCCCTTTCCTCAGTTGTTGAGGATGCTACAGACTCTGGTGTTCGCATTTCATGGTTCACATATGGTTGGGTCCATAACCTTCTCTACAGATGGAATCTGTCCTAGAATATCTTTTGTATATGTGTCACATCCACAAGACATTTCTAAAGATGTGGCTATGGGTAGACCTCCTTTTGTAGAAGTTTCTTGTCCCACAGTCTCTTTTTGAGATAGAGTAATACTCAGAGAATACTGCTCAGTTTTGGGAAGTTCTAGCATCTCTGATGTATATGTGGAAAATTTTGGAGCCTCTGATTTCAGTACAGAACGACTTAGAGTCCCCTGAGGAGGTAGGGGATATTTTATCTTCTCTGCACATTGTATAAATATGGAGTCTGCATGGCTCATTGACAGTGTGTTTTGATAAACTTGGCTTTTGTGGGCCTAATGGGATGTCAGGAGGGTCCCTTCAGTGGTAGAGGATATTTGAATAATTCTCTATTATATAGGGACATTTGAAGTACTGGGGGATATGGTGAGGCTGCTAGAACATATTTTTTATGTGCAGAAGGCACAGGAGTTCCATCGGTGGATTCAGAAATTTCTACCACATCTTGCGTGGGTGTGGAACTCTCAAGAGCCCCTTCTGAAACTGTCAATGGTCCTTGATCTAATGGTGTACATGCAGAAAATTTTGTCTCTTCTTGGGCTGGTATGTGTGTTATGAGGTTCACTTGGGTATTTGTAACTGTATTTTGTACGCCTTGGATCATAAGTGATGATTTAAGCACATTTTTAATAGTGGAGGACTTTGAATGTCCTCTTGGCTTAATAGGGTAGTTCTGCAATCCGCTTTGTCAGCAGAATCAGGTTTCAAACTCATTTTACCCGAAGCAGATTTCATAAGCACGTTGGTGGAGATAGGGCACATCTTTGACTGTCTTTGTGAATGGACAGAGCTCTCTGCCCTGCTTTGGCAGCTGGCAAAGGTATTAAAGTCTCTTCTGGAGAAGGGGCAGGACTTATTCCACTTGTGGAATATGAGAAATCACTGAGATTACCTTTAAGAGAAGAAGATTTCCAGCCCCCTTTTTTTTTTCTGATTGGGCCTGTTGTACCTCCCCTTAACCAGAGGCGTCTTCTCCAACAAAATTTGGAGGAGAACTGGAAAGACTGAGGACCTGTAAGATAGGGAGTGAACATTTGAAATCCTTTGGAAAGTCTGTGGGACAAGAGCTGAACACCCAGAAGAGTGTGCAATACTGAGACCTCAGCGAGGAGGCCCTGCTACTTCTTCCCACATGTGCTCAGATCCCTAGCCCAAGAGGAAACTGCATAGTGCCACTGGACACATGAATATAGGAGCAGTCAATCTGCAGGAGCCCTGCAGTCCAAACTGCAGCTGAATCTGAACTTGTCCAAACAGTATTCTACACCCAAATGTCATGAGGGGTGGGGAAGTATTACACTGTCAGAGGGGCAGAAACCCATGAGAACTCTGCTCAAATTCCTGACTCAAGAAAAAAACACCTAGCTCCATCTGGGCCTCCTGTGCATAGGAACCTAGGAGCAGTAGGGTCAAGACACTTCTGGTTGCAGCCCTTATGGAAAGCTGAAAGTCAGCCCAACAAGTGATTTCAGGCCTAAGAGAAGAGGTGATTCCAACTTTTCTGCTTGAAGCGAGCTCACTGGTTGACTCAGGACATGCAAAGGCAGAACTCCTCTGGGATCAGGCATTTCCAGTTTCTAGCTGGCTCCTGAACCTTGCTGATTCCAGCACAAAGCTCCCTTCTCCTAGAAACTGTGGGAGAGAGAGCTGATCACCCAGGAGTGTGGGCAATACTGAGCATACAATGCACACAGACTACCACTTCTGCCCACAATTGCCCACATCTCTGGCCCAAGACAAAATTGCATAGTGACTCTGGAATAGAGGAGGAGTAAATCTACTGGAGCACCATGTTCCAGACTGTGCCTGGATCGGAACTGACCTTGTCAAACAGCTCCCTGTACCCAAATCATGATGGTGGGGTAACTAGAGCCTCAGAGAAGCAGACACTCCTGGGAAATCAGAGGAGACTACTCTCTGCCCAGATTCCTGACTCAAAAGGAAAACACCTTGTACCATCTGTGCCCCCTCCCCCCACAGAGGGACCTAGGAGAAGTATGGGAAGTTCCTTCTGGTTCCCGCCCACAGGGACAGCTGAAAGTAAGTGGACAGGAGCAACTACGTGCCTGAGAGCAGAATACTCTGTTCCCTTAACTGGGTAAAAGAAAACAGGAAAACAGGTCTACAGCAGCCCTGACACACGAGCCTACAGGACGGTCAAGCCACTGTCAGAAAGAGCAAGACAAGGTAATTCCAGAGACCACCTGATGGCCACAAGAAAGCACAGGAACACAAACAACAGAAACCAAGACTACTTGGGCTCAACAGAACCCAATTCTTCCATCAAAACAAACACTGGATATCTAAACACACCAGAAAAGGAAGATCTAAATTTAATTTCACATTTATCATGACGATGGAGGATGTTAAGAATAATAACTCCCTTAAGAAAATGCAGGACAATAGAAAAAACTGAAGTAAACAAATATAATGCAAGAAAGAGGGAACACAAAACTACCTTAAAGAACTACTTGAAAAACAGCATAACAGGAGAAGGAAATAAACAAAACCACCCAGGAGTTAAAAATGGAAATAGAAACAATAAAGTAAGCACAAGGAAGATAACCCTGGAAATGGAAAACCTAGGACAGAGACCAGGAGTCATAGAAGTGAGAATCACCAACAGGATAAAAGACATAGAAGACATAATCTAAGGAGCAGAAGAATCAGACAACTGTCAAACATAATGTAAAACAGAAAAGACCTAGCTCAAAACATAAAGGATATCCAGGACACAATGAGAAGATCAAACCTATTCTTAACAGGTATAGAAGAAAGTGAAGACTGGCAACATCAAGGGACAGTAATATCTTCAACAAAATTATAGAGTAAAACTTCCCTAATCTAAAGAAAGAGATGCCCATAAACATACACAAAGCCTACAGAACTCCAAATAGATTGGACCAGAAAAGGATATCCTCCCATCACATAATAGTCAAAACACCAAATGCACAAAACAAATAAAAATGTTAAAAACTGTAAGGAAAAAGGTCAAGTAATATATAAAGACAAAGCTATCATAATTAAATCAGAATTCTTTCCAGATACTATGAAAGTCAGAAGATCATAGACAGATGTCATACAGACACTAAGAGAATAAAAACACCATCCCAGGGTACTGTATCCATCAAAACTCTCAATTAACAAAGACGGAGAATCCAAGATATCCCATGACAAAACGAAATTTACACAATACCTTTCTACATATCTAGTCTTACAAAGGACACTAACTGGCAAGACCGAACACAAGGATTCAAGTAAAACCATAGATAAAGCAAGAAATTAATCTTTTCACAACAACACATAGAGAAGAGAAGCACACAAACATAAACTAACCTCCAATTATGAAAATAACAGAATGTGACCATCACTATTCCTTAATATCTCCAACATCAATAGACTCATTCCTCACTAAAAATACACAGATTGACACACAATATGTAATGAGGACCCAGCATTTTGCACTACAGGAAACACACTTCAGAGACAAAGACAGACACTACCTCAGAGTAAAAGGCTGGAAAACAATTTTCCAAGCAAATGGTCTGAAGAATATATAAAATCGACTTTCAACCAAAAGTCATCAAAAAGCATAAGGAAGGACACTTCATATTCGTCAAGGGAAAAATCCACCAAGATGAACTCAAAATCATAAATGTCTATGCTCCAATTACAAGGGCTCCTACATACACATAAGAAACCTTACTAAAGATCAAAGCACATATTGCACCGCAAAAAAATAATAGTATAAGATTACAACACCCCATTCTCATCACTGGACAAATCACAGAATCAGAAATTAAACAGAGATATAGACAGACTAGCAGAAGGTATAAACCAAATGGACTTAACAGATATTTACAGAACATTCTATCCTAAAACAGAAAGATAAACCTTCTTCTCACAGCCTCCTGGCACTTTCTCCAACATTAATCATATAATCAGTCAAAAAGCAGGCCTCAAAGCATACAGAAAGATAGAAATAATCCAACGCATCCTATCAGACCACCATGGGCTAAGGCTGTTCTTCAATAAAAATTAGGAAAGAACGCCCACATATACATGGAAGTTGAACAATTTTTTTACTCAATGATAACTTGGTAAAGGAAGAAATAAAGGAAGAAATTAAAGACTTCTTAGAATTCACTGAAAATGAAGGTACAACACACCCAAACTCTTGGAACACAATGAAAGCTGTGCTAAGAGGAAAACTCATAGCTCTGAGTGCCTGCAGAAAGAAACAGGAGAGAGCATACATCAGCAGCTTGACAGCACACCTAAAAGCTCTAGAACAAAAAGAAGCAAATACATGCAGGAGTAGTAGAAGGCAGAAAATAATCAAATTCAGGGCTGTAATCAACCAAGTAGAAAAAAAGGGACCATACAAAGAATCAACAGAACCAATACCTGATTCTCTGAAAAAATCAACAGGATATATTAACCCAAAGCTAGACTAAGCAGAGGATACAGAGAGTGTGTCCAAATTAACAAAATCAAATATTAAAAAGGGAGACAGAACAGCAGAATCAGAGGAAATTAAAAAAAAAATTGCTGTACTACAAAAGCCTAGGTTCAAAAAACTTGAAAATCTGGAAAAAAAAAGACAATTTTCCAGACAAATACAAGATACCAAACCTAAATCAGGAAAAGATAAACCATTTAAACAACCCATAACTCCCAAAGGAATACAAGCAATCATCAAAACTCTCCCACCCAAAAAGAGTCCAGGATTAGATGGGTTTAGTGCAGAAATCCATCCAAAATTCATTGAAAAATTCATAACTATACTGTCCAAACTATTCCATAAAATTGAAACAGATGGAGTACTACCAAATTGCTTTCATGAAGTCACAATTACTCTTATAACTAAAACAAAGAAAGACTCAACAAAGAAAGATAACTCAGACCAATTTCTCTTATCAATATCAACACAAAAATACTCAATGAAATTCTTGCAAACCTATTCATACAACACATTAAACAATCATCTACTATGTTTAAGTAGGATTCATCCCAGGCTTGCAGGGATACTTTAATATACAGAAAACAAACACCATAATTCACTATATAAACTCCAAGATAAAAACCACATGATCCTTTCATTAGATGCTGAGAAAGATTTTGACAAAATTCAACATCACTTCATGAAAAAAGTCCTGGAAAGCACAGGAATTTAAGGCCCACACCTAAACATATACAGCAAATCCGTAACTAACATTAAACTAAGTGGAGAGAAACTTAAAGCAATCACACTGAAATCAGGGACTGAACAAGGGTGCCCACTCTCTCACAACTTATTCAATATAGTTCTAGACATCTTAGTCAGAGCAAGCAGACACTGAAGGAGGTCAAAGGGATATAGATTGGAAAAGAAGAAGTTAAAATAGCACTGTTTGTAGTTGATATGATTGTATACTTAGTGACCTCAAACATTCCACAAGAGAATTACTAAGCCTGATAAACATTTCAGCAAAGTGGCTGAGTATAAAAATAACTCTGCACAAAGCTAAACAAGCAGAGAAAGAAAGTAGGGATATGACACCCTTCACAATAGCCCCAGATAATATAAAATGTCTTGGGGTGACATTATCCAAGTAAGTAAAAAATATGAGCATATGAGCAGAACCTCAAGTCTCTGAAGAAAGTGAAGGAGATTTCAGAAGATGGAAAGATCTCCCATGTTCATGGACTGGCAGGATTAATACAGTAAAAATGGCCATTATATTAAACGCAACCTACATATTCATTCCAATCCCCATCAAAATTCCAATCCAATTCGTCAAAGATTTAGACAGAACATTCATTAATTCATCTGGAATAAAAAAAAAAAAACACAGAATAGCTAAAACTGTCCTCAACAATAAAAGGACTTCCATGGGAATCACTATCCCTAAACTCAAGAAGTATTACAGGGCAACAGTGATAAAAAAAAAAAAAAAAACAAAAAAAACAAAACTGTATGGCGTTGTGACAGAGGCAGGCAAATAAACCAGTCGAATAGAATTGAAGACCCAGAAATGAACCCCTACAACCATGGTCACTTAATTTTTGAGAAAGAAGTCAAAACCATCCAATGGAAAAAAAGACAGCATTTTCAGCATGTGGTGCTGGTTCAACTGTGGGTCAGTATGTAAAAGATTGCAGATCAATCCATTCTTACTGCCCTGTAGAAAGCATAAGTACAACTGGATCAAGGACCTCCACTTCAAACCAGATACACTCCAACAAATAGAAGACAAAGTGTGGAAACATGTCAAACACATGGGCACTGGAGAAAATTTTCTGAACAAAACACCAAAGGCTCATGTTCTAAGATGAAGAATCAACAAATGTGATCTTAAAAAAACTGAAAAACTTCTGTAAGGTACAGGACACTGTTGTTAGGATAAAATGGAAACCAATAGATTGGAAAAAGATCTTTACCAATCCTACAACTGATAGACAGCTTATATCCAAAATATACAAAGAACACATGAAGTGAGACTACAGGGAGACAAATAACCATTTGAAAAATGGGGTTCAAAGCAAAACAGAGAATTCACAGCTGAAGAATATCAATTGGCAGAGAAATACCTAAAGAAATATTCAACAACTATAGTATAAGGGAAATGCAAATCAAAACAACCCTGATATTCCACCTCACACCAGTGAGAATGTCTAAGATCAAAAACTCAGGTGAGAGCAAATGCTGGAGAGGATGTGGAGAAAGAGGAACACTCCTCCATTGTTGGTGGGATTGCAGACTGATATAACCATTCTGGAAATCAGTGTAGAGGTTCCTCAGAAAATTGGACATTGAGTTATCTGAAGACACAGCTACACCTATCTTGCGCATATACCCAAAAGATGCCCCAATATATAACAAAGACATGAGCACCACTATGTTCATAGTAGCCTTATTTATAATAGCCAGAAGCTGAAAGAACCCAGATGATCTTCCACAGAGGAATGAATACAGGAAATATGGCACATCTACCCAATGGAGTGTCATTAAGAGATACATTGAAATGCTAGCACTCTATACAACAGGGTTTTAGAGTCCCTTAGTGAGAGAATGGTCTTTTACAGCAAGGTCTTCATTATCAGACTTTGATTTAACCCATCTACCAATGAAGTGAAATTATCCCAGACATAAAATAGTGCCTCTCCAGAAACAGCTTTTATCCACAAATACGCATCTACTTCTATTTCATAATTGTCATGTTTATATGGGTTTAGGATACAAAATGTTCTGATTTATTAATGATATTTAAGTATTATTTGGGGTAATTTTGAAATTTTCAAAGGAACAAACCTATTTTATGATTGTATTCCATACTACTTGTAATTTGATCTTGAAGAATTTCATGAAAACTGAAGTATCGAAAATGTATATCTTCCCATTGAAAATTTGTAACATCAATCATGTGAAACTCCCGCTGAACCTCAGTGTATTGATTTCTCTGAAAGCATTTATAGACTCTCCTACTGCATTATTGCAACTCTACAGAAGCTTCACTCCCATAGTGGCAGTTCCAGATCAGACGTAAACAAAAAATTTTCTTTGCCTTGGAAAAGATTTAAAATATTTTCATTAACTTTTTATATGAAACTAGTAAGGATTTTGAGAAAAGGGGGCAGACAGGCCCCAGAAAGTATGTTTTTAAAATTCTTTTCTTAAAATTAGTCTTTTTCATGCAATATATTTGAATTATGATTACTCTACCCTCTATTCCCCCCTTCTATTCCTCTCCTATCATCTGTATCTACATCCTTCTGACTCTCAAAACAAACCATCATCTAAGGGATAAAAATAAAATGAAAGTTAATGAATTGGAGTAGAACAAAACAAGCATATAGAAAAGAGCCAAAACAAGGGTCAAGAATCAGATACAGACACGGAGACCCAGACTTCCATTCACACACTCTGGAATTCCATGGAAACATAAAACCAGGAAAAATATATACACAAAACATACAGAGCAAAAATTAATAGATAAATAAACATAAAACAAAATGAAAAAGACATTCTGAAGAAAAAGTCCTGACCCATTATGAGACAAGGATCCTCCAAAGATGATGTTCAGTTCCCTTAGTGCTTTATACGCAGTCTACCTTTAAAATTAGTTTGTGTACCCAGTGATATTCCCTTGGAGAAAACTAAGTTTTCATTTTCACATGATTATCCAATGGAGATAACTTCCAAATTAGAGATAAGGTCATATGCAGGCCTTGGGTTCTTTCAAGGGCTTATTAATAGGTAAGGAGATCTGTGAGGTGCTGTCCACTGAGCATGATACAATTGTGGCCCTCCAGAACTCAAAATACTTACATCTATCTGAACAGACCCTATATAATATTGACACTGCCTATTCAAAAGAACTAAGTGAAGTGCTGGAGAAGAGAGAATGATGTAGCCATGGGTGTCTTACTTCATGAAAAAAGATTTTAAGAGACTAAAATTTACTATGAGTTGGTGTCTCAAAGTAACACCAGAAATTACATTGTTAACGTCTCACTAACACAACTGCCTAAACAACAGCTGATGAAGAGAGGGAATGGGGAAGAATGGAAGTTTAGTTCTCTTTCTGTTTAAATTCCTTCTTCCTCTTCTTCTTCTTCTTCTTCTTCTTCTTCTTCTTCTTCTTCTTCTTCTTCTTCTTCTTCTTCTTCTCCTCCTTCTTCTTCATCTTCATCTCCTTTTCCTCCGTCTCCTCCTCCTTGTCTTCCTCCTGTTCCTCCTTCTTCTTCTTCCTCTTCTGCTTCTTCCTGCTCTTCTTCCTCCTCCTCAATCTCTTCTTCTTCCTGTTCTCCTTCCTCCTCCTCTTCTCCTTCTTCTTCTCCTCCTCCTCCTCCTCCTCCTCCTTCTTCTTCTTCTTCCTCTTCTTCTTCTTCTTCTTCTTCTTCTTCTTCTTCTTCTTCTTCTTCTTCTTCTTCTTCTTCTTCTTCTTCTTCTTCTTCTTCTTCTTCTTCTTCTTCTCCTTCTCCTCTCCCTCTGGTTTGATGTGTAGGTCCTTGATTCACTTTGACTTAGGCTTTGTACATGGTCATAAAAATGAGATAATTTGCATTCTTCTTCATGCTGATTTCCAGTTGAACCAGAATTATTTTTGGAAAATGCTATGTTTCTGCCTTTGAATGGTTTTTATCTACTTTTCCAAATATCAAATGATAGGTGTGTGGGTTCATTTCTGTGTCTTAACTTCTATTCCACTGGTCTATCCATCTGTGTCTTTACCAATACCATGCAGTATTTATCACTATTGCTCTGTAATACTGCTTGAGTTCAAGGGTGATGATTCCCCCGAAGTTCTTTTCTTGTGGAGGATAGTTTAAGCTCTTCTAGTTTTTTCTTATTCTAAATAAATTTGGAAATTTCTCTTTTTATCTCTATTAAAGAAGTGAGTAGGAATTTTGATGGAGATTGCATTGAATGTGTAAAATTAAATTGATTGGCAAAATGGTCATCTTTACTATATTAATCCTGTCTATCCATGAGCATGTAAGCTCTTTCTATCTTCTGAGATAGTATTCAATTTCTTTCTTCAGATACTTGATCTTTTGTCATACAGATCATTCACTTGCTTGAATAAACTTAAACCAAGATATTTTATATTATTTGGGACTATTGTGAAGTGTGTGATTTCAATATTTTCTTTCTCAGCCTGTTTATCCATTGAGGAGAGGAAGGCTACTGGTATGTTTGAGTTAATTTTATACCCTGACACTTTGATGAAGTTATTTATCAGGTTAAGAAGTTCTCTGGTGGTACTTTTGGGTCACTTAAGTATATACTATCATATCATCTGCAAATGGTGATATTTTGATATCTTCCCTTCCAATTTGTGTCAGTTTGACCCCCTTGTGGTCTGGTTTCTCTGACTATAACATGGAGTCCTGTTTTGAATGAGTAGGGAGAGAGTGGGCAGCCTTGTCTAGTCCCTGATTTTAGTGGGATTGCTTCAAGTTTCTTTCCATTTAGTTTGATGTTAGCTACAGGTTTCCTGTATATTTCTTACACTATATTTTGATATGAGCCTTCAGTTCGTGATTTTGCCAGGACTTTTATTCACATGGGATGTTGAATTTTGTCAAATGCTTTCTCACCATCTAATGAAATGACCTTGCGCTCCTTATCTTTGAGTTTGTGTACATGATGGATTACATTTATGAATTTTCCTATATTAAACCATCCTTCCATCCCTTGGTTCAAGTCTACTTGATCATGATGGATGATTTTTTTGATGTGTTGTAATATTCGGATTGCAAGAATTTTATTGAGAATTTTTTCATCAATATCCCTAAGGGAAATTGGTCTGAAGTCCTCTTTCTGTGCTGAGTCTTTGTGTGGGCTAGGTATAAGAGTAATTGTGGATTCATATAAGGAATGTGGTTGTGCTCCATCTGTTTCAATTTTGTGGAAGAGTTTGGACAGTATTAGTATGAGGTTATCTTCCATTCTCATTTCCCTGCTTTCCCTATACCTAATTCCTGCAAAGGCCACTCCCTTCCCAACCTCCCCTCTCATTCAGTTTCCTCTCTCCTGCCATTCTCCTCAATATCAATTCTGCTAACTGCATTTTAAAGTCAATATTTAGGAAAAAACACTGAGAAAGTATAGGAAGTATCCCATAAGCAATTGTGGTTGATGTTTTGTCAAGATATGAACATATTTAATTTAATAGTTGTCAAAATTACTACATATACTGTTAGAAGAGACACTGTCTTCATTACCTTCAACATGAAGGAAAACCATTTATATATTCTTTTAAGTTATACAAGGGCATCTGTTAAATGAGTAACACACATCACACAACTTTATTACTTTGAAAGCTCTCTTTATTGCATATATTTACACAATGAAAAGTACAAAGGCTTAAACTCATGTGAGTGTACTTTGTTTCAAATTAAAGTTTAGATATACAGGTTGATGACAACAGCCATCTCAGACTCAGAGGGGTTAAATACATAAGGGCATCATCTATTACCTTACCTTTCTTCTTTCCTTTATTCCTGATTAAGACTCATCTCATTTGCAGCCCCTGCTGTGAGAGATGGATCAGAAAATGCCTGAGAGTCCACAAACCAGAATCCATCTATAGGAAAGAAAAAAGACTACATCTACAAATAGTACACGCACTCAAAACTTGTTTGTAGATCTTAACACTTGAAATAAAATGCAAAAAGAAACCCATTTTCTAGGATATTACAATATACAGGAAATGGTACCTGTAGGAAGCATTCTCAGGGGATTTTAAACTTCTGCACCTAAGAATGAAACTGCCTCCATGAAGGTGAAGATTTTTTTCTTTGGCAAGAAAGTCAGTCTGTCTCTTGACAGTTGTGCAGTCTGTTCATCACTAGAGCAACGGTGATGCTTTATGAATGTGAATAGATAAACACATACCAGTTTTCACTTCTTCAAATAATTTCAAGAAGAACCTGAAAGAGAATATATAATGTTCCACAGATGAAATGTGGGAATTTAAATTAGCCAGCATAAATATGTTGTTAAAATTTCTGCCTTTATTAATTTTGACTATTTCTGCTATGAATAATAAGATGGTTATGTAATGTCTACCAATCCCCAAAGCCTGAAACATTGTGGAAAACTGTCTTATTTCTCCCCAACTTGGTTTTTGATCACCCTACTTTTCATTGCCCATCTAAATTCTCTGTTTCTCATGTAGATCTGAGGACTATGTGAGGATGTCACTCTCATGTAGAAGACCAAGGAACTTTCTGTACTTGCATGTATTTACTCATGGGAGCATGCAAATAAATCTTTCAGTTCCAAGAACAAAATCGTGGCTGTCCATGCCCCACATGAAACAATATCTTTCTTTCTGCCATCAATGAACTTTAGCACACTGGTAACAACACAGATAACAATATAATGGAATAGTCCTGTAATAATAATAATAGTGATGATGATGATGATAATGATGATGATGATGATGATGATGATGGAAAAATCCCCTCGAGGGATCACGTTATAAGGAAAATAAATGTTGAGATGTGTTTTTTTAAGTGATATTGTATCCAGGAAAGCAATTTTCAATAGGACAGACTCCTCTCACATGAAAATCACTCAAACTGTCATGGCTTCACAGAGAGAGTTGAGAACCAGAGTGGTCTTTTAGGACAAGAGAAAGATTCGCCAACATTCTATAAAGAAAAGCAATCCAGATATTCTGTGTGAGGATCGTTAGCTTATGCATGGCTAACACACACAACATATACACAAACACACAAACACACACACCGACACATATGTATGTACACACACACAGATACACAGAGACACACAGAAAGAGACATAGACAGTTAGACAAACAGACATTCACACAGAGAGACTGACAGTAACAGACAAACACACAGACACAGACACACATAAACAGACACAAACACACAGACACACACACATATTCAGGAGCACAGACACAGAGACGATAACCAATATACAGATACACACACAGACACAGACAGACACACACACACACACAAACACACTTATGTACACACACACACACACATACACACACACACACACACACACACACTCATCTCTTGTCTCCTACCTAGAGTGTCCAGGTGCATAAAACGTGTGAAAGGATGAAGTGGACCCAGGAAACAGTTAGTCAGCAGAATATTGGTCTGCGTGCAAGTGAATTTTGGTGTCTTCCAAGGATTTCAGTGTCACAGCTCTGTTAGAAGGTATTCAGGGACACGCTATGGTTGTGTGCATATAATTTACTCAGGGTCAAAAGGGCTAAACGAACCTTGGAGAGCAGGA
Source organism: Rattus norvegicus (assembly GCF_021556685.1). Lineage (NCBI taxonomy): Eukaryota > Metazoa > Chordata > Mammalia > Rodentia > Muridae > Rattus > Rattus norvegicus. The sequence goes on along the minus strand of NC_141555.1, from coordinate 29,140,759 downwards.
AGGGATTTTTGTGTGCACTTACATCAGTTGCAGGCTTAAGGTACCAGGAAGTCCTCTATTGCTATATCTTTATAATCTCTGACCCAGCATCGGTCTGTTGTTCAGTGATCTCCATTTTACCTACTCAGAAATCGACTCCACTAAATGTGCCCCATACCCAACCCTGAGGTCCTACTTGCTCGATTTCAAAGGATTGCAGGTTCATGTTCTGCATTCTCTGTCAGAATAAATCCTCAGGAACGTGGCCCTCTAGACATCATGAATTAACCAGTGCTTCCATCGAGTTTCTGCATTAACCCGTATGTCCTCTATTTCTGGCCGGTTCTCTCTACACCCCGCTATCCCTCCATCTTCCCCTCTGAACTTCTGCTCCTGTCCTCAGTCGCACTCACTCACTCACAGAACCTGTTCCAGTTTTTCCTTTCAGATAGGTCGATGCTTTTCTTCTCAAGGTGCCTTCTCCTTTCCTTTGTCCTCTCTGCATTTGTGGATTGTAGATGGAATATGATTTATCTCACAGCCGATACCATGCATAGGTAAACGCCTGCCATGTTTGTGTCTCTAGGTCTCATTTCCCTCTTGGGCTGATTTTTTTTCTAGTTTCATCTATTTTCTCTTTGGCTTCAGGATATCATGCCTCGACCACTATGATGTCATTCCCCCACCCCTATGATGTCATGCCCCACCCCCATGATGTCATGCCTTGGCCCCTTGTTAGAATGGTTGTATATATTCACCAGGTAACATTCTGAATTCTGCCCTGTCACCAGACTCCTCCAGGCACCCACCATTTACAGTTCTTCCTCCTATCCTCTCCCCTTCTACTCTTATTGAGTAGAGGACCCCTCTGGGTACACCCCGTCTCCTGGCACATAAAGTCTCTGCAGGACTAGACTCATCGTCTCCCACTAGGTCCTGAAAACGCAGCCCGGGTAGGAGAACAGGATCCACAGACAGGCGACGGGTTTACTGAACTCATGTGAGAACCATTGTGCTCCTCTACCTCTCTCAGTCCTTCCCTCAGCTCTTTAGTGAGACTCACTGAGCACTGTCTGATATCAAGCCCTGTGCCTGTGCATCTGTATCAGTCGGCTGCTCGTTGGAGCCTTGCAGAGGACAATAATGCTACACTGCCGTCTGCAAACATAAGAAAGGACCATTAATAATGTCAGTGTTTGCCGTCTGCCCATAGGATAAGTCTCACATCCGGCCACTTTTCCTTTGGCCATTTCCTCATTTCCTCTTCCATCTCTCTCCGTGTGTCTCTTATAGAGGGGGCAATTTCTGGGTCAAAATTTTGGGGATGTGTTTGGTTCCTTATCCTTCCACCTTGGGTCCTCTGTGGCTACAGAAATTGACCATTTCGGTGTCCGTATCCCCACTGTTATGAGTCTCAGCTAAAGTCACCCTCATGGACGCCAGGGTATCCTCACCCATCCCAGATTGCTGGCAAATCATAGAGATAGTACCAACCCTGGACAGTCACTGATTTCAGTTTATTCTCTTGGCGCTCTGTCCCTCTTGCTCATCTCTCCCAAGAAATGATTCTCAAACCCTATTTACCTTCCCATCCCCTCAGTCACCCAATCCTTTCCTTCCAACTGCCTCTTCTCATTACTTTGTTCCTCCTTCTGAGTGAAATTCAAACATTTTTCTTGGCCCCTTCTTATTGTTTATCCTCTTTGGTTCCATAGAACTTAGTGTGTGAATTCTGTACTTAATGGCTAATACCCTCTTTTAATGAATATATACATGTTATTTTGGGTCTCAATTACTTCATTCAGGACAATACTTTCTCACTCCATCTTCTTGACCGCAGCTTCTCAATGTCCTTATTTTTCTTTCTTTTTTTTTCTTTTTTTCAGAGCTGGGGTCCTTATTTTTCATATGTGTATAGTATTTCATAGTGTAAATGAACTAAATTATCTGTAGCCACTGTTTGGTTGAGGGGCATCTGGCTTATTTCTATTTTCTGTTCATTATGAAGAAATCCACTAGGAACATGATGGAGCACATGTACTCTCTGCATGGCAGAGGTCTTTTCAGATATAAGACCAGGTGTAGTATAGCTGGGTCTTTAGGAAGAATATTCCCCATTTTCTCACAATCCACTGGACAGATATTGATAGCATTATACAGATTTGCTCTTCCCAAGCAAATGCAATTTGTATCCTGATATTTATTTGCTTCCTCAAAGGAGGTCTCCCCCCACCAACTAGCCCTCTATCATGGACACTGGTGATCACATATGAAACTTCTTCCCATTTTAACCGGTCAGTAAATGCTAGAGCCTATTACAGATAGCCGGAGGGGAAAGTTGGTACCGAAGGTATGACAGTGGGGTTAGGTAGAGAGGCAGAAGAGGGTAAGAGGGGAAGGGAGAGGACTGAAGAAAAAGAGGAGGAAGTAATGATGGAAACAATCCATGTGGCCTGAAGAATGCACATGTAGCAGGGGTTTTATGGTTGGAGTATAAGTTATGATAACGTTGGATCTACCCAATACACGTTTATAGATTATAATTATAATAACCAAATTGTGTGTTTTCTTTATGGGTCATGGGGTTTGGAAATTCCAACAAGCTTTCCTCAACAGTATTTCTGAATCAAATTTTCTGTTAATAGAGATCACCCCTTGTAGGGGCTCTAACTATTGCTCCATAGTCCAGTAGATACAGCTGTTTCTTCCTCAGTCATGTCTCTTGTATTTTCTGTGGATATCTGTTTCTTCAGTGATCCATGCCCAGTGTTCCTTTTTCTCAAGGTTTTCAATGATCTCACCCAGAGGAGTTTCAGGTTTCTCAACTTGTTCCACTTAGTTAACTGCAGCTTCACAATGTCCTTATTGCTCATACCTGCATATTATTCCACTTTAAAAATTTTCTGATAACAGTGAACCGTCATGAGTAGGCTAAAATTTCACAAGAAAACATTAAACATTCAGTCTCTAAATCTAGATCTCCTCATCCCATTATGCTTGCTTTGCCTGAATGGCCATGGCATGAGCAGTTTTTTCTTAGGGACATCAAAGCCATTTCCTTCTCCAGTAATGGCTGCCATCCCTCTGTCACAGGTTTTTACCCTGGTTATTTTTGGTGATTGATGTGATTTAGAAATTGTAACACCATCTGCATGGTAGAAAGCCAGAGATGTTTCAGGTTGACCCTGCTTCCACAGCCAATGATGTCACATGTGCACAATGAGCAACCATATGACACCCAAACAGCAAGATGATGTCATCTTTGACTCCACATGTGACTGCAAGATTGCCTCTTCTCCTGCATGCACCTTGGCAACCATGTCATCCTGACTGCAAGATAGGAACTTTGAATCTACACCCAAAACTAAGATGGCCTCTTTAACTCTCTTAATCCTACCCGTCTGTGAGCATGGGAGGTCTTTCTGTCTTCTGCTACCTTCCTCAGTGTCTCTTTTCAGAGACTTGGAGTTCACACCAGAAATGCTTCTGATGTGCTAGGTTAGAGTTAATTTATATTTCATAATATATATATATATATATATATATATATATATATATATATCCATTGTGATTGGCATGTCTTCCATAATTTCTTCTCAGCCTCTCTGTCATTTGCATGGCATATTATTTTCATTTAATTTTTCATCCATTCACTTGGCTGAAGGTGTTTTTCATATGTAGGTCATTTCTGGTAAAACTTTTGGATCACATATGTTCACTATTATATGATGTGTGAATGGTGATACACTGAGTTCTCCTTTTGCGATATCATCCCCTTGACCTCCTTTGGTTGTCTTATTGCTCTAGCTGGGAATTTAAGGACTTTACTGAAAGGATGCTGCGAGGTGTGCAGTCTGTTCTCATTCTCCAATTTAGTAGAATTGCCTTTTGCTTCCCTACCCCTTATTTAGATATTAACTGTTGGCTTGCTATATTGCATTTTATGTAATATTTTTTGTATTTATTTTAGTATTTTATTACATTAGGTATGTGCCTGACATCCCTGGTCTCCCTGAGACCTTAAATATGGAACGACGATGGATTTTGTCAAAAGCATTTTCAGCATTTAAGAGATAGTCTTGCATTTTTTCCTTCTTTCTTTAATTCTGCTCCTTCACACCATTGAGTAATAGTGAATATTAATAAATCATATTAAATATGTTAATAATTAATATATTATTTTTGATATATTAATGTAATATATCAGTTACATTATTATATCAATATATATTAATTTAATATAGTAACAAAATATTATTAATATTAATTATATTTACCTTATTAATATAATAATTTAATGTATAAATACATGTTAATATTAACATAGTATATTAATATTAGTTATATATTATGATGTTAGGATATAACAATTTAATGTTACTTTATTAAAATATATATGTATTTTATTAAAAAAATATATATTATGATATGCAACTACCAAAAAGTTAAATCCAAGGGGAGCTCCCACGTTAATTTGAAGTGCAGAGGGCACAATTTTTTTTCAGTTAAGTTTGTTAATATGGTGGATCACTTTAATGGGTTTTCATAGATTGATCCACTCCTGCATCCTCAGGAGAAAGCTTACATGATTGCACTGAATGGCAGTTTGAAATGCTTTTCATTTTGTTTTTGAGCATTTTACCTAGTATTTTTTCCACCATTGTCTGTAAAGAAAATTCGTCTGAAATTCTTTCTTTGTTGAGTCATTTTGTGATTTCGGTGTCAAGGCGACTGTGGTGTCGTGGAATCTGTTTGGTGATTTTCCTTCTGTTTCTGTGTTTTGGAGTAGGTTGAGAATTCTTTGAAAATCTGGTAGAAGTCTGCGCTCAATGAAACTGGCCCTGAGAATTTTTCAGTGGTTAAACTTTCAATTACTGTTTGTGTCTTTTTAGGGGTTGTACAGCTATTTACATAGTTTATCTTACCTTAGTTTACCTGTGGTCAGTGTTATCCATCTACACAAACATCCATTTAATTCAGAGATTCTAATTTTGTAGAAAGCAGGTTTTTGAAGTGAGACCTAAGGATTCTGTGACTTTCATCTTTGTCTATCGATGTGTCTCCCTCTTCATTTCTGATTTTGTTATTTGGATGCTGTCTTACCTCGTATTACATTATCTATTTAAGGGTTTGTCTGTCTGGTTGATTTTCCCAAGGAACTAGCTCTTGTTTTTGTTAATATTAGTATTCTTTTTGTTTCTGGTGGATCACTCTCACCCTGAGTCTGATCATTTCTTTCTATCCCCTCCTTTAATATGTGTTTGCTTCTTTTTATTCTAGAGATTTCATGTGTGCTGGGAAGCTGCTAGTATGGGGTCTCTCCAGTTTCTTTATAAAATTGCTCTGTGCTGCATGTGCACGTTCCTCTTACACTGCTTTCCTTATGTACCTTAAGTTTGGAGACAATATGCCATCATTATCATTGAATTCTAGGAACTTTTTTTTTCAAGTCTTCTCTGAACTTGTGGTTCTTCAGTTGCAAGCTATTGAATATCCATGAGTTTATAGACTTTTTGTTATTGTTGAAGTCCAGTTTAAATCCATGGTGATCTGAGAAGATCCAATGGTTAGCACAGTCTTTCTGTGTCTGTTGTGACTTGTTTATTGAGGGTGAACATGATCAGTTCAGGATAATGTTCCATGAGGTACAGAAAAGAAAGTGTGTACTTTTGTGTTCATGTGAAATATTCTGTAGATATGAATGAGGTCAGATTAATTGAAACCCCTGGCAGTTATATATTCTATTTTTATTGTTTTATTTTTAGTTTCTGTCTCAATGGCCTGCCCTTGGTGAGATGGGACATTGATATCCCCCACTATTAATGTGTGAGGTTCGATGTGATATTTGAGCTTCAGCAATATTTCTCTCACCAATGTTGCTACTTTTGTCTTTGGGATATAGACATCCAGAATTGAGATGCCATTTTGGTGGGTTTTTCCTCTAATAAATATGAAGTGTCCTTCCCCTTCTCTTTTGATTACTTTTGTTTGGAAGTCTGATTGCTGGATGTTAGAGTGGCTACACCATCTTGTTTCTTGTTTTATTTCTTGGAAAATATGTTCCAACACCTTAGTCTAAGGTTATGTCTATCTCAATTGCTGGAGTGTGCTTCTTGAATGCAACAGAATGACAGATCCTGTTTTTACATCCATTATTTTAACCTCTGTCCTTTTGTTGTTGAATAGAGTCCACTAATGCTTAACGGTATTAATGACCAGTGATATTAACTTCATGCTATTTTGATGTTGTGGGTGCAGGGTTTTCTTGCTTGCATGTATTTTGGTTTTTTGTTTTTTTTTGGTGGGATGTTTGAGTGTGTATGTTAGTATAAAATCTGTTCTGTAGGGTGAATGATTTTTTTTGTTTGCATGTTGTTTTTGTTTTTTTCGGGGGGGGGGTTGTTAGAGCATGCAGGCGAGTACTTCCGTAGGTTATGCTGTGTAATTTTTAATTTCTAGTCGGAGGTTGGGATGGTTCAAATTCTGAAAATCCATCACTATAATCCACTATAAGTGAAACTGAAGGAAAAATTACATGATAATCTCATTAGATGCAGAAAAAGCAATTCCAGCCCCACTTCATGATAAAAGACTGTGAGTGATAAGGGAGACAAATCCTATGGAGAAACATAGTAAAAGCAAGGGAGAGGAAACCCGTAATGACCGTCAAGCTAAATATAAAGAAACTTAAAACAATTCATTAAAGTGAAGGACAAGGTAAGGCTGCCCACTCTCCCTATTCAGTATAGTATTTGAAATTCTATCCAGGGTAAAAGCATGGTTCAAATTTGGTTCTGACATGGAGTATTGCCAATTGCTGTGAAGGAGGAATGGCACAACATTTTAAAAATCCTGGGGTATGGCCCACTCTTTAGAACAGCCTCATTGCTCTTTGGTGAGTCATAGCCCCAAGGACCAACTGTACTGAGAACTTCATGCAGCGTTTCGCTCGGTTGTTCCCCTCATATCTCTCTAATTCTAAGAAGTACATAAAAATCCTCCTGGAGCTTACCACCACTCAGGGAGCAACATCATTGGCATTTGCAATAATAGTGGTCGAGGTCTTTTAGGAATTTCCTCTGTGGAAGACCAGTGCTTCCACCATCACCAAAGGAAATGTAGAATAATTAGTGACGACCAGCACCCTTAAAAAGCATTTGGAAAAATAAAATTGTTTGTTAAGCTGGCTAACATGTTTTAACTACTGCCTCTGATGTAAAAAAAAAAATTAGGGAACAATTTGAAGTTCGAAAAGACAGGGACTTTTTAAGGCCAGGGATCAAGAACAATGGTGGCACAGGCTAATGGTGTGACTGTCACACATGCTGGACTGTTGAGGACTGATTTCTGTCCCAGTTGTACCCTCAGCTCTCTGATAGGATTTAATAAGGATTGACAATCACAGGTGTGCATTCTGATCATTTAAAGTAGATATGACATTTTTATACACATATTTAGATTTGTGCTTTTTAAAAGATTCTTATTAGAGTACTTTTAAAGATAAATGATACAATATCAACCATTTCTCTGTAAATTCAAAATGCTGCCTACAGTGAAGGGAAACCGAATGAGAAAACTACTTTGCTTACTCTTTGTTACTCTATAACAAATTGCTTACTTATGAGCCTTGTTGGCCTTGGGAGTAATTTGTTTATTTTACGTGTACTATGTAATATTTCTTCTCATACACTATCACTCTTTTCAGCATCAAGCATGAGAAGAAACTAGAACATTATCACATTTGCAGTTTTACTTGGCTTGAAAGATTTCACTAGGATATCAAAGCTATTTGCTGTGGTTTGCCCTGAAGTTATCTGTATTTTGATGCTAATTCCACTGCCCCAAGGACAGCTGCCTACTCATGTACTCAGAACTCAGGTGACTTCACCAAAATCACCTCCCTATTGAATTTGTAAAGTACAGGTGTGGGGCAGGTACTTGATAGAAGGATGCTTTGGGAGTAATTTGTTTTCTTTACTTGTACTATGTAAAGAACTTTTCTTTACCATGTAAAGAAGGAGGTCATTGGAGGAGAAGGAAGAATGGGTGAGAGAGATGTTTGAAGAAAGAGGAGGAGACTGGAGGAAAAAGGGGAGATAGGAAGAGGAGAGGGTGAGAAGTCATGGCAGGTGAGGTTACAATTATGGTCTGTGTATTTACAGGTTATTTTTAATGTTCCTAAGGGATGGATGGTAAAGGGCTTTGCATATTTAAGTGCGCAATTATATCTTAGCAATTGGGTCAAAATTTTTGTGATGTGTGTTTTCTATGTGAGGGATTGAGTATAGGAAAGTGTGTGGCAGCAAGGGACACTGGGCTGACAGGGAATAGGGATGTGTTTTCACCAAGATATCTACCTATTATATTAGGACACTACGGTGCTAGTGATAGCATGGTAAAAGACAAGTTTTCTTTTTTTTTTACAACAACAGATGGCAAAACAAGGTGATGGGCAAGAATCCACTAGTAATCAAAAAGTTGAGAGAACCTTTTTATTTTCTAAGTAAGAGGACACCTGTGCCATATTAATTCTTGATAACTTAAGAGCAGAATATAAAACAAAAAATGGGGAAGAAGCAAGGGCTGACAGGCTGTTGGTCCCCTGCTGTGTGATAAGTAATGGCAGTTCAGAGAGTTAAGAGATTAAAGCTGCTTTTTAATGAGAGTTGTTTAGTAAGTCTTTCAGGATACACATTTTCTTTTTAACATAGGCTCCACAGGGGAATTTTGTGTGGAAATCCTAGTTACACAAGATACTTCTTCTATTAAGGTATTATTAACAAGTGATTAAGTTTTATTTAAGAAAGAAGAGAGTATTTCAACACCCCACTCTCATCAATGGACAGATCATGGAAACAGAAATTAAACAGAGATGTAGACAGACTAAGAGAAGTCATGAGCCAAATGGACTTAACGGATATTTATAGAACATTCTATCCTAAAGCAAAAGGATATACCTTCTTCTCAGCTCCTCATGGTACTTTCTCCAAAATTGACCATATAATTGGTCAAAAAACGGGCCTCAACAGGTACAGAAAGATAGAAATAATCCCATGCGTGCTATCGGACCACCACGGCCTAAAACTGGTCTTCAATAACAATAAGGGAAGAATGCCCACATATACGTGGAAATTGAACAATGCTCTACTCAATGATAACCTGGTCAAGGAAGAAATAAAGAAAGAAATTAAACACTTTTTAGAATTTAATGAAAATGAAGGTACAACATACCCAAACTTATGGGACACAATGAAAGCTGTGCTAAGAGGAAAACTCATAGCGCTGAGTGCCTGCAGAAAGAAACAGGAAAGAGCATATGTCAGCAGCTTGACAGCACACCTAAAAGCTCTAGAACAAAAAGAAGCAAATACACCCAGGAGGAGTAGAAGGCAGGAAATAATCAAACTCAGAGCTGAAATCAACCAAGTAGAAACAAAAAGGACCATAGAAAGAATCAACAGAACCAAAAGTTGGTTCTTTGAGAAAATCAACAAGATAGACAAACCCTTAGCCAGACTAACGATAGGACACAGAGAGTGCGTCCAAATTAACAAAATCAGAAATGAAAGGGGAGACATAACTACAGATTCAGAGGAAATTCAAAAAATCATCAGATCTTACTATAAAAACCTATATTCAACAAAACTTGAAAATCTTCAGGAAATGGACAATTTCCTAGACAGATACCAGGTATCGAAGTTAAATCAGGAACAGATAAACCAGTTAAACAACCCCATAACTCCTAAGGAAATAGAAGCAGTCATTAAAGGTCTCCCAACCAAAAAGTGTCCAGGTCCAGACGGGTTTAGTGCAGAATTCTATCAAACCTTCATAGAAGACCTTATACCAACATTATCCAAACTATTCCACAAAATTGAAACAGACGGAGCCCTACCGAATTCCTTCTATGAAGCCACAATTACTCTTATACCTAAACCACACAAAGACCCAACAAAGAAAGAGAACTTCAGACCAATTTCCCTTATGAATATCGACGTAAAAATACTCAATAAAATTCTGGCAAACCGAATTCAAGAGCACATCAAAACAATCATCCACCATGATCAAGTAGGCTTCATCCCAGGCATGCAGGGATGGTTTAATATAAGGAAAACCATCAACGTGATCCATCATATAAACAAACTGAAAGAACAGAACCACATGATCATTTCATTAGATGCTGAGAAAGCATTTCACAAAATTCAACACCCCTTCATGATAAAAGTCCTGGAAAGAATAGGTATTCAAGGCCCATACCTAAACATAGTAAAAGCCATATACAGCAAACCAGTTGCTAACATTAAACTAAATGGAGAGAAACTTGAAGCAATCCCACTAAAATCAGGGACTAGACAAGGCTGCCCACTCTCTCCCTACTTATTCAATATAGTTCTTGAAGTTCTAGCCAGAGCAATCAGACAACAAAAGGAGATCAAGGGGATACAGATCGGAAAAGAAGAGGTCAAAATATCACTATTTGCAGACGACATGATAGTATATTTAAGTGATCCCAAAAGTTCCACCATAGAACTACTAAAGCTGATAAACAACTTCAGCAAAGTGGCTGGGTATAAAATTAACTCAAATAAATCAGTTGCCTTCCTCTATACAAAAGAGAAACAAGTCGAGAAAGAAATTAGGGAAACGACACCCTTCATAATAGACCCAAATAATATAAAGTACCTCGGTGTGACTTTAACCAAGCAAGTAAAAGATCTGTACAATAAGAACTTCAAGACACTGAGGAAAGAAATTGAAGAAGACCTCAGAAGATGGAAAGATCTCCCATGCTCATGGATTGGCAGGATTAATATAGTAAAAATGGCCATTTTACCAAAAGCAATCTACAGATTCAATGCAATCCCCATAAAAATACCAATCCAATTCTTCAAAGAGTTAGACAGAACAATTTGCAAATTCATCTGGAATAACAAAAAACCCAGGATAGCTAAAGCTATCCTCAACAATAAAAGGACTTCAGGGGGAATCACTATCCCTGAACTCAAGCAGTATTACAGAGCAATAGTGATAAAAACTGCATGGTATTGGTACAGAGACAGACAGATAGACCAATGGAATAGAATTGAAGACCCAGAAATGAACCCACACACCTATGGTCACTTGATTTTTGACAAAGGACCCAAACCATCCAATGGAAAAAAGATAGCATTTTCAGCAAATGGTGCTGGTTCAACTGGAGGGCAACATGTAGAAGAATGCAGATCGATCCATGCTTATCACCCTGTTCAAAGCTTAAGTCCAAGTGGATCAAGGACCTCCACATCAAACCAGACACACTCAAACTAATAGAAGAAAAACTAGGGAAGCACCTGGAACACATGGGCACTGGAAAAAATTTCCTGAACAAAACACCAATGGCTTATGCTCTAAGATCAAGAATCGACAAATGGGATCTCATAAAACTGCAAAGCTTCTGTAAGGCAAAGGACACTGTGGTTAGGACAAAACGGCAACCAACAGATTGGGAAAAGATCTTTACCAATCCTATAACAGATAGAGGCCTTATATCCAAAATATACAAAGAACTCAAGAAGTTAGACCGCAGGGAAACAAATAACCCTATTAAAAAATGGGGTTCAGAGCTAAACAAAGAATTCACAGCTGAGGAATGCCGAACGGCTGAGAAACACCTAAAGAAATGTTCAACATCTTTAGTCATAAGGGAAATGCAAATCAAAACAACCCTGAGATTTCACCTCACACCAGTGAAAATGGCTAAGATCAAAAACTCAGATGACAACAGATGCTGGCGAGGATGTGGAGAAAGAGGAACACTCCTCCATTGTTGGTGGGATTGCAGACTGGTAAAACCATTCTGGAAATCAGTCTGGAGGTTCCTCAGAAAATTGGACATTGAACTGCCTGAGGATCCAGCCATACCCCTCTTGGGCATATACCCAAAAGATGCCTCAACATATAAAAGAGACACGTGCTCCACTATGTTCATCGCAGCCTTATTTATAATAGCCAGAAACTGGAAAGAACCCAGATGCCCTTCAACAGAGGAATGGATACAGAAAATGTGGTACATCTACACAATGGAATATTACTCAGCTATCAAAAACAACGAGTTTATGAAATTCGTACGCAAATGGTTGGAACTGGAAAATATCATCCTGAGTGAGCTAACCCACTCACAGAAAGACATACATGGTATGCACTCATTGATAAGTGGCTATTAGCCCAAATGCTTGAATTACCCTAGATCCCTAGAACAAACGAAACTCAAGACGGATGATCAAAATGTGAATGCTTCACTCCTTCTTTAAATGAGGAAAAAGAATACCCTTGGCAGGGAAGGGAGAGGCAAAGATTAAAACAGAGACTGAAGGAACACCCATTCAGAGCGTGCCCCACAGGTGGCCCATACATATACAGCCACCCAATTAGACAAGATGGATGAAGCAAAGAAGTGCAGACCGACAGGAGCCGGATGTAGATCGCTCCTGAGAGACACAGCCAGAATACAGCAAATACAGAGGCGAAAGCCAGCAGCAAACCACTGAACTGAGACTAGGTCCCCCGTTGAAGGAATCAGAGAAAGAACTGGAAGAGCTTGAAGGTGCTCGAGACCCCAAAAGTACAACAATGTCAAGCAACCAGAGCTTCCAGGGACTAAGCCACTACCTAAAGACTATACATGGACTGACCCTGGACTCTGTCCCCATAGGTAGCAATGAATATCCTAGTAAGAGCACCAGTGGAAGGGGAAGCCCTGGGTCCTGCTAAGACTGAACCCCCAGTGAACTAGACTATGCGGGGAGGGTGGCAATTGGGGGAGGTTTGGGAGGGGAACACCCATAAGGAAGGGGAGGGGGGAGGGTGATGTTTGTCCGGAAACCGGGAAAGGGAATAACACTTGAAATGTATATAAGAAATACTCAAGTTAATAAAAAAAAAAAAAAAGAAAGAAGAGAGTAGAGAGATTACCTGAATCAGGTGGGGATTTTCATCTACTGCTCAGAACTTAGGGAAAAATTAGGCACTACCAAGTAGAGAGTTTTGATGAAATGTCTGTTACAACAGGGAAAGTGAATGCAGACATATATTGTAGAAGTTATTAACGATAAAGAAAAATCTGTGGCTTCAGGTAGAGAGCTTAACAGACTGAGATATTTTGGGCAAAAGTCCTGGTTTGAAGTTTTCTTATTGATATTAGAATTGATAGAAGGTATTCGATTAGTTTTATGAATTATCCCACTATATGGCTCGTTGATGACGCTTAGCGATGATTTGTGGTTACTTTTGATATTTACGACAATAGCAAGTTCAAATTCTCTTAACGTGGGCTCCATGGGAACTTTGGGTTTATTTCCTGATATCACCAAGTACTGAGTTATATCAGGCTCATTTTATACATAAATTCCTTTTTTAAAAATTGTTTAATCTTCAGGATGGGTGTGACTGAGTTTTATGCTTATATTATTACTCTGGGAGAGAGTGCAAGATACAAGCTTCTCTGGTTTCAGATTAAGAAACAGAGTATTTTGGAAGAAAGATTTTGTCCTTGTCTTTTTAAAAATTGTGATTAGGATTCTGTAAACCTCACAGAGTCATACTGATCAGGTTTGATATCAGTAGACGGCTATCAAATATATATTCGGGAGAATCAAACAAAAGATATATCGATTCTTAACCTTTTTCCTGAGAGTTGTATTTTGTAGAGTGTACCTACTTGGAATCCTGGTTTCAGTGAATTTCAGCTGGGTCCAGTCAGGACATATCGGCTATCGCATTTGTTTCATTTTTCCTACCCCCTACACCTAAGGATATCTCAACGCCCATGTACAACTTGAAGAAGTTATGGTGGATCCATTGTCTCAATTACCTGGAATTTGTGGGGTGGGGCTGGAAGTGGTTATTCTAAAGATGTTTTTATAAAGAATTGAAAATTGGTTGAAATTTAGCAGGGAGGAATAAGCTAGATTTAGTTATACAGTCATAATCGTATTTGGTAACTAAGCTTAATCTTATCTTTGTTTGGGTATTGAAATAATTGGAAAAAAATTTAAAATTACAAGAGCCAGTTCTATTATTTTTGTCATTACACACTTCTGAGTTGATTAAACCTGTGAGTCAAGATTGAAATATTAAAGTCATGCATCTGACTTTGTAAGAGTACTATCAAGAAAAAATTAAGATATAAAGACAACAGTCCAGATTGTCTTAGATAGATAGATGCTTTTCAAAAATGTAAGAAATCCACAAAATTTGAGATTTAAAGTTATTACGTATCTTTTGTTGAGTCATATCTTCTCCTAACTGTTCCCCTTTGGCAAATTTAATGAAGAATTTGAACATCTCTACCTCCAAATGAGGCAATACTTTGTGGTTAGGCAGTCACTGGAAAAAATGCCTGTTTCATATGCAGATTAATACTATCCAGAAAAGGACAAATTATGCAGAGGATTTGAGGGATAAACCCTGCCAATACAGGGTAATCAGCCCTTCCAAGTCTGCCTTTCAATAGGCTGTCAGTTGATCTTGTGTCAGGAGGCTGAAGACTTAAGCTCACATGTTGCTAACAGGGGATTGTGCTATTGGAGATTTGTCTCTACAACCTCTCAGTTCTAGAAGCCCTCTAAGACATTCTATGTGTATAGATATTTTGTCACTCTCAGATTTCTGATGGGGTAGGAGACGGATTATAGCCTCATTGCTTATCAGGCTGTATAACTCTGAATATACATATTTTACTGGATAGTTATCAGATAGTATACAAGCTAGCCAAGACATAATATAGATTTTAAGCCTTTCTGAAGCTGGAATGAAGAACTAAATGCTCTTTCTAACTGATATAGTGACAGACTGGGTTTTGAGTATATCAAATGCTTTATAAATTGTAGAATAGTAATAATCTTACTCAATTGATATATATAAATGAAATGTCTGTTTAACTGGACAAAAAGGGGGAAACGTTGTTTACACTAAAGTTATCTGTATTTTGATGCTAATCCACTGCTCCAAGGACAGCTGCCTTGTCCTGTACTCAGAACTCAGGTGAATTCTACAGAACAGCTTTCACATTAAATTTGTGAAGTACAGGTGAGGGGCAGGTACAGGATAGAAGCAGGCCTATCATTGGAAGAGAAGGAAGTATGGGCAGGAATGAAGTTTGAAGGAAGTAGAAGAGACTAGAGGAAAAAGGAGAGACAGGAATAGGAGAGGGTGAGAAGCCATGGCAGGTGAATTTAAGATACTGCTCTGTGTATTTACTGGTTGTTATTATTGTCCCTAAGGTATGGATCGTACCAGGCTTTGTATGCTTATGTGGGCTACTATATCTTATCAATTGGGTCAAAGATTATTGTGTTGTGTGTTCTTTCATGTGAGGTTTTGAGTGTAAAAACATGTGTGGCAATAAGAGACACTGGGCAGCTGAGGAGTGGTGATGTATTCAACCAAGATATCTAGCAGAGACTTGGGAAACTACAGTGCCAGAGATAGCGGGATATAAGACAACTTTTTTATTTTTATATTTTTGCAACAACACATTCACTTCTGTATTTGACATGCTCTTTTTGTGTCACTTAGGGAAGATCTATATCTGGTTCCTGACAGAATGTGCTTCTTAGGTTCATCAATCTTATCTAGTTATCTAGTTTTGGTGGCTGATTATATATATATATATATCGGTGGTTCCTACAACTATGAGATTACGTGCAATTTTAACATGGATTCTGAGCAGGTATGTCAAGAAGGTAGAATCCACAAACGGCAATGCCAAATAGACTCGCTCCTATTCTTATGACCCTAATGAAGTTGAGGTTTCATTGGACCTCTAGTTCTTCCCTCCCTGCCAATCCTCCTGTATCTTATCTTTGGCGTGAAGAAAGAATCATTTTAAAACATCCAAAACCCTGAAATCTCACCCTTGGAACACGACAAGGTTGATATTACAGAGATCATATCTAATGGGACTACATAGTCCACACTGTCCTTTGATTTACTCAGGCAGTTATTTCTTTGCACAAAATAAAAATTTGGGAGTTTATCATTTTAAGTAGGTACACAATATTTACACTGTTAAATTCACTTCATAGCTTAGCCACGTTTGTTGCCAAAATCATTGCCAAAAAACTGGAATTTGAAAACAGAATACTTGAGTACACATTCAGGAATATCTATAAAGACCCCTTTCAAGGAATGAACAATTAGAAAATGAAATACAATATTCACTCAATTAAACATCTGTAAAGAAAAAATGGCCTGTGGGAAACAGGGAAAAAATAGGAAATTGATCTGTTTGTCAGAGGAATGGAACTGGGAATAGAATTATTATCCAAAAGAATCTCCTACATCCCATGTTCCTAGATCTTTTCTACTCAATACAAGCCCCTAACTGAGTTTCTCCATGTAGAGCCTGTAACCACTGATGAAGCAAAGTGAAGTTTCCAGCTGTAGAGAGATGTAGTACATAAATGTTACCAATGTGTCACAGTAGACATTCCTGGAAAATGCAAACTCGAATCTGGTCAATGTAAGGAAAGCTATTTAGGAGGTAGGCCATGGCAGATCTCACTGACATCATCATTTGACCCTCCCTGAAAAATTTCTTGTACCCTGGAGAGCCCTAATTTTGTGATGTCACAAAAAACTGCATCACATATATTCCTGCAGTACCTCTAGGGATTACTAAGTGGCCTCTATTTCAGTGCAAACAGCCATTTGGAAAAGAGAACAAAGAGGATGTATATAACAAAAATGAGTAGAAGAAAGTTGGCTTTCTGTTTTAGTTTGAAAAAAATGAAAAAAATATGTGGTACATGGGAAAGTGCAGTGAGTGCTGTGTAGGGTTTGTGAGGGTTCACTGAACACATGAGCCTTCCACATATGGGATTCAGGAAGTGGGAGCCTCTTAGTAGCAACTGGATTTCCTTGCTCGTTATGGTTCCTGAAAGTCAGAGGTTTTTTTTTTTTTATCATTAATTTCATTATTCCAAAAGTCAGGTGTTGGGATGGGTACAGCTTTTTTTTTTTTTTTTTTTTTTTTGAGAGCACATGGCTTCTATTTTTTCTTCCAGAAGGAAAACGTCCTGAGGAGGAAGGGAAAGACAAGTATTGTATCCTCAGCTCAGAGTAAACTCCTTCGTGTACATGATTTCTACACTGTAGTTTGTGTCTGACACTGATATCTGGGAGGGAGAAATGCTTCTAGTTCAGACTTAATCATATCAGTCTTTCCACTAGTGTTATGCTGACTACCATTCCCTAACAGTGTCCCTCTAGATTTCTGAATCAATATGTCTGATTACCTTGCAGTTTTATTTACTTTTATCTCTTTCATAATTTTTTTTTAATTTAAGCTAATTTTAATATTTTTTGGATATTTCTATATCTACATTTAAATGTTATTTCCTTTCCCAGTTTCCTCTCCATAAGAGACCTAAATGTTTCCATTCCTTGACATTTAAACCACCCTTACTCTCCCTTGACATATCCTTGAACTGGGAGTCAAACCTAGGGAGGACCTTCCTTTGGTGTCCACCAATGCCATCCTCTGCTACATATGCAGTTGGAGCAATAGGCCTGTCCATGTACAGTCTTTGATTATCTGTATAGTACCAGAAAGTTCTTGTTCATTGTTCTGATGGGGTTGATAGCCTCTTCAGCTCTTGTAATCCTTTCTGAAAATTTATCAACAAGAGGTCCGTTTACAATTCTCTGGTTTGCCACTAGCATTCACTTCGGTAACTGACATGCTCTAGTTGTGTCTCTCAGGGAAGATCTATAAACTGTTACTGGCAGCATGCACTTCTTAGCTTTATTAATCTGAATCGTATCTAGTTTTGGTGTCTGATCTATTTATTTATCTATCCATCTATCTATCTATCTATCTATCTATCTATCTATCTATCTATGCATATATTTATCTATCTATCTCTGCCTCTGTCTCTAGCTCTATCTCTTCTCTATCTCTATATATCTATATCTATTTATCTATATCTATTTTTATATATATGTACATATATTTGATGGCTTATACATCTATGAAATTAGTTGAAATTTTAACATGGATTCTGAGGTCCTAGGTCAAGAATGGAGAATCCACAAATGCCAATACCAAATATACTCCCTCCTGTTCTTATGCGCCTATCGAAGTTGAGCTTTTACTGGGCCTCAAGGCATTCCTCTCCCTTCCCATCATCCTGTATCTTTTGTATGGCCTGAATAAAGAATCATGGTAAAATATCTAAAAGCCTGAAGTCTCACCCTTGGAACACAGGAAGGTAGATATTCCAGAAATGATACCTAATGGGACTACAGAACCGCATGCTATAGTCCATGCTGTCCTTTGATTTACTGATGTCTGGTAATTTTTGCATAAAATAAAAATTTGGGAGTTTATCACTTGAAGTAGGAACACAATATTTACACTATTACATTCACTCTTTAGCTTGAGCAGCTTTGTTGCGAAAATCATTGCAAAAAACTAGAATTGCAAAACAGAATTTTTGAGTACATATTCAGGAATATCTATAATGTGCCCTATCAAGGAATGAACAATTAGAAAATGAAATACAAAATCCACTCAATTAAATATCTGTAGGGAAACAATGGCCTTTGGGAAACAGATAGAACTTAGGAAATTGAACTGTTTGTCACAGGAATGGAACTGGGAATAAAATTATAATCCAGAAGATTGTCCTACATCCCATGTTCCTAGATCTTTTCTACACATGCAAAACACGTAATAACTTTCTCCATTCAGAGCATGTAACCACTAATAAAGCAAAGAGAACTGTCAAGCTTTAGAGTGATGTTCTACATAAATGTGTCCACTGTGTCAAAGGAGACACACCTGGAAAGGTCACCTTAGAATCTGGTCAATATAAAGAAAGCTCTTTAGCAGGTAGGCCATGGCAGTTCTCAGTGACATCATCATTAGGCTGGCCCTGAAAAATCTCTTGTATACTGGAGATCCCTAGCTTCTCCTGTGATGTCACAGTGTTTTCCAGACTGCAACTGCCTCTCAGACATTCATTCAGTACCTCTAGGGTTTATTAATTGGCCTTTATTTCAGTGTAAACAGCTATTTGTGAGGAAGATCAAAGAAGATGTAGATATCAGAGATGGGGAGAAGGAAGTTGGCCTAGGAAGTTTTAGTTCAAAAAACGAAGAAATATGTGGTACATGGGAAAGCACAAGGAGTGCTGTGTAGGGGTTGTGAGGGTTCACTGAACACATAGCCTTGATCTGAGCCTTCCCAATATGGGATTCAGGAGGTGGGAGCCTCTCAGTAGCATCTGGATTTCATTGCTTGTTATGGTTCCTGGAAGTCAGAGGTTGTTTATCATTAATTTCTTTATTCCAAAAGTCAGGTATTCGGAAGTTTACAGTTGTTTTTCTGAGAGCTAATGGCTTTCATTCTTTTTCCCCAGGAAAAATAGTCCTGAGGAAGGAGGGACAACAAGTATTGTATCGTCATGTCATCTCAAGGTAAACTCCTCCTTGATTTGGATTCCTATAGTGCACTTTGTTTCTGACACAGATATCTGGGACAGAGATGTGCATCTAGTTCAGACATCATCATCTCAGTCTTTCCACTAGTATTTCTCTGATTACCATTCCATGACAGTTACCCTTTAGATTTCTGTATCAATATGTGTGATTCATTGACAGTTTTCTTTTCTTTTAACTCTATCATTTCTTTAGGAATTTTTATTGCGTTTCTAATTGGATACTTCTATATTTACATTTCAAATGTAATTTCCTTTCTCAGTTTCCTGTCCATAAGAGCCCTAACCTGTCCCCCTCCCCTTTTTCAATAACCCCCCTTACTGCCTCTTGACAGTCCATTGAACTGGGAATCAAATCTAGGGAGGACCAAGGGCCTCTTTTTTCATTGGTGTCACGAAGGCCATCTTCTGCTACATTTGCAGTTGGAGACATTGGTCTGCCCATGAGCAGTCTTTGAATATTGATTTAGTACCAGAAAGGTTTCGTGTATTGGCATTGTCCTTGTGGGGATTAAAGCCCCATTCAGATCTTGTAATCCTTTCTCAACATTTACCAACAAGAAGTCCATTTTCAGTTCATGGGTTTGCCACTATCATTTACCTCTGTATTTCACATACTTTAGCAGTGTCTCTCAGGAAATGTCTATATATGATTCCTGGCCGATTGCAGTTCTTAGGCTCATCAATTTTATATCATTTTGGTGCCAGATGTGTGTGTGTGTGTGTATATATATATATATATATATATATATATATATATATATATATATACACACACATACACTTTTGGTGGCTCCTACATCTAGGTGGTTCGTTGGAATATTAACATAGAATCTGCTAAACTAGGTCAAGAATGTAGAATTCAGAAATGACAATGTCAAATAGACTCCCTCCTGTATTATGAACATATTGAGTTTGAGGTTTGACTGATAAACATGTCATTCTTCTCCCTGCCTATCCTCCTGTATCTAAGGTTGCTACTTAAGGACGAATAATGATAAAACATCCAAAACCCTTAATTCTGGCCATGGGAACACAGGAAGATAGGTAGTGCAGGTTTGATATCGAATGGGACTAGAGAACCGAATTCTGTAGTCCATGTTGCCCTTTGCTTTTCTGATGCCTGGTAATTTTTACATAAAAGAAGCTTTTAGGAGTTTATTAATTGAAGTGAGTACACAGTACTCACACTGTTATGCTCACTCTATAGCTGGGCACACTTTGTTGCCAAAATCACTTTGTTGCAGATAATGGAATAGGAAAAAAGAATTTTTCAGTACACATTCAGGAATATTTATGAAGTCCCCTGTCAAGGAAAGTACAATAAGAAAGTGATATACAATATTCATTTAATTAAAGGTCTGTAGGGAAAATACTGGCCTTTGTGATACATAGATAACAAAGAAAATTGAACTCTATATCTCAGGAATGAACCTGAGAATAAAAATATTATCTAGAAGAATCTTCTACACTAGATGTTCCAAAATCTTTTCTACCCATGCCAAGCCACTGACTACCTTTCTCCATCCCAAGTTTGTAACTGCTAATAAAGCAAAGAGAAGTCTCTAGCTTTAGAGAGATGGAGTACATAATGGTTTCTACTGTGTCACATGAGACATACGTGGAATGGGCACCCTTGAATCTGGTCAATGTAAGGAAAGATGTTTTACAGGTAAGCCATGGCACATCACAATGACATAATCAGTAGGCCCTCCCTGAAACATCTATTGAAACCTGGAGAGGACTAGCTTCTTCTGTGATGTCACAAGTGTTGTCGTGACTGCAACTCCCTTCAGATATCCCCTCAGTACCTCTAGTGTTTACTAATTTAACTCTAATCGAGAGTAAACAGTCATTGTGGAGTGAGAAGGAAGAGGATGATGAGATCAGAGATGGGAAGAAGGAAGGTGGTCTTCTGTCTTGTTATAAAAAAAGGATGAAATACATGGTACTTCGGAAAGCTCAGTGTGTCCTTGTAGGAGTTGAGTAGGATCACTGAAGAGATAGACTTGTTCTGAGCCTTCTGCATATGGGAATCTAGAGCTGCGAGCCTCTCAGAAACATCTGGACTTCGCAGTTCTTATGGCTCCTGGAAGTCAGAGTTTTTATATCATTCATTTCTTTATTCCAAATGCAAAGAATTTTGAAGGTAACAGATGTTTTACTGAGAGCTCATTGCATTTATTCTTTTTGTCAATTATAAAAAGGTCCTAAGTAAGAAATAAAAGGCAAGTATTGTGTCCTCTGCTCAGAGTAAACTTCTCCATGCTTTGGATACCAATAGTGCAGTTTCTCTCTTACACTAATACCTTGGAGAGAGAAGCGCTTCTAGTTGAGACTTCATGATCTCAGACTTTCCACTAGTATTTCCACTGACTAACACTTTAGATTTCTGAGTCAATTGGTGAGATATACTTGCCGGATTCCTTTCTTTCATTTCTTCCATTTTTTCTTTATTTTTTTAGAAAAACTCTCAAAACTCATCCTGGCTGACAATGTAGATTAGACGCATCAGATGAAATGAATTGAAAAACTCTCCTGGGAATGAAAGTGGTAAGGAAATCACATTGATGTATCCTAAATGCAGTGCTAAGAGCAATATTCAGACTAGTCTGTGGAGATGCTGCTGTCATCAGAGACCACAGACAATTAGTGGAGAATGATTCAGCATTAAACTGGGAATGGAAGATGATGGTTGATATTGTTCTAGTAGATCTCACTACATTAAAAAGTGTTTCTTCCAGATAACTGAATGATTATTGTAAAGCAAATCCCGGAATGAACTTATGAGACCCACCATCAGCCTGTCAAATAATGTGCGAAAGAAGAAATCTGTGTCTCTCCAGGGACAAATTGTTGCTTTCAAACCAACAGTAAAGTGTCCATTCTATGAATGATACATTGATATATACACATTATAGAAGGATGGATACAGAGTTTCTTCAGGTCCATGAATGAGGTATTCAGCAGTTGACCTGGATCAGAAATGAAGGTAATTTTTGCCAACTCTTCAGACTTGAGCTCCTTCACTAGGATCCCCATGATTGAAGAAAAGAACAAACTTCAGACAACTTGTCTCAGATTTTTATGTAGTTAAGATTTCCTGGTCTTGGTCCTAGGAAGGAAGGATATCTTGCTTTCCAATTCTTGTTTATCCTATAATCCTCTCTGCTGCATTCATGCAAATAGATTACTGTGCATTTCTTTAATAGGTTACAATTGCTATTTTAATTATGTTGCCAAGAACTATAGAAAAAAAGAAGGACTGTATCAAAGCATCATATGAAAATCCGACTAAGGTAATGTGGCCATTGGAAATTTGTAACTGACCTGAAACTCTTACTAGAGACAAAATGCCATAAAAGGTCTTCTCTAGATATCTGGTGCAGTAGTTGGTGTTCCCCAACAGACAGTAAAGGATGAATCTCTCTGTACAGAGAAATCGGACTAGTCACAATGATCACAGACTATGGAACACATAATTTAACAATGACTGACTATTTTTAAAGTCCTAGAATCCATTAGTTTATTAGTCCAAAAGGCAAGATGTCTTATCTGGTCATTGACATATGGATAAATATTCAGTATGCAGGTTCTAATGTCTATGAGGATTTGGTATCACTGTGAGTGCAAAAATGAAAAAGTAAAGGCTTCTTTCTTCCATGTTTTCTACGGGGATTCAAATAGAATGCATGGTTTAGAATACATTGGGTTTGCCATTCTCAAACAGACCAATATCTTCAACTAAACATTCTTTTCTTGGAAGCTGCTCCCTGTCAGCATGGCTCACGTGTATGTGAACTGCAAGATCTAGTCTGGGAAGGCGGTCCTGTTCATCGATCCAACCTGCCCCTAATACTGAAATACCCAAGACTTCCTCAATCAACTCCTTTGCAAACATGGTCTTCTGGGATTTGAAGACATTACATCTACTAACAACACCAATGCAATTCAAGATTACTTTCAACAGCTCCCTGGAGTGAGAATTGTTCCTTGGGTCCTTATATGTAGAGAAAGACTGCATAGGCAGACACAGTGATCTAATCTACCTGCAACAGAATGAAGAGATGATGATGTGGCTGAAGCAGATTGGAGCTCTGCATTTATTAAAGGGATGGCAGTAAAAGCCCATGCTGACAGCAGACATTCAGACATGCTGAAGCCATGCTGAGACTTGATGTTTGTCACAGATGATGTCAGTATTTTCTTATGACTGGGATTTTCAACAAATTGGCTTTCATTCTATTCCTCATTCCAAAAAATCTGTTGCTGTAGGCCTCAAACCATGGGGCAGGGAAACTTAAGAGACAACAGAGGATTGATAATCCAGTCTTCATTCACTGACTTGTCTCTACCTCAAAGTCCATGTTTCACAATCCAGTGCATTTAAATCTCCAGGGAATCAGTTACTGTTTCTCTACCATGCTGGTCTGCTGAAGTCATTTTACAGAAGTCTACTTCCAAGTAATTATTAAAGCAATGAATATTTTGAAGTTGTTTATGATCTACACACAGGCTTTTTACGCCCCAAGCATGTACCATCCCACTTCTGCATTTGTAGCTCTCAGCCAGTGTTCTCGACCTATCCATCCAGCAACCCTTAGATTCCACACTTTGTATAAGGATAATATTTGAAAAAACAGAAGAATAGCTGTAGCATAGTTGTTCTTCACTGAAGCCATATTAACACAGACGGCAGAGCATATGATGCATTCATCTCTGTTTGTAGTGTTTAATTCCCCATAAAGTCCCAAACAATTGAGAGTTGATTCTGTCAGAGTACCAGCAAAGTCAAATAGGAAATGCAAAATTTCAGAATTCTCCTGCCAAAGATGTTTGTGAAAGAAGTTGTTTGCAAAACACTGTCTTAATAAATTTATTCCATTCTCACTTTGATATTTTGCTTTGGTGTCTTGAAGTGACGTTTAATTATCACTGAAATGCAGGTCCCCTCTATAGTCTCCAGTAAGAAGAATTCATTCTTCAAAAGGATGTATCTGCAGATGCCTGAAAAAATAATAGAAAGAATATTTCTTGATAAAGAACTAGGTTAAAGTTGAAACATCCTGCCACAAAGATACATATAAGAAGTTCATTTGACATTGACCTTATATTATGCAGAAATTCTTCACATATTCCCTCTATCGTTGGGGTTTAATTAATCTCCAATGAATAGTTGACAATGAAGAGTAGCCTTTAGAATCATTTTACCCTTTTCAGTAATAGTTTTAAGCAAATGGAACACTAAAAGATCACAAAGAAGAAATGGTTATAATCAAAAGATACATGTGGGACAGTCTAACTCTCATGGTCAAGATGACTTTGCACATGCTCCTTATGGTCATGGATTTCTCTCATAATACTCTGCAGAAGGTTGTTCCTACTGCCTCACTTTAAGCTCCAGGAATTCCAAGCTACAAGAGCTGTTCAAGTTCCCTTACAATGCACTTGAAAGCCACATATGCTTAGGAACTTTTGATGTGCTTTAGCTCTATTGTCAGGTTTTTTTAAGCCTCTACCAAATAGCAAGCTGTCCTTTTTACCCCCTTCTCAACACCTCTAAATCTGCACTACTCAATTTCTCAATTGACATTAGCCATAGCTCAGCACCCCAAATATGCACTCATCTTACTGTGTTTTTAACATCCTGCCTGCTACACCAATGGCCACTCCATACTAGATCTCACATGACTGGTAACTCTTGCTCCACCCTAAATCCTTTCTCCACCCTTGTGTCTACTAGCCTGTTGGTAGAAATCCACACAACTGATTGGCCAAGAGCATCTTTATTGAACTAGAGAGAATCAATTTGGGAACAGGACCTTCAGTGTTCGCAGGATGATTCCCGATCTACGAATCAAAACAATAGCAAACAAGACTCAATCCATGTCTCTGGTTTTGGGAGGGAGATAGAGCACTTTGATTCAGAGTTGAAATTTAAATAATTATAATATATATGTAGTATTAATTATGCCAGGATAAAAGGATCCAAAAAGTGGAAATGGGCAACATTAAAGGCAAGAGAAAAATCCCTAGTACAGCAAACAATGTGGACCTGTTAGAAAGACTGGTCTCTTTCCAGCCATCTGAATTTGTACTTGAAATTCTTCTAACCACTCTTGATCTCTGCATGTAGAAAAGAACAAAAAGAAAAAGAAAACAAAATAAAACAAAAAATCACCAAAATGAAACCAAAAGCAAAAGCAATAGCTAATCAACCCAATCCTAAAAGAAGAGGACTGAGTGAAGATTGCTTGAGGTCCTCATTTTTAACTACAACTACAAGTCACCAATAGCTTTCAATGCAAAAGTTTGTCATTATTTTATTTGAAACTTCTCTGTGGGTCAAAGAAACAAGGTTTATAAGCTGCAACAACAGGAAAGAGAAAAAAAATCATACTGTAGAGCTCAACACTGATATTACTATGGTGACTGTGGGCAATGCAGAGAATATTGGTGTTTGACAATGGGTCTTGTGGTTTTCTATATGCTGGCAATATCTATGACTCTGAAATGAATTAGAGTCATCACCAAATCATCACTAAATGAACTGCTCCTTTCTTTGGAGCACAAGATCTGGCAAACTGTTGACTGACTATGATTTTTAACTTGGATCTAGCCTCTGTGGTAAAGCTAAGGCTTCTGATGCAAAATCCTCCACCAAAATACTGGACTATCAATTGAGCTGCCAGCCAAAAACCAAGTCCTGACTCTACCCTGCAATCCAGAAGAGGTTTCAAAGTGTCAAACATAACAATATTTTAATTGTGGCTTTGTCTTTTTTTCACTTTTTATTTTAAATAAAGTGTGATATCTGGCATAATTCCTTCTAATTTCTTCCTCACATAGAACTTCACTTTGACCTCAAATTCCATTCATGAAGGGGTACTCTTATCTTTCGTTGGCTAAGTTTTCTATTTTGCTTTTATGGCTTGCTGTGATTGCTTATTGTGACTGTCTAAATAATGCATTATTGAGCAACTGACTCCATAAGAATGGCTTGCGGGCATCAGTATTTTGCATTTTCTTGATGGTTAGTTTATGTAAGGTGACTTAGCCCACTGTGGATGGTAACAGCACTAGTAAGCTGAGGAGGTTACAGAGAAAAGGTAGCTGAGCAGATTAGTAAGCAGAGTTCCTCTTTATTTTCATGCTGCTGCCTTGTGTTCTTTTCTTGGATTCCATTGATTATGAACTGGAACTTGTGAGGTGAATTAAACCTTCAATTTCCCACACTGGCATTTTTATGTTTACTATAACATAGTCATACTAACTGGAACATTTGACATTTTCTTGAGATCTGATCCGATAGTCCATCCTCCTGCTGGCATGTAACCTACCCTTTTAAATTAATAAATAAATCCAAGTCACTCCAAACTTTTGACATATTCACTCTGCCAACAAAATCACACTGTGTATGTAACTTACTTTTTTAATCTCATATTTTTCCTCCCACATTTTTCTCTTTAAAATTATCTCCCTAAACATGTTAGCACTTTGTCGTTTTAAGTTATCTTATGTCCCATAGAAATAGTATAGTCAAATTTTTGATTTTCATAAAAGTGGGTGATTTGTAGTAGTAAAATATTCTAATCAATATTTATTGCATTAACTTTATTAATTAATCAAAAATTGACATTATTATACTATCTAGTTATCCTTAAAACTATAAAAGATTTGATTCATTCAAGGCTTTAAGGTCCTTCAGAACATCAGCTGGAACGTTCTTATGTATAATCTGGATGTATCATGGTTACTTCATATGTCTTCTAACTCACTGTGTTCTTTCTAACAATGCGAATTCAGGGTATTTGATATATATTTTAAGAGTGTTTAAGTGGAATATTTCCCTGATGACTCGCCCATAGTTTGAAATTGGAAAACAAAAAGATAACGTGTTTTGAGTGTTCACTTTGAATTCTACTATTTCATGAATGCATTTTCAGCTTTAAGAAACTTAATCTTTTAAAGAAAAATTGTCTCTATTCAGGATCACGTCTAGCTAATTCATAGTGCTCTTTGCATTTTAAATACTTTCGTCCACAATATTTTGTTTTGTATTTTCAGAGTATTGTGAGGGAAATTTCACCCATATTTCCTCACAGTATGGTTTGGATTGGCATAAAGGAGGCTAAGGAATGTTGTGTGTTCGTATGATATTCTGCTATTTTGACTGTATTTTTCAGTCTTAAGAGACTGACATATTTTTAGAGTTTTTAAAATGGTATCATGACATCTGCAAATGAGAACACTTTCATTTCTTCATTTTTCATTTTATTCCCTGGATCTTCTTCGGTTGTCATATTGCTCTAGCTAAAATTACACATACTGTAATACATAGTTGTGAAACCAGTGTTTATTCTTGTCTTCTTCCTGCTTGTAGTGGAACTGCTTTGAATTTTTCTCTCTTTAGCACGATGCTTGTGCTGGGCTTCTTGTACCTTGCCTTTATTATGTTGAACTATATCCTCCATATCTACAGCTTCCCCAGGACGAATCAAACTTTTATGTTGGGATTTGAAGAAAGCTTATATGGTAGAAGATTATTTTTAATGTTGACTTGAATCTGTTCACAAGTATTTTATTGAGAATATGTGTGTATATGTGTAAATTAGTGTGTAATTCTCTCTCTTCCTCTCTTTGTGTCAGTCGTTTGTAACTCTTTCTCCCTCTCTCATTACCTTCCCTTTTGCCTCATTGTCCCCATGTCTCATTCTCTCTCCTTATTTTGTCTGTCATTGTTAGATAATACCAGATTCAAAATACAATTTTAATGTATTCAATCCTTTTGTCTACTTTATTGAATAGTCTTAGACACTTTAAATGCTATTTAAACGTATATTCATTTCTTTTCAACTGAATACATGTGGTCCTATGATATTTCAGGTGGGAGAAATTAAAAACCTGATTCTTTGTAATTGTTTAGTATAGAGCTTTTTAAATTATGCAAAATGAGCTGATTTAATATTGGTATATAAATACATCTAGTATTTACTGTCACTTCCAACCCCGACCAGCAGGAAAGGAGAGACACCACACATTCTTCTCAAAGCAGTTTTTTCAGGAACCCTTTTGTCTGCAAGCAGGAACAATGCCTCCATCCAGCCCCCGAGCCCACTCCCTTGTATCCTCCCTCAACCACCTCAACCGTCCAGTCTGCGTGACCTCCATTCCTAGGTCCACGTCACATGGTCTGGTATATCGTCATGGTGCGCCTGCGCAGCTCTCACGATGGGGAATGGCTTAATTTCAGGTGCTATTAATGAGACGCGGCAGCAGTCCCGGGCTCCATTTTGGGATTGCCGCTATACCCGCTCCCCACAGTAAATCCGAATGCTTTAAAAAAATTCTAGATTTTGGACTGTAAATATAAATAATCTGTGTTTTCTCCATGTTTCCGATTTTCTCTTTCATTTCATTAATTCAAACCTTTCATTACCTAACATGGCCAGAGGTTATGACGATCCTGTTAATACTTTCCAAGAGTGACCCCTTCCTTTCATTCATTATATTGTCTACATTTGTCTACATTTTATTGATTTCAGCCATGATGAGTTGGATATACATGCTATACCCCTTCCCCAAGGCTAAAAAGCCATCCTGAAACAAGATGCAAAGAGACTATAGGTCCCCAAAATTGTGGATGGGATCAGACATAAAGCGTCTTCTTGATACAAGAGGTGCTGCCCTCATGTCACATAGCAGCTGTGGTTTCCTGCAAAGCTTCAAGCCAGTCAACAGTCACGAATGCAGTGAAAAGGCCTAAAAACTGCTGTACATAAAAAATTATTTGTAAGGGTTTATAATAGAGTTATTAAACAGTACTTTAATGTAGAAGATATACAAATTTAGGATTCAAAGAAATAGAGTGAGTGGGTAAAATAAATTGAAAGATTATCATCAAAATTCATTGGCGGAAATTCTCAAAGAATAAAATATATGAACTCTATTCCTCAATGTTATGTACATAGAAAATATTTTATTATATAGGGATACTTCATGAAGCGACCTTATGATTTCGCTTGGTTAAAACAGATCTGCCAATTCTGTGAGTTGAATATGTGCATTATGTAATTTGATCTTAATAAGTTTAAAGTGGCTATTTTCAAAAATAGTAAGCATTATTTCCATGTACATGTTCAAAAACGGGCTTCTATAAATAATAATAATAGAAAAAACTAAAACACTATATATCAAGAAAACATAATTAAATTTGGCTACATGTCTAAGCAAAATATTCAAAAGTGAAGAAACTCAAGTGACTAAGAATCGAAAGTGAAATATTTATCATCCTTATACAATACAGAAATGCAAATCAAAATTATTCTGATATTTTTTTCCTCCCTTTCAGAAATTTTAGTTTTATAACACATGAGTCAACTTACGTTTGCTGTGTTATGGGGAGAGGGGAACAATGATATTCTTCTGGTGGGAATGCAAACTTCAACAGCAACTTTGGAAATCAGTATGATGTTTCTTCAGGAACATGGAAATGTATGCACCTAAAGATATAACGAGAGGAAAATATATCCAAATGTTGATTCATGCTAGTATAGAGACTCTTGAATATTTAGAAATATTCACGTTGTTTTTTAACAAATGAATGCATAAAGAAAATGTGGTGCTTTTACAGATTGGAAAAGGAAAGCATGTAATTTTCAGGATAATGAATGGATCATGTGAAAGTCATCATAGATGAGATAATCCGGACCTAAGAGAAAAATGGGATATATTTTCACTTTAATCTGAATATTAATTCTCCACACTGTATCAGTTTGATTAGTTTAGTGTAAAAGTCAAGGGATGTGGTCCAGACTATCCTCACTTTGTGATGTACAAATGTACTTATGGATTGCAGAGGAACACTGTCAGGTACAGGAATGTCAAATGTGAAAAGAGTGGGAAGAGTATGACAATGGAGGGAATGCAGAGATGTACAGTTAAATTGGGAGACGTTTGAGGCATTGAATGAAAACCATATGCAACAGAAATAAAAACTATTTTTTTATTTAATTATGTTTTTTGTCAAACTAAAGATTTAAAGCTATAAGGACAGAAGATAAAACATTGATTGGGTGTTTCTATGTGAAATTTCAATAATAAGAAACTCACAGTACTTATGGATTTCAACTATCAATAAAGCTATAGTACAGATAATGCAATATACAGTCCTTAAGGAGACAGATGGGAATATCTCTGCTGTTAAAAAATATTAATTATATACATTATATATGTAAAATAATCTATTTATTTGCTTACATTTCAAATGTCATTTCCCAAACTGGTCTTTCTTTCTTGAATCCCCTAAGCTATTCTGTTCCTCATTTTTCTAATATGGTGCTCCCCCATCTACATGCGCACTTCCGCTTTAGTCCTCTAACATCCCCCTTCTCTGGGATATGAAGTCTCCACAGGACCAATTGCCACCCTTCACACATATGGCAGATGAGGCAGTTGTCTTCACTATATACTCTGCTATTTGTGTAGCAGAAGTCTTCGACTGGGCAAAGCATACTCTAGGATGTGGAAAATTTCCTGAGGCTCTGAAGGTTATATTTAGTTGATACTGTTATTCTTCAAATTGGGTTGCAATCCCCTCCAGATACTTAAGGCATTCCCCTAACTCTTCTTTTGTGGCTGTCAGGTGCTCTCAAATGCTTAGGTGTTTCTGCATCTGTCACAGTCAGGTGATGGCAGAGCCCCTCAGAGGGCAAACATATTAGGGTCTTATCTGTAAGCACATTTGAAATCAGGAATAGGGCCAGGATTTAGAGTCTGTGGAAGAAATGTTTCTTATGGTGGTGTGTTTCTGAAGGGCCTTTCCTTCAGTTTTTGCTCTGTTTTTGTATTTGTCTTTTTTTAGACCTTGGATGTATATAGGATAAAGATTTTGAATTGTGTGGGAAGCACCATTCCTTCACTGGTGGGCACGTCTAGCTACAGGAGGCAGTCTCTAATGGTTCTATCTCTTTGCTGCTTGGTATTTCAACTACCATCATCCCATTAGGTTTATCAGAACCTCTTGCATCCCTGGCACCTGGGCCTTTCCTGGGGAAACCCAAGTTCACCACCAACCACTGATGTTTATTGTCATTTATTACACTTTTCCTCTGGAATTCTCTCCTGTCTCTTTTCATTGTTGCAACTCCCCCCACTTTGTCCATCATTCTCTACCTCTAAATAAGTCCCTCCGTCCCTCTGCCTTCCATGATTATTTTGTTCTCCTTTCTAAGTTGTTTGCAAGGATTTGCAATCTGGCCTCCTAACATGTTACCTTTCATGTGATAAATGCTCTCAATAATGGGAGTTCTGAGCTTTATGGCTAACATCCATTTGTCACTAAGTTCATCCCATGTTATGTCCTTTTTGATCTCTGTTACTTCACTAATTTCCAGCACCATCCCTTTGCCTACAAAGTTCTTGGTGTCCTCATTTTTTATACCTTAGTAGTGTTCCTTTGTTTAAATATAGCACACTTTCTCTATTTATTCCTCAGTGGAGTTGAGGTAAATCACGCTTGTGCCCAGCATTCGACTATTGTAAGTAAGGCTGTTGTGAACCTGTTCAACCTCATGTCCTTTTTGTATGTGGATCAAGGTTGAGTATATGTGTTGAAGTGAGTGGTAAAGCTGGGTCTTCAGGTAAAGCTATTTGCAATTTTCTCTGAACGTCCATATTGATATCCAAAGTGGCTCTACAGGAACTAATAACACCAGCAGTGAGGGAGTGTTCCATTTGTCTACATCCTAGCTTACTCTGCTACTGCATCAGTTTTTTATCTTAGTCATTGAGATTGGTGTAATGTAGAATCTCTGGTTCATTTTGATTTGCCTTTTTCAGATAAGTATGGATGCTGAACATTTCTTGATGTTTTTCTCAGCTATTGAGGTACCTCAGTTGAGAATTCTTGGTTTAGCACTCTAACCAATTTTAAAAGTTTGGATATTTATTTGTCTGGGACATTAAGTAAGGGGATATCAATGTGGAGGGGACAATCACTATAAAAGGTGAGGGGTAGAGGTTAGCGGTGATGGACAGGAAAGTAGACAATATCATCTGTGATCTTTAATCAGTGTAAATATGCATGTATGTATGTATGTATGTATGTATGTATGTATGAATGTATGTATGTATGTATGTATCTATCTATCTATCACTCTGATCTATCACATATTGCAGTACTTTGATATATTTTCTCCCTCACATAGGTCTAGTATTATCTTCTAATTATATCACATGCTGGAAAAGCTAATTAGTTATGTTTCATGCTAAAAGGTATACAGTCACATAACTAAAGTAAATATTTATGTTTTTATGAAATAGTTGAGAAATTTGATAGCATAAAAATTAATTATCTTTATTGAATCTGTTTTCTGAACTGAAATTTAACCTGAATCAAAATTTATAAAGCAGCTTTTAAAATTCTTGAGTACTAATGTATACATCAGAATTGTTTCATAAAATTAGAAAATAGAGTGCATTTGTATGTTACATATATACACGTACAGACACATATATATATATGTACACACATATATAAACATATATATATACACACACACACACACACACACACACATATATACATGTGGCCAATACACATATATACAAATATATACATATATACATATACAAATATAAATATATGTACAATATATAAACATATGTCCTTATGTACTCATACACATATAGACATACACATACATACATACATACATACATGCATACATACATACATACATGCTTTTAAAAAGCAAAATCCTTGCTTTA
The DNA here is from genome assembly GCF_021556685.1 of Rattus norvegicus. Classification (NCBI taxonomy): domain Eukaryota; kingdom Metazoa; phylum Chordata; class Mammalia; order Rodentia; family Muridae; genus Rattus; species Rattus norvegicus. Next base: position 29,107,529 of record NC_141555.1, on the reverse strand, counting down.
AAAGAATTTCCCTAGGCATGATGTATATGGTTTAGCCAAATAAGAGAAAAATGATGTTATTGCTAAATGGCTCTGTCTTAGTACTCATTTCTGCTTGTTTAACATGATGATGGTTCTACCAATCCGACTTCTATGTACTTGGGGATTGAAATGATGTCCTTTATTTCTCTAACTCACTCATACACTTTCTCCAAAAATAAGTGATTCCTTATCCCTACAACTAGATGCCATGTGCCTTTAGCCAAACATAATAGGAATAATAAAATAGGAGCTTCACATCTTGCAAACATTAGTTTATAAACTTGCTTGAAATCATAGTTTTGATAATTATCATTTTGATCAAAGGCACCATCAGGCTTACACATTCAAAAACACCTTGTTTTCACCTTTTTTAACTAACTTTATTTTATTACATACAAGGGTAAGAATAAGTAACTGCTATTGAGGTGGTTTTAAGAGTTTGCAGTACCATTAAAGCTCACAGGTTTTTAAACTTCTTATTTTGGAAACATGGTCAAAGCATCTCCTCTGATCACATATTGGATTACCCATTTCACCATTAGCGGCAATAGCTCTAAAGGATTGGAATAGTCTCTATACCTCTGAGGAGAAAATGTTGTACAGGATTACTCAGCAACAGTAATATATTTGTAGCAGCAAACGTTTCAAACACCTTATATATTTCCAAGGGAAATCTGGCAATATAGACTATGACAAACAAATAAAGCAGCAGGAACAATGTTTTGCATCTTGAGTCTCTGTTGATCTTCAATTCCCTGAGAGAACCACAACATAGAATGTCTCTCTGTCCAGGTTACTGACAGAAGCCTGGCTGTTATACTAGATTGTGCCACTGCTGCTCTTTCCTGTTTGTTATGACAAGTCTACAGACCAGAACTACTAGTGTATTCATGAAATGTTTGCTAATGGAACAAGCTGCCTATTCCAACTTGAGAACTGAAATTCTGGTTTCCAGAGAACACAGATGGGAGTTGCTCCAATGAACCTTTCTAAAGAGGGACACCACCCCCACTCCACAATGCCCCCATCCTTTCTTTTACCGCTGGTGCCTGGAGGGCTAGAGGGAGGTTAAAGATTTTAAGAGTCATCAACAAATAGTGATATTTGGAAAAAATAAAGTTTTAGTTTGTAGAGTTATCAGCTTTAGGCTCTCCTTGGGGTGTAATATCACTCAGGCATTTGACATATGCTGCATGGAAGGAGCCTGAGGATGCCAAGTTAATAGCAAAAAAGACAGGTATTTTCTGGTCCTGCATATATCAGTGTATATAAAGTATTTATCAACAGTGGTAAGAAGCAGGAGATTTGGGGTCTGGGAGGAGAGAGAAGGAAGATGGTTACTATGTGTAAAATGCATGGCATCTCAGCTCCATAAATTCAAAAAGATCTGGGTCAGAGAGGGTGTGACAGGCACACACCAGAGATGCTGAGTACTGTACAAAAATGATAGAGTGCTAAGTTTTGTGCTCTATATATATTGATACAAAACCAAACCAAAGAAAACAAAAAACATATAAAGAACCATGTGTGTGTGTAAAGATCTGCTGGAAGAAATTTGTCTGAGGCTCTCAATATTCAACACTAAATAAATAATCTCAAATAAATGATGACCCACTCACTCATGGAGATGGCCACCAAGTAATACTGGCAATAGTATTTTGAAACAGCATTGAACCCCACGGCAAGTGTTCACTACACAACATTTGGAAAATATTTGCATGCTTTTTTTTAGTGGGAACCAAGCTCTGGTTACATGTGTTCATGCATTTGTCTGAACATTCAGCTTATTGAGGTCCAGGATCACTGACCATTGTTTTCCCTACTGCAAGGACAGCACTGACAGCAGTGAATCATAATAAGCTTTTGTCCAGTGAATGAAGAAGGAAGTGAGGGATTAAATACCAATCAAAGAGTACACATGGAGGTATCCATGGCTTCAGCCTCATATATAGAAGAGCATGGCATTTTCTGGAATGAATAGGATGAAAGGACTTGGTCCTATGAAGTCTGGTTTCTCTAGTGTAGGGAATGCCAGAGTGTTGAGGTGTGAGTGGGCAGGCAGTAATCGTAGAAAACTCACAGAAACATGGAAAGGGTCGATGGGAGAGAGGGGAAACAGCAAAGGGTATAACATTTGAAATGTAAATACACACAATTTCCAATAAGAAAAGAAGGAAATGAGTGAGAAAGGAGCAGGAGGCTTACCTCAAAGAAATGAGAGAGTTTCTAGATGCTGGTTTAACTTAAAAGATTCAAGAATCTTTGTTATATATGAAAGGCAAGGGTCAGCAGACTGTAGTATTTCATGTTTTTAAAGAAATGCAATTGAAATAATAGTTCCATTTTCTTATATGAACACACAGAATCATTGGAAAGAAAAATAGACAGCTATTTTTATTACATTTATTGGTTGAAGAATCATTGGCATATTTTTCAACATAGCTTGATATACTCTCAAAAAGGTTTTTATGGGATAAGACAGCAATAGAGAGTATTGGGTCAGTGTTGGGATACAGGTATCTTCCATGTATTTTCAGACACATAGAAACATCCTTTTAAACTGTGAAAATATAAAGTTATTAATTGATTGAATGCAATACTATGAATATAATTCTTTATATGAAGCAGTACTATCTGTGTGTATGACTTTCACACTTAGTATAAAATTAGGAAATGAATTCATTTAAAAATTGTTAAACGTGCTGTGGTATAGTGGAGGGATGGAATCCAGGCTCTCCACTCTCTAATCATAAAGCAAACAAGAATGTAAAGAGACAAGTGCCTCTAAGAAAAGACTCACTATAAAACTTAAAATAACCTTATACATTCAAAAGAATAATATAAATATTTTAGATATTCTAATAGGATATAAGGATTATCATTTTAGAACGGGTTCATATTTCCATACAATATATTTTACTTAAAATTTAAAGCTCATACGTGTGCAGTTTTGTTGGTCCGTACTGTTTACCAGCTAGCATGCATTGATCTTCTTCATTATTTACCCCTTTAATTCTAATTGACTGGTTTTTATTGCAACCTTCTTAGTTGCCAACATTTTTTTCTGTTCTGTGATAACGACAACCATTTTTGTGCGGCTGAATCTGTCAAACATGTAGAGCCAGAATAAATCTGATGTATCATGGTGAATGGAATTGCGAAAATAGCTAAAATTTACAGGATATATTTTGATATTAAGTACAGGCATAAAGGAAACTCTGTAGTACATTTATTTTTCCTAATTTGTTTCTAAATATTTTGAGATAAAAATGTAAAAACATGTTATTTGAGAAATGAGAATCTCCTATTGCTAAAGTGCCAGAAAATATAAGATACTTATTTTGAATTGCAATGGAATGCAAAATCAAATATAACAAGAATAATTTGATGGGATGGCTATTGTGTATGCAAAATTTCTATGTCACAGAATTATATCCTTACATTATTACTCCTTGGTACATTAATAAGCAAAATGACCAAACTACAGTTTATTTCTTATAGGACAGTTAAAAAAATAAAACAAAACTTTCCTTTTAAGTTCTTTTAAAACTAATTTTGCATTTAATAAATACATCCTTCAGTAAGAGTAGAATGACTCATAGTGCTAAGTGCCTGCAGAACGAAAGAGGAAAGAGCATATGTCACCTGCTTGACAACACACCTAAAACTCTAGAACAAAAAGAACCAAATACAACCAGGAGGAGTAGAAGGCAGGAAATAATAAAAGTCAGAGCTGAAATCAATCAAATAGAAACAAAAAGGACCATAGAAAGAATCAAATGAACCAAAAGTTGATTCTTTGAGAAAATCAACAACATAGATAAACCCTTAGCCAGACGAATGAGAGGACACAGAGTGTGTGTCCAAATTAACAAAATCAGAAATGAAAAGGGAGACATAACTACAGATTCAGAGGAAATTCAAAAAATCATAAGATCTTTCTATAAAAGTCTATATTCAACAAAACTTGAAAATCTGCAGGAAATGGACAATTTACTAGACAGATATCAGGTAACGAAGGTAAATCAGGAACAGATAAACTAGTTAAACAACCCCATAACTACTATGGAAATAGAAGCAGTCACTAAAGGTCTTCCAACCAAAAAGAACCCAGGTCCAGACGGGTTTAGTGCAGAATTCTATTAGACCTTCATAGAAGACTCATATCACTATTATCCAAACTATTCCACAAAATTGAAAAAGATGGAGCACTACCGAATTCTTTCTATGAAGCCACAATTACTCTCATACCTAAACCACACAAGGACCCAACAAAGAAAGAGAACTTCAGACCAAATTCCCTTATGAATATCGACGCAAAAATACTCAATAAAATTCTGGCAAACAGAATCCAAGAGCACATAAAAACAATCATCCACCATGATCAAGTAGGCTTCATCCCAGGCATGCAGGGATGGTTTAATATACGGAAAACCATCGACGTGATCATTATATAAAGAAACTGAAAGAACAAAACCACATGATCATTTCATTAGGTGCTGAGAACGCATTTGACACAATTCAACACCCCTTCATGATAAAAGTCCTGGAAAGAATAGGAATTCAAGGCCCATACCTAAACATGGTAAAAGTCATATACAGCAAACCAGTTGCTAAAATTAAACTAAATGGAGAGAAAATTGAAGCAATCCCACTAAAATCAGGGACTAGACAAGACTGCCCACTCTCTCCCTACTTATTCAATATAGTTCTCAAAGTTCTAGCCAGAGCAATCAGACAACAAAAGGAGGTCAAGGGGATACAGTTTGGAAAAAAGAAGTCAAAATATAACTATTTGCAGAAGATATGATAGTATATTTAAGTATTCCCAAAATTTCCACCAGAGAACTACTAAAGCTGATAGACAACTTCAGCAAAGTGGCTGGGTATGAAATTTACTCAAATAAATCAGTAGCCTTCCTCTACACAAAAGAGAAAAAAGCTGAGAAAGAAATTAGGGAAAGAACACCCTTCATAATAGACCCAAATAATATAAGGTACCTCGGTGTGACTTTAACCAAGCAAGTAAAAGATTTGTACAATAAGAACTTCAAGACTCTGAAGAAAGAAATTGAAGAAGACCTCAGAAGATGGAAAGATCTTCCATGCTCATGGATTGGCAGGATTAATATAGTAAAAATGGCCATTCTACCAAAAGCAATCTACAGATTCAATGCAATCCCCATCAAAATTCCAATCCAATTCTTCAAAGAGTTAGACAGAACAATTTGCAAATTCATCTGGAATTACAAAAAACCCAGGATAGCTAAAACTATTCTCAACAATAAAAGGACTACAGGGGGAATCACGATCCCTGAACTCAAGCAGTATTACAGAGTAATAGTGATAAAAACTGCATGGTATTGGTACAGAGACAGAAAAATAGACCAATGGAACGGAATTGATGACCCAGAAATGAACCTACACACCTCTGGGCACTTGATTTTTGAAAAATGAGACAAAACCATCAAATGCAAAAAAAGATAGCATTTTCAGCAAATGGTGCTGGTTCACCTGGAGGTCAACATGTAGAAGAATGCATATCTATCCATGTTTATCACCCTGTACAAAGGATAAGTCCAAGTGGTTCAAGGACCTCCACTTCAAACCAGATACACTCAAACTAATAGAAGAATAACTAGGGAAGCATCTGGAACACATGGGCACTGGAAAAAAATTCCTGAACAAAACACCAGTGGCTTATGCTCTAAGATCAAGAATCGACAAATGGGATCTCATAAAACTGCAAATCTTCTGTAAGGGAAAGGACACTGTGGTTACAACAAAATGGCAACCAACTGATTGGGAAAAGATCTTTACCAATCCTACAACAGAAAGAGGTCTTATATCCAAAATATACAAAGAATTCAAGAAGTTAGACTTCAGGGAGACAAATAACCCTATTAAAAAATGGGTTCAGAGCTAAACAAAGAATTCACAGGTTTGGAATGCCGAATGGGTGAGAAACACCTAAAGAAATGTCCAACATCTTAAGTCATAAGGGAAATGCAAATCAAAACAACCCTGATATTTCTCCTCATACCAGTGAGAATGGCTAAGATCAAAAACACAGGTGACAGCAGATGCTGGCAAGGATTCGGAAAGAGGAAAACTCCTTCATTGTTGGTGGGATTGCAGACTGGTACAACCATTCTGAAAATCCGTCTGGGGGTTCCTCAGGAAATTGGACTGCCTGAGGATCCACCTATACCTCTCTTGGGCATATGCCTAAAAGATGCCCCAACATATAAAAAAGACACGTGCTCCACTATGTTCATCACAGCCTTATTTATAATAGCCAGAAGCTGGAAAGAACCCAGATGCCCTTCAACAGAGGAATGGATACAGAAAATATTGTAAATCTACACAATGGAATATTACTCCGCTATGAAAAACAATTTCTTTATGAAATTCGAATCAAATGGTTGGAATTAGAAAATATCATCCTGAGTGAGGTAACCTAATCACAAAAAAACACACATGGTATGCACTCATTGATAAGTGGCTATTAGCCCAAATGCTTGAATTACCCTAGATGCCTAGACAAATGAAACAGAAGACGGATGATCAAAATGTGAATGCTTCACTTCTTCTTTAAAAGTGGAACAAGAATACACTTTTCCGGGAATAGAGAGGCAAAGATTAAAACAGAAACAGAAGGAATACCCATTTGGAATCTGCCCCACATGTGGCCATACATATTCAGCCATCCAATTAGACAAGATGGATGAAGCAAAGAAGTGCAGGCTGACAGGAGCAGGATGTAGATCTCTCCTGAGAGATACAGCCAGAATACATCAAATACAGATGCGAATGCCAACAGCAAATCACTGAACTGAGAATAGGACCCCCGTGGAAGGAACTAGAGAAAGAACTGGAAGAGCTTGAAGGGGCTCGAGACCCCATATGTACAACAATGCCAAGCAACCAGAGCTTCCAAAGACTAATCCACTACCTAAAGACCCTGGACTCTGACCTCATAGGTAGCAATGAATATCCTAGTAAGAGCACCAGTGGAAGGGGAAGCCCCGGGTCCTGCTCAGACTGAACCCCCAGTGAACATGATTGTTGGTGGGAGGGCAGCAATGGGGGGAGGATTGGGACCGGAACACCCTTATTTAGGGGAGGGGGAGGGGGATAAAAAATGAGAGAAAAAAAAGAGTAGAATGACTTTTTCCTAAAGTACTTATGTTAATTTGTGACATTCAAAAATGAATTTTGCTTTCTTTTTCCAAATGCCAATACCAATGTACAAAATCCATAGGTAGTGAGAAAGATAATTGTTGCGGTTCTTCAATAATCGTTTCCTTTGGTTATTGGAATTTTAACCATGTGTTTCAAAATTAATCTAAGTATTGTCATTTCGATCAGTAGATGTAGAAGAAACAATGATATAAACCACATCTGCAAGCTATAGAACCTTTTCCAAGCAATTCCAATTGACACTCTTACACAAATTCTTTTTATAATAAATGTAGTAAACAAAATACTCCTATACAAATAGTAATATCTTTGGAGTTAAGTTCACATTAAATTCAAACTTTCTCTCTAGATATAGAGTCTTATTAATTAATCTATTATTACTTTGGAAGGAATAAAAGAGAATATGGATATATAGATATGAATTTCATTTCTTCCATGAATGTTCAAACAAGATTCTTCCCTTTTAATATTCCCAGTCTCTTGATTTGTTTCCGGATATCACAGATCCCATAAGGGTTGTATTAAAAAGTGTTCACTATTTCATGATAATAAATTTAGTCTTAGAAATTCCCTATTTGTTGCTACTTATGAATAAGGAATTTTGAATCAGATCAAGCAACTTGAGTCCACAGAGATGTTTTCCTTCTCTAATTATCATTTGCACACATTTGTTCATAATACCATGTCATAGCCAGAGTTTCTATTACTGTTGTGAAATACCATGACCAAAAGGGAAAACAGGAAAGTTGGGGAAGAAAGTGTTTATTTTAGTTTACATTTTCTTTTTTTAAATTTTATTTAATAGAATTTTACAATCCAGAGATCATCCCTCTCCAAGCCCATACTCTTACTGTTCTACATCCCTTAGCTACTCCCCTCATGCCCATCTGAATGAAGCTGTCTCCCACTGCACCCCTAGTCTACCAGACCTCTCCACTCTCTGGGGACGCAAGTCTCTTGATGGTTAAGTGCATTTTCTCTTGTTGTGTCTAGAACCAACACTCCAGGCTTAGAGGCCTCATACTAGCTTGTGCATGATGCCGCATTGATATCTTAGTGTCTTAAAAAAACACTGGCGTCTGGTTCAGTTAACACTGCTGGTCCTCCTGCAGGGTTTCTCCCCTCCTCAACTTCCTCCACTTTCCCCTAGTTCGACCACAGGGCTTAGAAGCTTCTGTTCATTGCCTGAGTGTAATTGTCTGCATCTGACTCTTTAAGCTGGGTGTTGGGTCTTTCAGAAGGCAGTCATGTCAGGTCCATTTTGTGAACATGACAAAGCATGAATAATATTGTCAGACCTTGGGGGCCTCTACTTAATCTGGTTCCCAGATATGGCGGCTCACTGGAATTTCTTTTACTCAGGTTCTTCCCCTGTCTTGTCCATGAAGTTCTTATAGACAGCAGCAAATATGGCTCAGAGTTTTGATTTGTGGATGGCAACCTTATCCCTCACTTGGTGCTCTCTCTTCCTCATGGAGATAGTCTCTACAAGTTCCGTCTACCCACTCCTGGACATTTCACTAAGTCCTGATAGTCAATTACCTCTCAGTTCTCTGGAATATTCTAGAGCCAGTCCCTACCTCCAACATTTTAGCTCCTGAGGTTGCCTGTTTCCATTCATTCTACTGGCCCTCAGGGCTACAGTCCTACTCCCCACCAATACCTGACCATGTTCCCCTCTTTCACTTCCTGTCTCCTTTCTTACCCAGGTCCCTCACTTTTCACTTCTGTCGTTCATTTCTTCTCGATCTAAAGTGGAATTGAGGTTCTTCACTTTGGCACATCACCTTATTAAACTTTTAATTTTCCTTTTATAAAAATTGGATATTTTTGTTTACATTTCAATTATTATTCACTTTCCCAGCTTTCCAGTCATAAGACACCTATCCTTTTCCCCAACAGTTCTTCTATATAGGTATTCCCCCTCACTAACCACTCCCTTTCCCAGAACCCCTTGACATTCCCCTACACTGGGGGTTCCACCTTTGCTAGGCCTAAGAGCATCTCCTCCCATTGAGGTCCAACAAGGCCATTCTCTGCTACATATGCTGTTGGAGCCATAGTTGTGTCCATGTACAGTCTTTGAATATTGGTTTAGTACCAGAAAGCTATAGGTCATTTGCATTGTGGTTCTTATGGGCTTGAAAGCCCATTCAATCCTGGCAATCCTTTCTCCAAATTTACTAACCTGAGGTTCGTTTGCATTCCACTGGTTTGCCAAAAACATCTCACTTCTGTAATCAGCATGCTCTACCTGGTTCGCTCAGGAAAGATCTATATCCGTTTCCTGGCAGCATGCACTTCTTAGCATCATCAATCTTATGTAGTTTTGTGGCAGATCTATCTATCTATCTATCTATCTATCTATCTATCTATCTATCTATCTATCTATCTATCTATCTATTTCTATCTCTATGTCTATCTACCTATGTCTATATCTATATGTATATCTATATGTATATCTATATCTATATATGCATATGTATATGTATATGCATATCTATATATGTATATGTATATTTTTAGTGGCTATTTACAGCTATGTGGTTAGGTGGAATTTTAGGATGGATTCTGTGCAACTAGGCCAAAAATGTAAAATCACCACAGGCAAATGCCAATCAGACTCGCTCCCGTTATTGTGAATCTATTGAAGTTTTAGTCTCTCTGTACATCAACCCAGTCCTCTTCCTGCCCATCCTCCTGATTCTTGTGTTTGGCCAGAAGAAAGAATCATGGTAAAACCTACAAAACCCTTAAATATGGCCTTGGGAACACCGGAAGGTAAATATTATAGAACTGATATCTAATACGACTAGAGATCCGCATTCTATACTCCATGATGTTCTTTGCTTTATTGATGTCTCATAAATTTTGGATAAATTAAGGATTTGGGAGTTTATCATTTGAATTAGGTACACAATATTTACACTTTTATATTCATTCTATAGCAGGGCACGCTTTGTTGCTAATTCATTGCAAAAACTGGAATTGCAAAACAGAATTTTTGAATACACATTCAGGAATATATATATATATAAAGTCTTCTATAAAGGAAAGTACAATACGAAAATGAAATGCAATATTCAATCAATTAAAGGTCTGTAGGGAAAATACTGACCTTTCGGAAACAGAGATAACCTAGTAAATTGAAGTGTATGTTCCTAGATCTTTTCTACTCATGCCAAGTGCCTTACTTACTTTCTCTTTTAGAGCATGTAGCCTCTATTGAAGCAAGGAGAAGTCTCTAGCTTTACATAGATGGAGTACCTAAAGGTTTCCCCTGTGTCATAGGAGTCATACCTGCAAAAGGCACTCTCGAAACTGGTCAATATAAGGAAAGCTGTTTGCAGGTAGGCCATGACAGTTCTCAGAGACATCATCGTTAGTCCCTCCATGAAATATCTCTTGTATCCTGGAGATCCATAGCTTCTCTTGTGATGTCACAAGTGTTTTCGTGTCTGCAAATGCCTCTCAGGAATGACTTCAGTACCTATAGGGTTTACTAATCGACCTCTAGTTCAGAGGAAATATCAATTGGGGAGTGAGAACAAAGAGAATGAAAATTTCAGAGATGGGGAGTTCGAAGATGGCCTTCTGTCTTTGTATATTAAAAAGGAAGAAATATGTCGACCCTATAAATTTCACAGTCCTTGGTAGGATTTGATTAGGTACATGGGATCAGGAGCTCAGAGCCTGTCAGCAGCATCTGGACTTCCCTGCTTCTAGTTGTTCTTGTAAGTCATACAGTTTATATCATTAATAACTTTATGTCAAAGGCCAGGTGTTTGGAAGAACACTGTTCTTTTCCTTAGAGCTCATGGCTTTTATTTTTCGCCCAGAAGAAAAAGGTCCTAAGGAAGAAGTGAAAGACAAGTATGGTGTCCTCACCTCAGAGTAAAATCCTCTGTTATTTGGAAAGTTATATTGCAGTTTGTGCCTGATACTGGTATTTGGGAGGAGATCTGTTTCTAGTCCATCATAACATTCTTTTCCCTAGAATTACTCTGACTCCCTTTGCCTGATAGTGACCCTTTAGATTTCTCAGTCAATATGTGTGATTAGCTGGGGGTTTGCTTATGTTTAACTTATTTAATTTTTACTTTATTTTTTAGCAATGGTTTTGCTTTTTTAATTTGATATTTCCATATTTACATTTCAAATATTTTTTGCCTTTCCCAGTTTCCTGCCCATAAGTTCGCTAACCTGTCCGTTTACCTTTCTTGTATAATCCCCCTTACTGCCCTTTGACATTCCCTTATATTGGTAATAAAACCTAGTTTAGACCAAGGGCATGTCCTTCCTTTGGTGCCCAACAAGTCCATTCTCTGCTACATATGCAGCTGTAGCCATAGGTCTATCCATGTACAATCTTTGAATATTCGTATAGTACCAGGGAACTGGTTCGTTGGCATTGTTTTTCTTATCGGATTGAAAGCTCCTTCAGCTCTTGTCATTCTTTCTCAAAATCTACCAATAAGAGATCTGTTTTCAGTTCACTGGTTTGCCACTACCATTCACTTCTGTATTTGACATACTCTAGCTGTGTCTCTCAGGAAAGACTTGTATCTGTTTCTTCTAATCGTGCAATTATAGACTTCATTAATCTTATCTAGTTTTGGGGGCTGATACGTTTCTCTCTCTCTCTCTCTCTCTCTCTCTCTATATATATATATATATATATATATATATATATATAGTGTGTGTGTGTGTGTGTGTGTGTGTGTGTGTGTGTGTGTTACACACAGCTATGAGGATAGATAGAATTTTAACATGTATTTTGGGAAACAAGGTCAAGAATGTGGAATCCACAAATGACAGTGCCAAATAGACTCTCTCCTGTTCTTATAAACCTAATGAAGCTGAGGTTTCACTGGACCTCAAGGCATTCCTAATCCTGCACATCCTCCTGAATCTTATTTTCGCCTGAAGAAAGAATCATGTTAAAAGGTCCAAACCCCTCAAATCTCTTTCTTGGAACACTGGAAGGTAGGTACTAGAGAACCGATATCTAATGGGACTAGAGAACCACATTCTATAGTTCATGCTGTCCTTTACTTTAATGATGTCTTGTAATTTTTGGATAAAATGAGAATATGGGAGTTTTGAAGAAGGTACACAATATTTACACTTTTATATTTACTCTACAGCTGTGGCCCCTTTTTTGCCTATATCATTGCAAAAAATTGAATTGGAAAACAGCATTTTTGAGTACACATTCAGGAATATATATAAAATGTCCCCTCTCAAGTAATGTAGAAAAAAATTAATACAATATTCATTCAATTGAAGCTCTGTAAGGAAATTACTTGCCTTTGAGAAACAGAGAAAACCTAGGAAATTGAAGTGTATGTACAGGAATGGACCTGGGAATAAAATTATTATCAAGAAGAATCTGCTCCACTCCATGTTCCTAGACCTTTTTTACCCATGCCTGGATCTTGACTAAATTTCTCCATTCATAACAGGTAACCACTAATATAAGAAAGAGAAGAACATAACTTTAGAGAGATGTAGAACGTAAAGTTTTCCAATGTGTTACAGGAGACACTCCTGTGAAGGACACCCTCGAAACTGGTAAATGTAAGGAAAGCTATTTAGCAGGTAGTACATGGCAGTTCTCAGGGACATTATCATTATGCCCTGCCTGAAAAATTCTGGAAAGCCCTAGCTTCTTCTGGGTGGTTCCTACTGTTGTACTGACAGCAACTGCCTCTCAGATATTCCCGCAGTACATCTAGGGTTTAATATTTGGCCTTTAATTCAGAGCAAACAGCCATTTGGGAGGGAGAAGAAAGATGATACAGGGATCAGAGATGGAGAGAAGGAAGCTGGTCTTCTGTATTTTTATAAAAATGAAGAAATACTTGGTCCATTGGAAAGCTTACTGAGTCCTGGTTAGGGCTTGAGTGAGTTTGCTGAAGAGATAGCCATTATCTGAGCCGTCAACATATGGGAATAAAGAGTTGAGGGACTCCCAGAAACATCTGGACATCCCTGCTTGTTATAGTTCCCGGAAGTCAGAGAGTTTATATCATTAATTTTGTTTTTCTAAAAGCCAGGTTTTGGAAAGTGCCCAGTTGTTTTCCTGAGAGCTCATGGCTTTGACTCTTTTTCCCAGAATAGAAAGGTGCTAAGGAAGAAGGGAAAGATAAGTACTCTGTCCTCAGCTCAGTTTGAATTCCTTCATGATTTGATTTCCTGTACTGCAGTTTGTATCTGAGACTGATATCTTGGAAAGAGAAGTGCTTCAAATTTGGATTTCATCATCTCAGTCTTTCCACCAGTATTATTCTGACTAAAATTCCCTGAAAGGGATTCTTTAGATTTCTTATTCAATAGGTCTGGTGAGGTGCCAATTTTCTTTTCTTTATTTCCTTTGTTTTATTTTTCACAAATTTTATAGCTTTTTTAATTGGATATTCCTATATTTATATTTCAAATGTTATTTTCTTTCCCAGTTTCTTGTCCATAAGATTCCTAACCGATCCCCTTATCCTTATTATAAAACCCCCCTTACTGTGTCTGGACATTCCCTTCAACTAGCAGAAAAAACTAGGGAGAACCAAGGGCATCTCCATCTATTGGTGCCCAACAATGCCATTTTCTGCTACATACGCAGTTGGAGCCATAGGTCTATCCATGTACAATCTGTGAGTATTCCTATAGTACCAGAAAACTGCGGTTCTTTGGCTTTGTTTTTCTTATCAGCCTAAAAGCCCCTTCAGCTCTTGTAATCGTTTCTCAAAATCTACCAACCAGAGATCTGTTTTCAGGTCACTGGTTTGCCACTGTCATTCACTTCTGTATTTGACATGCTCTAGCTGTGTCTCTCATGAAAGATCTGTATCCAGTTCCTGGCAGCACTCTCTTCTTAGCTTCAACAATCTTATCTAGGTTTGGTGCCTGATATATCTATATCTATATCTATCTATATCTATATCATATATATGTATATATATATATATATGTATATATATGTATATGTATATATATATGCATACATATGTATATATATGTATATGTATATATATGCATACATTAATATTTACTTTTGTTGTCTCCTAAAACTATGAATTTTGATGGAATATTTGCATGGATTCTGCGTAACTAGGTCTAGAATATAGGATCCTTACATGACATTGCCAAATAGACTCCATCCTATTCTTATAACCTATTGAAGTTGAGGTTTCACTGGAACTCAAGCCATTCCTCTCGCTGCCCATCACCCAGAAACTGATGTTTGGCCTAAGAAAGAATCATGTTAAAACATCCAAAACCCTCAAAGCCTTTCCCTGGGAACTCAGGACGTTAGATATTAGAGAACTGTTATCTAATAGAACTTCAGAACCATATTCTATAGTCCATGTTGTCCTTTGCTTTACTGATGTCTAGTAATTTATGAATAAAATAAGGACTTGGGAGTTTATCATTTGAAGTAGGTACACAATATTTCCACTCTTATACTCACTGTATAGCTGGTCCCCATTTGTTGCCAAATTAATTGCAAAAAATGAATTGGAAAAATGAAATTTTTGAGTACACATGCAGAAACCTATATAATGTCCCCTGTTAATGAATTTACAATTAGAAAATGTAGCACAATATTCAGTCAATTAAAATTCTGTAGGGAAAATACTGGCACCTGGGAAAAAGAGAAAACCTAGGGAATTGAACTTTATGTCAGAGAATTAGACCTGGGAATGAAATTAATCTCCAGAAGAATTTCCTTCCTTCCATATTCTTAGATCTTTTCTACCCTTGGAAAGCCCCTGACTATCTTTCTTCATTCAGATCATGTAATCACTAATGAAACAGGGAAAAGACTCTAGCTTTAGAGAGATGTAGCCTGTAGAGGTTTCTACGGTATTACAGGTGACACTCCTGGAAAGGGCACCTCCAAGTCTGGTCAATGTAAGGAAAGCTTTTTAGAGGTAGGCTATGGCAATTCTCAGTGACATCATCATTAGTCCCTCCATGATATATCTCTTGTATCCTGGAGAGCCCTAGCTTCTACTGTGACATTACAAGTGTTGTTTGACATCAACTGCCTCTCAGATATTCCTTCAATATATCTATGGTTTACTAATTGGCCTCTAATTCAGAGTAAAGAGCCATTTGGGAGGGAGAACAAATAGGATGAAGAGATCAGAGATGGGGAGAAGGAACCTGGCCTTCTGTCTTGGTATAAAAGAAAAGAAGATATATGTGGTTCTTCGGAAAACACCATGGGAAGATGGCTTTAGTTTTTTTGTTCTCAGGGTGAACCGAGCTCTTGGAGAAGATGCTGAACATCCTTAAGATATTTTCGCATATGGTAAAGTTTCAAGATATCCCTTTTTAGATTTTGATGGTCCTGGGGATTGTATGGCTGATGGTAAATGTTTCCCAGGAAGAGTGCTAGAGTCAGATTGATTTTTAGATGTATAGAAGACATGGGATTTTTCTAAAATACTTGGGCTAATGGCACAACGTCTAAATGATATTTTTCGTTGTGGACTTTCCCTCAGACTTTTGGAAATAAAAAAAAAAAAGCTTTTGTATATTTGAAGTCTAATTTGCACAATGACAAATCACTTTGAGCCTGGAGAACACTTTCTGGAGCCCTACAGAGGGGTGAAGAAATATCCTGAAACCCTAGGGCACACGGTGAACACACCTTTTTGGCAGAAAGAGGAGTTACTTGAGCATCTTTTGACAAGATGGAATGTCCGGCATTGCCTTGTAGGGATTGGCAACTTTCCGCAATTCCTTCGTCAGTTTGGAAAAGTCAAAGGCCCTTTGAACAGATGGAGAAGGTGAGGGACTCACCTGGGGAGTATTGGTAGCTTTTGGTGTCTCTTAGGCAGCAGAAGATGGCACAAGATTCCTTTTGGCAGGAGGGGGAAGATTGAAACTGTCTTCCTTACAGGAGAAGTTTCAAAAGACTCCATCAGAAAGATCAAATCTTAACCCTTTGTTTTTAGAAACTGGATGCCTGTGGTACACTTTGGTAGAGGGAGAAAGTGACTGTTTCTCCCCAGAGTAGACATGTGAAATAAATGTACTTGGGTAGATGGGGATAGTTGTAAAGAATGCTGTTCAGATGCAGTAGATCCTAAGACATCCTTCTCAGATGAGGAAGGTCTTAATGTACCATTTATATGTGTGGAAATCCTGACTGTGACGTCGGAATGGGGGTAGGTATGAAACTACCTCTGAAGATGTGACCTCTCCTAGAGGATCATGGACATATTGAGAGGTCTGAGAACCTCACGAGCAGATAAGGATGTTTCGAGATATTGTTGTGTAATTGTGGAAGTTCCAGGAAAAATTTCTTCTGCTGGAGAATTGGAAACAGACTTTCATATAAAAGTGTCAGGTTCCCTTGAATGCTTGATAGGCAAAACAGGTTCCAAGGCCCCTTCAGAAGATGAGGTAAAATGCAGAGTCTTTGAGGTATTTGGTAGGTGTTCTGGGTCCACTTGTGGGTATAAAGAAGGCCTGGAACCTCTTTGTGCATATTAGAAAGAGTGTGTAGCTTCTTCTGTAGTTGGGGAAGGTGGCTGATCTTGAGGAGATAAGGAAGTTCCTGCAGCATCCTATGAAGTTTGTGGAGGTCATAAGCATTCTTTTGCAAAAACAGAATCCAAGGCATCCCTTTCCTTAGATGTCGAGGATGGTACAGACACTGGTGTTTGCATATCATGTTCCCCTACTCCACGTTCACATATGGTTGGATCCATAACCTTCTCTACAGACAGAATATGTCCTAGAACATCTTTTGTACATGTGTCACATTCACAAGTTATTTCTAAAGCTGAGGCTATGGGTAGAACTTCTTTTGGAGAAGTTTCTTGTCCCACAGTCTCTTTATGAGATAGAGTACTACTCAGAGAATCCTGCTCAGTTTTGGAAAATTCTAGCATCTCTGATGTATATATGGAAAATTTTGTACCATCTCCTTTCAGGGCAGAATGACCTAGAGTCGCCTGAGGAGGTTGGGGATGTTTTATCTTCTCTGAACATTGTATAATTATGGAGTCTACATGGATCATTGACATTGTGTTATGAAAATCTTGGCTCATTTGGGCCTGATGACAACTCAGGAGGGTCCTTTTCAGTGGAAGAAGGTATTTGAATAATTCTCTGTTGTATAGAAACATTGGAAGTACTGGGGGAGATGTTGAGGGTGGTAGATCACATTTTATATCTGCAGAAGGCACAAGAGTCCCTTGGGTGGACTCAGAATTTTCTAACACATCTTGAGTGGGTGGGGAACTCTCAAGAGTCCCTTCTGAAACTCTTAATGGTCCTTAATCTAATGGTGTACATGCAGAAAATTTTATCTCTGCTTTGGCAATTATGTGTGTTATGAGGTTCACTTGGAGATGTGACTTTATTTTGTCTCCCTTGGACTGTAAGTGATGATTTAAGCTCATATTTTAATAGTGGAGGACTTTGAAGGTCCTCGTGCTTTTATAGGGAAGTTCTGACATCCTCTTTGTCAGCAGAATCAGGTTTCAAACGAATTTAAATGAAGCAGATTTCATAAGACACGTTGGGGGAAATGGGGCAGATCTTTGACTGTCTTTGTGAGTGGACATAGCTCTCTGCCCTGCTTTGGAAGCTGGCAAAGGTTTTAAAGTCTTGTGTGGAGATGGGGCAGGACTTAATACATTTGTGGAATATGAGAAATCACTGATATTACCTTTATGATAAGAACTTTTGCAGCCCTCTTTGTCTGGTGGGGCATTTTGTACCTCCCCTTGACCAGAGGGGTCTTCACCAACGATTTGGAGGAGAATTGTCAATATTAGAGACCTGTAGTATAGGGAACGAACATTTGAAACTCCTTTGAAAACTCTGTGGGACAGAGAGCTGCACACCCAGAAGAGTGGGCAATACTGGGACCTCAGTGAGGGAGAGACTGCCACATCTTCCCACCTGTGCCCACATCCCTACCACAAGAGGAAACTGCGTAGGGCCTCTGGGCACATGAATATAGGAGCAGTCAAGCTGCAGGAGCCCTGCAGTCCAAACTGCACCTGGATCTAAACTGGTCCAAACTACACCCAAATCTCATGTGGGATGGGGAAGTTTTAGACGTCAGAGTGGTTGACACCCATGAGAACTCTGGTCACGTTCCTGACTCAGGAAAAAAAAAACACCTACCTCCATCTGGTCCTCCTGTGCATAGGGACCTAGGAGCAGAAGGGACAGGATATTTCTGGTTGCAGCTTTCATGGAAAGGTGAAAGTGAGCACAACGATCGCCTTAAGGCCTGAGAAAAGAGGTGAATCCAACTTTTCTGCTGGATGTGACCTGACTGGAGGACTCAGGACATGCAAAGGCAGAACTACTCTGGGACCAGGCACTATCAGTTTCTAGCTGGTTCCTGAACCTCGCTATTCCCGACCTAGAGCTCCCTGCACCTAGACACTGAGGGAGAGAGAGCTGATCACCCAGGAGTGTGGGCAATACTGAGTGTACAAGGCACAGAGACTGCCACTTCTACCCCCCATTGCCCACATCTCTGGTCTTAGACAAAACTGCATAGTTCCTCTGGACATAGGAATATAGGAGGAATAAAGCTACAGAAGCACCATGTTCCAGACTGTGCCTGGATCTGAACAGAACTGGTCAAAAAGCTCCCTGTACCCAAATCCTGAGCATGGGGAAACTAGACCTTCAGAGAAGCAGACACTCCTGGGAAACCAGAGGAGACTACTCTCTGCCCAAATTCCTGACTCAAGAGGAAAACACCTTGTACCATCTGTGCACCCTCCCCCCATAGAGGTACCTAGGAGAAGTATGGGAAGTACCGTCTGGTTCCTGCCCACAGGGACAGCTGAAAGTCAGTGGACAGGAGCAACTACATGCCTGAGAGCAGAAAACTCTGTTCCCTTAACTGGGAAAAGAAAACAGGAAAACAGGTCTACAGCAGCCCTGACACAGGAGCCTACAGGACAGTCAAGCCACTGTCAGAAAGAGCAAGCAAGCTAACTCCAGAGACAACCTGATGGCCAGAGGAAAGCACAGGAAACAAACAACAGAAATCAAGACTACTTGGGCTCAACAGAACCCAATTCTCCCATCAAATCAAATACTGGATATCTAAACACACCAGAAAAGCAAGATCTAGATTTAAATTCACATTTTATCATGACAATGGAGGGTGTTAAGAAGGTCATAATTAACTCCCTTAATAAAATACAGGACAACAGAAAATACAGAAGTAAACAAGTAGAATCCCTGAAAGAGGGAACTCAAAACTACCTGAAAGAACTACTGGAAAAACAGCAAAACAGGAGAAGAAAATAAACAAAGCCATCCAGGAGTTAAAAATGGAAATATAAACAAAAAAGAAAGCACAAGGAAGACAACCCAGGAAATGGAAAACCTAGGAGAGGTACTGGGAGTCATATATATGAGAATCACCAACAGGATAAAAGAGATAGAAGACATCATCTAAGGAGCAGAATATTCCATAGTAATCATTGAGACAACTGTCAGAGATAATGGAAAATGGAAAAGCAGAGAGCCCAAAACATAAAGGATATCCAGGACACAATGAGAAGATCAAACCTAAGCTTAACAGGTATAGAAAAGAGTGAAGACTGTCAACATCAAGGGACAGTAATATTTTCATCAAAATTATAGAATAAAACTTCCCTAATCAAAATAAAGAGATGCCAATAAACAAACACAAAGCCTACAGAACTCCAAATAGATTGGACCAGAAAAGGAAATCATCCCATCACATAATAGTCAAAACACCAAAATTGAAAAACAAATAAAAATATTAAGAGCAGTACGGGAAAAGGTCTAGTAACATATAAATGCAAACCTATCAGAAATAAACCAAAATTCTCACCAGATACTATGAAAGCCAGAAGATCCTGGATAGATGTCATACAGACACTAAGAGAAGAAAAATGCCATCCCAGACCACTGTATCCAGCAAAAATATCAATTAACATAGATGGAGACACCAAGATATTCTATGACAAAACAAAATTTACACAATATCTTTTTACAAATCCAGTCCTACAAAGGACAATAACTGGCAAACCCCAAAACAAGGAGGAAAGTAAAATCATAGATAAAGCAAGAAATTAATCTTTTCACAACAAAATAAAGAGAAGGGAAGCACACAAACATTAACTAACTTCCAATTGTGAAAATAATATAAAGTGACCATCGCTATTCCTTAATATCTCTCAACAACAGTGGACTCAATTCCCCACTAAATATACACAGATTGACACACTGGTTATGTAATGAGGACCCAGCGTTTTGCACTAGAGGAAACACACTTCAGAGACAAAGACAGACACTACCTCAGAGTAAAATGCTGGAAAAAAAACTTTTCAAGCAAATGATCTGAAGAAGCAAGCTGGAGTAGCCATTATAATATTATATAAAATTGACTTTCAACCAAAAGTCATCAAAAAGCATAAGAAAGGACACTTTATATTCATCAAAGGAAAAATCCACCATGATAAACTCGAAATCATAAATATCTATGCTCCAAAAACAATGGAACCTACCTACAGGAAAGAAACCTTACTAAAATTAAAAGAACATATGGCACCGCAAACAATAAAAGTACGAGATTTCAACACCTCATTTTCACCATTGGACAGATCACAGAAAGAGAAATAAACAGAGACATAGACAGAATAACAGAAGGTATAAACCACATGGACTTAAGAGATATTTAGAGAACATTCTATCCAAACAAAAGGATATAAATTCTTCTCACCACTTCATGGCACTTTCTCCAACATTGATCATATAATCAGTCAAAAAGCAGGCCTCAAAGGATACAGAAATATGGAAATAATTTCATGCACTCTACCAGACTACCATGGGCTAAGGTTGTTCTTCAATAACAATCGTGAAAGTACACCAACATATACATGGAAGTTGAATAATGCTTTACTGAATGATAACTTGGTCAAGGAAAAATTAAAGGAAGAAATTAAAGACTTCTTATAATTCAATGTAAATGAAGGTACATTATACCCAAACTCTTGGAACACAATGAAAGCTGTAATAAGAGGAAAACCCATAGCTCTGAGTGCCTGCAGAAAGAAACAGGAGAGAGCATACATCAGCAGATTGACAGCATACCTAAAACCTCTAGAACAAAAAGAAGCAAATTCATGCAGGAGAAGTAGAAGGCAGGAAATAATGAAACGCAGTGCTGAAATCAACTAAGTAGAAAAAGAAGTGACTAATCAAGGAATGAAAAAAACCAATACCTGATTCTCTGAGAAAATCAACAGGATACATTAACCCATAGCCAGAATAACCGGATTATACAAAGAGTATGTCCAAATTAACAAAATCAAATATTAAAAAGGGAGACATAACAGCAGAATCAGAGTAAACTAAAAAAAAAATCATTGTACTACAAAAACCTAGGTTCAACAAAACTTGAAAATCTGGAGAAAAAGGACTATTTTCTAGACAAATACAAGGTACCAAACCAAAATCAGGAAAAGTAAATCATATGAACAACCCATAATTCCCAAAGGAATACAAGCAATCACCAAAACTCTCCCAACCAAAAAGGTCCAGGATCAGATGGGTTTATTGCAGATATCCATCCAAAATTCATTAAAAATTTCATAACAATACTGTCCAAACTATTCCATAAAATTGAAACAGATGTAGTACTATCAAATTGCTTTCATGAAGCCACAATTACTCTTATCACTAAAACACAGAAAGACCCAACAAAGAAAGAGAACTTCAGACCAATTTCTCTTATCAATATCGAAACAAAAATACTCAATAAAATTCTTACAAACCTAAACCTACAACACATTAAACAATCATCCACTACGATTAAGTAGGATTCATCCCAGGCTTGCAGGGATGCTTTCATATACAGAAAACAAACAACATAATCCACTATATAAGAAACTCAAAGATAAAAACCACATGATCCTTTCATTAGATGCTGAGAAAGATTTTGACAAAATTCAACACCACTTCAGGATAAAAGTCCTGGAAAGTACAGGAATTTAAGTCCCATACCTAAACATATATGGTAAACCCGTAGCTAACATTAAACTAAGTGGAGAGAAACTTAAAGCAATCACACTGAAATCAGGGACTAGACAAGGCTGCTCATTCTCTCACAACTTATTCAATATAGTACTAGACATCTTAGCCAGAGCTGTCAGACACTGAAGGAGGTCAAAGGTATATAGATTGGAAAGGATGAAGTCACATAGCACTGTATGTAGATGATATGATAGCATACTTAGTGACCCCAAAAGTTCCACAAGAGAATTCCTAAACCTGATAAACAATTTCAGCAAAGTGGCTGGGTATAAAAATAACTCTGTATAAAAGCTAAACAAGCAGAGAAAGAAACTAGGGATATGACACCCTTCACAATGGCCCCAAATAATATAAAATATCTCGGGATGACTTTATCCAAGCAAGAAAAGATATGAGCATATGAGCAGAACCTCAAGTCTCTGCAGAAACTGAAGGAGATTTCAGAAGATGGAAAGTTCTCCCATGTCCATGGACTGGCAGGATTACTACAGTAAAAATGGCCATTGCACCAAAAGCAATCTACAGATTCAATCCAATCCCCATCAAAATTCCAACCCAATTCTTCATAGAGTTAGACAGAAAAATTCATAAAATCATCTGGAATAACAAAAAACACATAATAAAACTGTCCTCAACAATAAAACGACTTCCCTGGGAATCACTATCCCTGAACTCAAGCAGTATTATAGAACAGTAGTGATAAAAACTGTATGGCATTGAGAGAGAGGCTTGCAGATTAACCAGTGGAATAGAATTGAAGACCCAGAAATGAATCTATACACCCATGATCACTTAATTTTTGAGAAAGGAGTCAAAACCATCCAATGGAAAAAAGGACAGCATTTTCAGCAAATAGTGCTCGTTCAACTGGAGGTCAGCATGTAGAAGAAGGCAAATTGATACATTCTTATTGCCCTTTAGAAAGCTTATCTCCAACTGGATCAAGGACCTCCACATCAAACCAGATACACTCAAACTAACAGAAGTAAAAGTGGGGAAGCATCTCGAACACATGGGCACTGGAGAAAATTTCCTTAACAAAACACCAATGGCTCATGTTCTAAGATCAAGAATTGACATATGCAATCTCATAAATCTGCAAAGCTTCTGTATGGCAGAAGACACTGTTGTTAGGACAAAATGGCAACCAACAGATTGGAAAAATATCTTTACCAATCCTACAACAAATAGAGGGCTAATATCCAAAATATACAAAGAAATCATGAAGTTAGACTAAACGGAGACAATTAACCCTATTGAAAAATTGGGTTCAGAGCAAAACAAAGAATTCACAGCTGAAGAATTTAGAATGGCAGGGAAACACTTAAAGAAATGTTCAACATCTTTAGATTAACGGGAAATGCAAATCAAAACAACCCTGAAATTCCACCTCACACCACTCAGAATAGCTAAGATGAAATCTCAGGTGATAAAAGGTTCTGGCATGGATCTGGAGAAAGAGGAACACTCCTCCATGGTTGGTTGGATTGAAGAGTGGTCCAACCATTCTGCAAATCAGTCTGTAGGTTCCTCAGAAATTGGACATTGAACTACCTGAGAACCCAGCTATGCCTCTCTTGGGCATATAACCAAAAGATGCACCAAC